>NC_138053.1:33183360-33743360 GCF_964194185.1 Rhinolophus hipposideros
ACTGTTTTCCAGAATGGTTTGTACCATTTACATTTGCATTCCCACTAATACCATATAAATGAACTGGTTTTTCTGAATCCTTGCCAGCGTTTGGTGTTAGCACATTTTATTAGCCATTCTGTAGTGATATGTCATTGTTTTTAATCTGTATTTCCCTAAAGGCCATACATACATTTAGAACCAGCACAAATAGGGTTATAACTCTTACTTCAACCTTTAAATGTAATTTGGAGAACTCAAGAAAATAAGGGGAGCCTATTTTTACCTGTATTTTTGTTTATCATGTTATTGCTTTTATAAAAGCCCCTGGTTCCTTCTTTCATTGTTTCTTTTTATTATTTTTATTTAGAGAAATTCCCTTAGCTCTTATATTTGTACATTCTGCTCACAGTAAATTAGTTTCTCTGCCTTTTGAATGTCTTCATTTCCCCTTCCTTCCTAAAGGACATTTTTGCTGGATACAGGATTTGGGATTGGTAATTCTTTCCTTTTAGCACTTGAAAAATGATGCACTGCTTTCTTCTGGTTTCCATGGTTGCTGATTAGAAATCTGCTATTATTCTTGCTTTTTCCCTGTGTATAAGTTGTTTTTTTTCTTTTTATTTATTTACAATAATTTTCTTTGTGTTTACTTTTTAGAATTTTAATTATGATGTGTTGTAGCATAGATTTATTTTATCCAAAGATTTCTACAGGTCTTATCTATAGCTTTGTATCTCTTGACAAATTTAGGAAGTTTTAGTCATTTTTTCAAGTACATTTGTAGCTCTGCCCTCTTTCTCTTCTCCTTCCAGGACTCTTAATATGAATGTTTTGTTTGTTTGTTTGTTTGTTTGTTTCTTGGTGTTTTTTTTTTTGTTACTTTACCACAGTTTTCTGAAGCTCTGTTCATTTTCTTCCAGTCTATTTTTTCTCTGTTTTCAGATTGTGTAATTTTTATTGTTTTATCTTCCAATTCAACGTTTTTTTTTTTGTCTGTCTCCTGCATTCTTAACATTCACTGAGATTTTCATTTTTATTTTTTAAATTTTAATTTATAGTTCTAAAGTTCCCATATGGTTCTGTTTCACATCTTCTATTTCTGTGCCGAGATTTTCTGTTTTTTCGATGAGGCTTTCTTTTTTATTTATTTATTTTTGTTGTTGTTGTTGTTTTGTTTTTCATTTGTTTTAGTCGTGTTCATAATTGCTCATTGAAAATTTTTTGAAATTGTAGCTTTTTAAAACTGATTAGTTAAATATCCATCTTTGTCATGTCAGTATTGGTATCTATGAATTGTCTTTTTTTTTTTTTCATATAGTTTAAGATTTTCCAGGCTCTTGGCAAGAGTAATATTTTTTTTGTTATGGATTTTCCTCTTATGATATGATACTCTTAAATCTTATGTAAATTTTCTTTAAGCTGGCTTTATCTGGCATTATTTTGGCAACACCACCCCATTACTGCCACATAGATGTAGAAGTTCAGGTTCCCCATTTGCCCTCTATTGACACTCAATGGAGGGGCTCCTTTTTAAAGCTGTGAGGGGATGGGGGTTCTGACTCCTTTTGTCCTCTCCACTGACACTGCTGAGTGTGGGCTCTTTATCCCTAGGTGATGGGGAAAACCCTGGCTCTCTATGAGCTCCTGTTGAGACCACTCAAGAAGGAAAGGGGAGGAGTAATTCATGGACACCACACGGGGTGCAACTCCACGTTCCCCACATAGTCTACATTAATATCATATCGGAGAGGGGACTTGTTATCAGCCAGTAGAAATAAACTTTCAGACCTCTATTTGACCTTCTCTGGCATTACCCCAAAAAGAAAGTTGGAGTACCTCATTACAGTCTCCCAAGGGAGGAAATCTAGGCTGTCTTCTCAGTCTTTTTGGTATGGGTGGGGATGGAGTCACAGTGTATTGTATGGTGCTTGGCTAAAATAGAGCAATTCTTATCTAAAAGTTTCCTGTCTTGCTAGGCTGCCTCTTTCTTAGTTCTATCCGAAACAGACTTTTTGAGGACACATACATGCACACACACACACACACACACACACACACACTCACACACAAGCACACATGAGGTTGAACAATTAAGTTCTTGAACTTATACTAGAGAAAGTGCTACGTACCTTATTGCTGAAAATCACTACAGTCACCTTCAAAGTACTCCTCTTGGGAAGCTATTCACTGACACCAGTGCCTAGTCCACCCTTCAAAGCAATTTTTGAACTCTTTTTCTCCAATGGCCATCAGAGCCATCGTTGCATTACCCTTGATGGCCTGAATGCCATCAAAATGTCTTCCTTTCAATATTTTCTTTATCTTTGGGTAAAGAAAGAAGTCATTGGGGGCCACATCAGGTGAGTAGGGAGGGTGTTGCAATACAGTTATTTGTTTACTGGCTAAAAACTCTCTCACAGACAGTGCCCTGTGAGCTGGTACATTGTCATGATGCAAGAGCCGTGAATTGTTGGCAAAAAGTTCAGGTCGTCTAACTTTTCACGCAGCCTTTTCAGCACTTCCAAATAGTCAACTTGGTTAACTGTTTGTCCAGTTGGTATAAATTCATAATGAATAATCCCTCTGATATCAAGAAAGGTTAGCAACATTGTTGTAACAAGTTCACGAACTTAATTGTCAGACCTCGTGTGTGTGTGTGTGTGTGTGTGTGTGTGTGTGTGTGTGTGTGTGTGCACGCATGTATGTTTTATGGTACCTGCTGGTGTTTCTGGGTTGCCGCTTCAGCTTCGAGTATGAGATATGAGGCAAAAACAAAACCCAGGGGACTCACCATTGCATCATGTGTTGGGTCTTCAGATCCCTGTCTATTCTGTCTCTTCTCTCCACTTTAGACATTTTTTTATGATCGGTTTAGATGTAATGCCCAGTATATTTAGTTGTACTTGTCAGGAGAAATAGGAAAAAGTAAGTCTATTCTATTTTCCTCAAGGTAGACTTATATCTCAATATGTTTTTAGACTGTGACAATCAAATTTAATATTGTCCTAGTAAAAATATAATTTGGTAAGAAATGCATCATATATGTCTATATCTATAATCTATATATCTACCGTCTTTCCCCCAAAATAAGACCTAGCCAGAAAATCAGTTCTAATGCATCTTTTGGAGCAAAAATTAATATAAGACCCTGTCTTATTTTAAAATAATATAAGACCAGGTCTTATAATATAACATAACATGATATGATATGATATGATATGATATGATGTGATGTGATATGATATGATATGATATATTGTAATACAATTCTAGATCTTATATTAATTTTTGCTCCAAAAGACACATTAGAGCTGATTGTCCAGATAGGTCTTATTGTCAGGGAAGCATAGTGTTAATTCCTAACAATTACTTGCTTTCTTCCCATTGTTTACCACCGTCCTTTATTCTTCAAACTCCATTTACTAGGTTCCTTTATGGTTTATGGCTAGATTAATCTATGAGAGCCTTGTTAAAAGATAACAGAAAGGAAAACCAGACTGATCCTTCTCTCTCTCTCTCTCTCTCTCTGCTCCTGCTCATCCCCTTCACCCCTACACACACACACACACACACACACACACATGTGAAAACAGTTTTCTGTGTCCCTTCAGCTTAAGAGTGGTATTGATTTCTTGTTGTTGCTCAGCTGTAGGTTGTTTCAACATTCTTTATGTGCCTTCTTATCTCTTCTATCACCTATGTAATCAATTTATTGTATTAAATAGTCTCTGATTAAAATATCTAGAGTGATTTGTGTTTTCTTAACTGGAAACTGAGTTATACTTTCCTTTAAGGATTTTCCACACTAGTGTTACTCACTTTTTTGGAACAAATAATGATTAAGAGCCTTCTTTGATTTATTGTGTTACTTTTTGTCTTTCCTAACATAATATGATGCTACTGAGCCAATGAGTGCAATGAATTTATTATAATATTTGTCTATTTTTTATGGCATTCTGTGTATTTTTTCTATGTGAGACATTTGAGCAGGAAAATAGCCTTTTTCCCTCTTGCTAGCTCATGAATTTTCAAATCTTTCAAAATGATAGCCAACTAGCAATCACTCTTGTTATGAGCAAATATTGCTTAACGTTGATTATTGCCTTCTGGTTTTTGTGGATTTTTTGTTCTGTTTTTTTTTTTGTTGTTGTTGTTGTTTAATAAATGAGCTTCTTTTAAGCAGTTAGGTTTACAGAACAAAATGGCCAAAAATATAGAGAGTTCTCAATTACCCTCCATTTTGCATTTGTGAGATACATTTGTTATAATTGGTGAACCAATATTGATACATTATTTTTAACTAAAGTCCATAATTTTATTACGGTTCATTCCATGTTGTGTATTCTGTGGGTTTTGACATATGTTTAATGATATGTACTTACCAGAATGGGTGGCTTAACCAATAGATAGATATTATTATTTCACCATTCTGAAGGCTAGGAGTCCAAAATCATGGTGTCTGCAGAGGTAGTTCCTTCTGAGGGTCTTGAAGGAAATATTTGTTTCAGTCCGGTATCTTTGGCTTGAAGATAGCTGTTTTTTTTCTGCATTTTTCTCCATCGTCTTCTCTCTGTGTATGTCTGTGTCCAAATTTCCTATTTTTATAAGGATACCAGTCATATTGGATTACGGTCCTCCTTATTGAGCTTATTTTAATTTGAGTATCTTTCTAAAGACCTTGTCTCTAATTGTAATAACATTGTCAGGTATTGAGGGTTAAGACTTTAGCATATTTTTTTGGGGGGGAAACACAATTTAACCCATAACACCACCATCAGAGTATCATAAAGAATAATAGTTTCACTTTCCTAAAAAATTGCTTGTGTTCCTGTGTTCCAGGTATTCATCCCTCCTTCTCTTCTCCCAAATTCTTAGCCATCATTGATCTTTTTACTGTTTCATAGTTTTGCTTCTTCCAGAATGTCATACAGTTGGAATTTTACAGTATGTAGTCTCTTCAAATAGGCTTCTTTCACTCAACAATACACAGTTAAGTTTCTTCCATGTTTTCTCATGACTTGATAGCTCATTTGTCTTCAGGTTTTAAAATTTATTTTTCCCTTCCATTAATTTCAAGAAAAGTAAATGTAATAATTTTAATTAAATACTGAATTAGTAATATAAGCTCATTTTTATAAAATATTTTTATCTTAATATGCAGCACATACATTTTTATATGTTTGACTTTTGCGTTATTTTTTATGCTTATATTTACTCCATTGTCCAGGTTCTCTTTAATACATTTGAATTATTTTTACTAGGTAAAAATCACAATTTAAATAAAACAGTTATCAAATCACAGGCATGCTATTTATTGAAAATGCATGCACATTTACAAGTGTAGGAGCCAAACTATTTATACCTATGGGCTGATATCTCCAATGTCATTGACAGTGATTTGAAACCATCTTTACATGCCCAGTTGTGACTATGCATATCTAATATGAGTTCACATGTCAAACTGCCAGAAAGAAACTCAAACTAAGCTATAACCAAAATAATGATTCTCAGCAGAAAAAGAAAACAAAGTGAATAAAAGTATACATCAACTCAAAGTAACATGAATTTATGCCCAATTACGCAACACAATATCTATTATAAAATGTTGGATTTACAATGACTAGAACAATACTAAGAATATTCTGAAAAGACTCAATAAATGAGTTCTGTAATATGCCTAATTTTAACATTATGTTTGAAAAGATTTTCCATAAAATAATAAAAGAAAAACTAGATATACTAAAAATGTAACAAAACCAGATGTAAATATTTGAAATATTTTATTGTGTTCATACAAGTTTATTATTAAGTAGAATATGCTAGAACAGAATAAACTAATATTTTCATACATCAAAAAACTCATATCTATGCATTTTTCTCATAAGGCACTTATTCATATAGATATTTTTTGCATTCCTTCTGTCCTCTCTCCCTTCCCACCATTCCCTTTCTCTCTCTCCCTTTTTTACTCCCTCCCTGTTTCCTTTTTTTCATGACCAAGGATAGGAATACAAAAAAAAAATGAAAGGTAAATCTTCACTTCCTTTTGTTTGCACAGAAAAAAAAATCTGTAGTAAACATGTGTTACAGGAGGTGCTGAGATTTTATGAGTTTTATGAAGCCCTATCTGTTAATAAAAATTTGATCAGCTCAGAGAAACTTGTTCTTTTTTTAAGTAGTAGGCTGTTTCTTCTCATCCATATTTCCCACTATAACACACCTCATTCTTTTTATTATTTCTTGAGTTATTCCTCATCCTCCCAGAAACCTCAGGATGAAAACATGGTCACCAAAATCCATGTGGTACAGAACAGTCTAGAAATATATGTGGGTTCAAATTCTGAGGTCAGCAGTGTGGGGAAACTACGTTAACTGCTTCATAAAATACATTTTGAGAAACATTTCTTCTGATTCCAAAGCAATTTCTATTTAACTTTGCACACGGATCTTCTTGGACAAATAACATATGTTAATTCTCCTTCTCTTTCTTTCTCTCTCCCTCTCAGGGAAATAAGATGAAAAGGATGAAGAAAGGCACTATAAATATAATCACAGAAGGTGAATGATAAAATCTCTAAGAAACTAGGATTTGACAAAACAGATAATCATGCCCAAATATTTGAATGGAGAGCTTATATTCTCTAACATCTCTTAAGAAATTTTATAAATTGTTCCTAATAGCTTTTCACATGGGCTCTTTCCAACAGTTCCTTAATTTTTTTTAAAAAATGTGTTCTACATTGAACAATTTGAACCGAAGATCTGCTTACCATAAAAGGTGAACAGTTATAAGTAACTAAATGATAAGCAGGGTGATATAGTGCCTATTGTAGATTCCACAAAGTGAGAATGCCAAGCTTTCATGAATTATACTAACAAACATTATACTTTCAAAATTATACTTTCAAACATTATACTATCATCGTGTGACACAAGGCTTCTGTCAATTTACCAAATAAGATAAATTGAAACTTCAATCAATTTCTGAATTAACAGAGAGAAAATAAGTAGTTTTAAAGTTATGTCAAATTGTAACAATTTGTTCAGACACTCCCCATATGCACATGCTAGTGTTACATATACCCACAATCTGAGCCCCAAGGTCTATTATTATTATTGTTTTCATGAAAGATAATGTCCATATTCCTTACCATATAAATTTCTACAGTACAATATTAGTTAAAAGTGTGTTTTTAACTGCAATTCTTCATTCATCTTTCAAAGCATAATAATGTTAAATGATATTTTAATCACAAACACCCATCAATAGATAAAATCTAAAATTTTGAGTATTAAATTTAATTGTTGAAAATATACAAGAAAATGTGCAAATGGAAATTCATCTATTATTAGAGATTTTGAAAATCATGATATTATGTGAGTGGGGTACTGTAAATAAGGGAAAGACAGACATTTTAATAGAATTAACAGAACTGTGAAGATTAAACATTTTAAAACCACATAAATCTTAATCTGTGAACTACATCATAAACCAGAGGTTGAGTGTCTACAACTTGAAAAAATTGTCAAAATACCAATATCTGAAAGTACTTATCAGGGGCATAAGTTCACTTAAAAGTAATTTTCAACTTACACAATATATTTCTTTTATTTTGTTATTTTCTGGATATATTTTTATGATTATGATGGGTCATTTAATAACCTATTTTCAAAACTGCATTGATCAAAAATCAGCATAAAATAACCACTTAGTATAATTTAGGCAAGAATACTCATATATTTGTTCTCAATAGCATCAAATGAATTTTTAAGTTATCATCTATTTTCATTTATTTGGTCCTTCAACCAAAGATAAATGTTTAAAAGAACAAGGAAAACTTTTGATAAAGTATAATATATTTGTAGTACAATCAATTCAAAGAAATTAATTCATACAGATTTTCTTTCAAACTCTTTGGAGAAAGTGAAGGAAATGAAAATTACACAAATAGAGGAAAATATTTTACTAATGAATAAATTTGTTAAGAATAAGATAAAATCTTGAAAAATTTCAAACAGCACATTTACAAAAAAATGAATATTTAAACTAATTGACTTTAATTTACTCATAATAGCACCTATGCCTTGATTAGTTTCTGTCTTGCTGAAATGAAAGCATTTTCCTAAGTGTAGTCTGATTAGCATGAATTCAATGCATATTCATTTCAATTATTACATCTAAGTTGAATGTACTTTACTCTTGATCAACACAAACCATTTGTTCACACATATACAAAATTCTGTTTACTTACCTAAGTGCATTTTCCTGCTTACTGTGTTTAGTTTATTTATTACCTGTCATAATTATATTCTGGAACTCATGAAAATCACACATCTGTTTTTGCTGTTTTTTATTGTTTTTCAGCCCATCTATCTAGTGAGTGTCAGAAAACTGGATAAAATATCTAAAACAAACAAAAAATTAACTTTTATGGAGACAAAAAGAAATGAATCAAAGGATTCTATAATTTCAACTCTTATATCCTGGCAACGACTGCTCACCATCTGCCTGTCATACTTTATTTACTGTTGTTATTTCATGGATATATTTTACATATATTGCACAATTGTATCTATACACTATTATAGTATAATAAACAATTTATAAGCATTGTATGTTGAGGAAATTAAGGTTTAGCATGTTCAAGTGTTGGAAGTTTGTAGTAAATCAAGGATGTAATTCTAGGTTTGGCTGACTACACACAAAAACACATATGAACACTTGGCATTTCTGTGATGTATACAATAAATATCTTTCAGGATTCAACTCAAGAAATGAAAACATACTGCAGATATGTTAACATGAATCAATTTAGCAACAAATTAAGGCTTACAGTATTACTGGGCATGCAGGAGAAGTAAGAAGCATTTGGTTTCAGTGTAAATGCAGTTGTAAACTAACAAGAGATCACTGCTACTGCCATTACTATTGCAGCCACCAAAAAAAAAATACCACACACACTCATGGAATTGGTCACTAGACTGGAACATGGAAACTGTCCATTGTCAACTTTTATATCCAACTAGCTCTCTAGCTGACACTGGAACAGATAAGAATGGTCTCAGCCTTCTTTCAACTGCCAACTCTGAAAGAATCATTCTCATTGGCAAAACCTATACGTAGTCAGAACACCAGACATAGAGGAATCTGAGAAATATGGTTTTTAGCTTTATATACTCAGTGATATCCTGGAGAATAAAGAAGTGGATGGGAATGCTGAATTATAATGGTCCTTACTGAGCACAATGTATTATGCATTTTCTTAGGGGACTATCCTAGTGTGAGAGGACAGCAAAAACAAATGTAGCATAAATTCTGGTACACTGTTGGATGTTCGATTTACTTTGTGAAATGATTGTATAAAAATAAACATTAGGACTGTATTACACAGACAGGACTTAAGCCTAGCATATATATATACTGCATGTTTGATTTAAGGTTTCTTAGATCTCATGCTGAGACGTAGAAGAAAACAGCATCTGCCAACAAAGAAGAGGAAGACATAATTCTTTAGTGTACTTCAGATATTTAAGTGTTAGAGCTCATTTATTTTTTAGGAAAAACTGAGATTCAATTAGTTGGAGAGAATTTTAAAGGGAAATAATCTATTTAAATTGGGAGATATGTTAACTTATTTCTCTAAATGTGTTATTTAAGATTCAGCAATATTTTAATACACTCTCTTCTATGCAGCCCTACTATAGTTGTCACCTGGGGACGAAATAATAATGTCTTACTGATCTAGAAGGTGTTTCATCATTTGATTACTTGATCATATGTATTCTATGCAATTTTGAAGTCCACTTAAATGATTGGTACAAAACATGAGGAATAGTCAAGTTGTATAGAGAAAATTTTGCAGGCTATTCAGCAAAAGAAAGTGTAATCTATAAAGGAAGAAGAAGAAGCTTGAAATTAAATTTCTCATCTGCAGCACTGAAGACTATAAAAGAAAGTAAACTAGGTAAAAACTACCAAGAAAATAGGACTGCAACCCAATCCTAGACTCAGCCAAAGTGTTGTTCAACTATCAGAGTTAAAAGATTTAGACTAAGTCATTCACATACCCAATATAAAGAAAATACTTGAAAAACTCATTTAAAATCCATTTTAATAAAATAGATACAATTCTGAAAAAAAAAAAATTTAAACAATTCAGAGGGAAGACTCATTACAGAGGAAATGAAGCAATTACAATAAAAAGAAAAAAAGATGAGTAATTAATATTGTATTGTATGTTGTCTAATCTAAATGGCTGGTAATGATTACCATTAGAAATTTAAGGGAAGAAAAATATATTCTTCCCTTTAAAACGGTTGCTTTTAAAACTAGATGAAATCATATTCTTTTAAATTTGGATTTATTTGCTTAGACAATTAATGATAAGAAACAATTATTGGTGATTCCAGTCAAAGGATATCTATTGATTACTCTCTCAGTATCCACAGTAACAACTCCTTGGATTCCCTTTGGGCAACCATCATAACCCTGTAAATACAGTCTTCTTGGGACTGACAATCAAAATACAACATATATTTTCATGGGCACATGATCAAAATACACCAATCAGACACTCTCTTCTTGGAAATTATATTTTGAACATGGCCTTGAAATATTTTACAATAATTTAACCCTCTGAGAATACTATAAAGATATTACCCACTTATACCAGCTCCCAAAATTCCCAGAAACACTGTTTCTGATGCCTGCTTATCCAGCTTTACCCCTCTACCTTTCACAGTGTGGATAATCTTATATCCATCCAACAAATTTCTTTTTCTGTTTAAATTAGCCAGAGTTGCTTGCAATTGGTTGCAACAGAACCAATATACTAATTAAATTTTCATGATAGAAAAATCAGAAAGCTCATTAAGTAATAATGCTTGTATAATAAACATACAACAATTTTAAGGGCAATATTAACTGTAAGGGTTCATTTCCAATGTTTGGAAGGTTTCAAAAAGATAGCTAAGTATCCAAGTTTGACATGGAATATTTCGTGATTATTTTTGGTTGTATCAAATAAATTATCAGTCACTACAATTGGAACTTTGAAAAAGTAACTGATGTTTGTTTCAAACTCTGAGTATAAGAAAAACGTTCATTTTCATAATTTTTCAAATTATTTGCATAAATGAGACTTAATCAATTAAGAGAAACTACATACTATGCAAAAATGTAACTAAATATAGTTAAAAGAATGGGTGGGCATAATAATGATAATTATGTGACTTGATAAAGGTGTTAGTTAACACTATGGTGGTAATTATATTAAATATATAAATGTATCAAATAAAAAATGGGTAGGGAAATACTCTTTTAATTTGTTTTTTCAATTATAATTGACATAAAATATTATATTAGTTTCAGGGATACAAAATAGTGATTAGACATTGATATACCTTATGGAATGATCACCATGGAAACTCTAGTACTCACTTGGCACCATTCATAGTTATTACAATATTATTGACTGTGTTCCCTGTACTGTACATTACATTATCATGACTAATATTATAACTAGCAGTTTGTACTTCTTAATGGCCTTCACCTTTTTCGGCCAACCCTCTACCCCTCTGATTTAGCACTCATGAGTTTCTTTCTATCTATGAGTTTGTTTGTTTTGTTTTGTTAATTCATTTATTTGTTTTTCAGATTCCACATACAAATTAAATCATATGGTATTTGCCTCTCTGTCTGACTTATTTCAATTAGCTTAATACCCTCTATGTCCATTGCATATATATATATATGCCAATCCTTTAGCCATTTGTCAGTGGACACCTAGGTTGCTTACATATCTTAACTATTGTAAATAATGCTGCAATAAACATAGGGGTGCATATACCTTTTCAAAGTAGTGTTTTGGATTTCTTTGGATAAATACACAGAAGTGGAATAGCTGGATCGTATGATAGTTAAAGGTTTAATTTTTTTTGAAGAATCTCCATACCAGTTTCCTTAATGGCTGTACCAGTTTACATTCCAACCAACAGTGTACAAAGAATCTTTTTCTCCACATCTTCACCAACACATTCTCTTTGTTGTCTTTTTAATAATAGCCATTCTGATAGCTGTGAGATTATATTTCACTGTGGTTTGGCTTGCATTTCCCTAATGATTAATGATGTTGAGCATCTTTTCATGGTGATTTTTGGCCATCTATATGTTCTATTTGGAGAAATGTCTATTCAGGTGCTCTGCCCATTTTTTAAATTGGATTATTTGTTTGTTTTTGATACTGAATTGCAAGAGCTCTTTATATGTTTCAGATATTAACCCATTATTGGATATATCACTTTCAAATATCTTCTCCCATGCCTTTTTGTTTTGTTGACCATGGAGATAAAAGATCTGTACTGTGAAAACTGTAAGACATTGATGAAAGAAATTAAAGACATTAATAAATGGAAGGATATACCATGTTCATAAATTGGAAGAATTAATATCATTAAAATGTCCATATTGCCCAAAACAATCTACAGATTCAATGCAATCCCTATCAAAATACCAATGGCATTTTTATAGAACCAGAACAAATAACCCTAAGATTGATATGAAACTACATATGACCACAAATAGCCAAAGCAATCTTAAGAAAATCTTAAGAAAGAAGAATGAAGTTGGAGGTATGCTCCCTGATTTCAAACTCTACTACAAAACTGTAATAATCAGAATGCTATAATACTGACACAAAAACAGACATATAGATCAATGGAATAGATCTGAGAGCCCAAAAATAAACTCATGCGTGTATGAGCAAGTAATCTATGACAAAGAAGGAGTGTGCAATGAGATAAAAACAATCTCTTCAATGAAAGGTGCTGGGAAAACTGGACAGATACATGCCAAAAAATGAAACTGGACCACTTTCTTACACCATATAAAAAAATAAATCAAAATGGATTCAAGACTTAACTGTAACACCTGAAACCATAAAACTCAAAGAAAACATAGGTGGTAAACTCTTTGACATTGGTCTTCGTGATCCATTTTTTGATATTTCTCCTAGAGCAAAAACAACAAAAGCAAAAATAAACAAATGAGACTATATCAAACTAAAAAGCATTTGCACTGGGAAGGAAATCATCAACAAAACGTGTGTGTGTGTGTGTGTGTGTGTGTGTGTGTGTTTAGCACAGTTCCTGGTATTTAGAATGTTAAAAAAAGTTTTTTTAACAAAACTGTTATTGTTATTGGGATTGTTATTTTTGCTACTGTTTAGAGAAATCACAGGCATCTAATTTGATTTTTCTTTGTGGATTATACCAGAATAAAAAAAAAATTAAAAGTGTACAAAGCCAATATAGATTTGTTGACATGATAAAACTGTAATTTTTAATCTGAATTTCCCAATTTAATTGCAAATTGATTTTAAAACGTTCTTTTTACTAGCATGTATCTAAATAGCAACTTCTTTATCACACATATAAAGGTATAAAAATGGCTACTTTATCTACTCTTGTAAATCAGGTTGAAACAATGTCAACAAAACCACCTAGTTTTCCACAAAGAATTAGAGATGGGTTTATTAGACAGGTCATCCTCACTCTGTGCAGAGCTGATAGGAAGAGCAGCTAGTTATTAAATTATGGCATGATGCCAAAATAGGTTAGAATGGAATGTAAATATCATCATATGCAGTCTAACCACTAAAAACTTCTGTTACAAACCAGGTGGAATAATGTGGAATAATTACAACCATGGCTCATCATTGCAGGAAAAGAAAAAATTACTTCTTACTTTAATCTACTAATTGCCACATGGGAACCATAGGAAATCTTAGTGAAGTATAACTGCAGAAAAATTATTTCTATTCCAAACCACAAGTCATTTATTCACTAAATTACATTGAAATATACTATAGATAGCAGTTTCTAGATGGTATAAAGACTGTGTTTTCATCAGCATGAATTTCATTAATATCATTCACATTGGATAATAGGTCAATAATGATAACTAAAGATGTTTGATCTAAATCCAGACAACTCAAAGACAATGGCTAGAGATCAAAGCCCTAACAACATGTTTATAAAAAATCTCACTTTTTCAATGAATCCAGGGGTTGCATGACAGGAAAATGTTGCTGAAATTTGAAACAGCAGTATAATTCTTTAGGATCCTAGCATGTACTTTTTAGATTCCATATTACTATGATAATTTTAGGATGCGAAAGGAGAAATAAAAAAAAAAAAAACTAAGGACATGATGATAATGTTTAGAGTTCAGTAATTGTCAAAGTATTGCTATCAGCCTTCTGTAGCAGACAAAAGAAAATTGAAATGATTTTAACAACAGGTAGCAGAAATGGATACGAGAGTAACCTGAGCATGAACTGAGTGTTATATAACTGAGTTGACCACATTTAAAAGCATGGGTTCAAAGCATACAAAGGACTCTGATAAAAATTTAGGGAACATAACCATGGTAGAGTTAAAAAGTGGCACAGAATATCTGAGAGAAGCAGTATTTATGTTATGGCCTCCTTTATTCAAATAAAGTATGAGTTGAAAACCCTGTGACCTCAATGACAACCACCAAAGTTCTGTGAAACGTACATTTTCACATTTCACAAATGTGAAAATGTACGGAGGGTTTAAAAAAAACCAAAACTCGAGCAAACCTATGTCATACCTGTGGCATTTGGAAGAAAAACAGTGTAGACATTCAAGCCAGACCCTAGGAGACCTATATTTGAATCTTGGCTTTATGACAGGCAAGGTGCGCCACATAAATAAGCTGTTTCTCCATTTGATAAAAAATAGTTAATATCACCTAGTTCAAAGAGTTATTGTGACAACTAGTGATAATGTTCATAAAGTGCTTACCACAATACCTGAACACAGCAGTTTTCAAAAACATGATTATTTGTGTTATTACATCTGTATTTAAGTCTCTTAAAGTGCACATTATTTTTTTATTAAAATTTATTGGGGTGACAATAGTCAACAAAACTACATGTCAACAAAATGAGGTTTTAAGAAATGTATACACACAGTATATACAACCTTACTAAAACTGGGCAGTAAACGTTTATCTACTAAACAATGACTTTGAATAATGTATACTTTTCAAGTCATTGTTTAATAGATAAACGTTTATTGCCCAGTTTTAGTAAGGTTATATGTACTATGTGTATACATAAATTATAAATATTACATAAATATAAATATAGACATATACATAAATATTATAACCTACCCTAAGAAGCTTATTCTTTTACAATGTCCTAAGACTGAGTACTTTTGCAAATAATTCCTGAAATATATTGCACTGTTCTTCATTTATGGCCATTCATCCACTGCCTTTCTTGTCATTATCATTTCCAACCTGAACTACTTGGGCAAAATACATGCCTCTGAGTGTCATTTTTACCCCCCAATATGTTTTCAGAAGACTCAAAAAGAATTTTGGTAATATGAATAGCTCTAAAATGTTTGAGTTATTTAACTCAGAGCCTGTTTAGAAAATGGCCAGTATGAATAATTCTTCAATTTAAAATGGTCTCTTTCTTGTATCCTATTACCACTGAAGCACTTAATGTTATGAATATTTTATATATAAGTAAAGAGTTATATTTTATGTACAAAAGGATACAGTTAAATTTCTGATTGCATTTTTAACTTGCCCCAAAGAAAGATTTCAATGGTAGGAAATTGTCCCTACACATAAAGCAAACATTCTAAATCTCTCAAAATCTCCCCAAATCTCCCATGACCACTTAGCTTGTCTATACAACATAGCATATTCTGATGTTTCAAACCAAGCATTTAAAAATCAACATTTTCTCCCTCATTTGGTTTTTAACTCTTAATTTAAGATGTAAAGCTAATATAAATCCACCTTCTATCCTGTACTGTTCCATCATGCTGCAAACAAATCCTGATATTATTTATCAAACTTTGCTACAAGTACAATATGTGTGTGTGTAAAGCAAATCCGTTAAACGTAGTACAAAAGTAAATGAGTTATTTTGCTTGATTTATTCTTAGTGAAATGATCCTAATGATCATCTATCTTATTTTTCTATGTTAACTATCAGTTTAATATGTCATGCTGAAATATTTTCATGTGAATTACAATTAAGCTAAGAAGTGTATCATTTCTGGGACATACCTAAAATAACATACGTAAAAGTATAGACATTGCTTCATCTTTTCTTTGGGCAACTCTCAATTTCCGTTATTTTTCAAATATTATTTAGGGTGACCTCTAGCTATGAGAAATTCACTGTGCTAATTTCCCTTCTCAGTATAAGCAGCAACAAAATGCACCAAAGATATGAAGCAATGTTTTCAGACATTGTACATCAGCAAGTGGAAATAATAAAGGGAAGCTCCTTTATTACTATAGCTTCCAGCTTGAAGATACTTCTAGACCATAGTACAAGGAGAATGACCACAAGCAAACTCACAGTATTTCAGAGTTAAGGAAAAAGTTATTAGAGTTTGAAAAGGATGAGGCATCTAGACATTTCAGGACAGAGAACCGGCTGGGTAATGATACATATAAGAAGCTTCAGGAGTCTGCATATGGATACAATTAAGTAAACTAGCTAACCACTTTAAAAAGTCAGAAAAGAAGAGCAGAAGGAAATAATATGGAACTAAGCAGAAAGAAACAAAAATGAAAGAGCATATGGGAAAAAGAAGGGGAATTCCAAGAGCTCAATGTTGAGTTTTAAAGAGTAGCCCCTATGTCTCCAAACCTGTTTCTGATTATTTAATTCACTTATTCTTTTCTTTAGATTCCACATTAAGTGAGATCATATGGTATTTGTCTTTCTCTGTCTGACTTATTTCACTTAACATAATGTTCTCTGAGTCCATCCATGTTGTTGCAAATGGTAAGATTTCATTCTTCTTTATGGCTGCATAATACTCCATTGTATAAATGTGCCACAGTTTCTTAATCCAGTCATCTACCGATGGGCATTTCAGTTGTTTCCATGTCTTGGCTATTGTGTATAGTGCTGCAATAAACATAGGAGTGCATAAAGTTTTTTGAATTAGAGTTTTGGATTTCTCCGGATAGATACCTAGGAGTGGAATTGCTGGATCATAGGGTAGTTCCATTTTCAGATTTTTGGGATACCTCCATAGTCTTTTCCATAGTGGCTGCACCAATCTGCAATCTCTCCAGAAAGTGTTTCCTTTTCCTTGCCAGCACTTGTTGTTTGTTGATTTATTGATGATAGTCATTTTGACTGGGGTGAGGTGGTATCTCATTGTGGTTTTTATTTGCATTTCTCTGATGGTTAGTGAGGAGGGTTGCTCGATGGGAGGGTTGGTGGTGATAAGGAGGAAAGTGAGGGGATTAGAAAGCAGTCAGTAACCACAAGATTGCCACGGGGTTACAAAAGTTAATTTGGGGAATGTAATCAATAATATTGTAAAGATTTTGTAGGGTATCCAATGGACACTTGTCTCGTTAGGGAGACCACCTCAGGGATGATGTAGATGTCTGATCAGTGCACAGTGCACTGTACACCTGAAGCTGAGGCTGAACAATAATGAATGTCAGCTACAAGTTTATATATATATATAAATATATATATATATATATATATATATATATATATATATATATTTATAAGAAGTGGAGTACAGCATTAGGAATACAGACAGTGGAAATGTAAGGGCTCTGTGCGATGTCAGAGGGATAGTGGATGGGGGGAGGGGGTTGACACAGTGTGAGGGAAATAAATTATAAATGTCTAAGTATTACTTTGTTTTGTGCACCTGAAACTAATAATAATAAAAAAAATCCTTAAACTTCAAAAAAATAAAATAAAAATAAATAAATAAATAAATAAATAAATAAATAAATAAATAAATAAAAATTTAAAAATAAAATAAAAATAAAGAGTAGCTCCTAAGCATTTTAAGTTTGGCATTGCCCAATTCAAATTGATGTTTGCTCGAGTAAACTTAGAATTATTCATGTACCTCATTTTATCATTTAACAGATGATAAATGATAGATGAACAGATTGGGGGAAGTTGGGTGAAGGGTGTGTGAAACATATCTGTGATATTGTTGCAACTTTTTGTGTATCTATAATTATTTCAAAATAAAAAGTTATAATAAGAGAATCCTGTTACTGTAACTGCCCATTCCACCTGTTTGTTCCCTAGTAAAACCTTAGGCAATCTGTCTGTTCTGGAGCTCATGCTGACCACTATATTTTGGACTTGAGTTTAAAGAAGGCAGGTTTTGCAGCAGTTCTCATCATATGTTTGTAATACTTAAGCATGATATGAAATCCTTCTAGAGGAAAGGAGCATGCATTCAGAGACCTCATATATAGAGAGTAAAAATACCATCAAACAACAACAGTACTATCTTTTCTATTTTCTATTTTCTTCACTTGTTTCTTAATCTAACTGTAGAACTCTTATTTATAGATGTGGGCTTTCAGTTTAGGGTAAAAGAGAGTTACTGCTAAATGTGAATGGTTTATTTTAATAACAATTATTCTTTACTTAAAAAATCAGAGCCCATTTTTAATATCTTGGTTACAGTTCTAATAATGTGTTTTAGTTATAAAGCAAATTGAATCTCTCTCTCTCTCAAAATATAAAAAAATAATAAAATAAAAACATCTAAAAAGCTAAGCATTCTTATAGCATTTAAAAGATATGTTAAATAACATTTCCTAGATAACAGCTGAGTCTGACTGTATATTTCTTTCATTTTGTTCCTTTGCTGTACACTGAATTTTTTAGATGGAGGAGGGAATGACAATGACTTGCAACTCTTCTAGAATCTTTCCTGTGGCTTTGGAACTTAAGATTTTTAATGTGTCCACAAAGGTCAGCCAGTTCTAGCTACCATGAATCACATTTATATTTATGCTCAGTTGTTAAATGTTCTCTTTGAGTTACTATCTGTTAAGCCCAAATAATTCTCCTCTGTTCAGTTATCCAATATTATGAATTTTAAAAATTTACCTTATATTCAGTGAAAAATAATATCTCCTTAAACATAGAATAAGTAGTACCATAAGATTTTCCTTTTATATAGCTACATTAATCTCTGCATGCATTAAATTCTTTCTAATCCTTTGGAAAAAAATCCTATGTACAAAAGACCAACATTTTCTTTGCAAGTTTAGTGGAGTGAATGAATGCCTACCCAAATAAAAAAAATGCTTCCATAGGACATTGTAATAATTGACAATGGATATGTGCTTTGTTGTCTTATAAGTGAGCCGGTCTTGAAAAATTCGGTGTCAGAGGCCTAAGCATATGAGAGCTGAAAGTGAATATTTTCACATCAAAGATAGTTATCTATGGTCTGTATATGTTGGATAAGTTCTTTTGTACTGTTATTTTTTTTTCTTTTTATTTAACAACTTAATATTTACTGTTAGTTTTATGTCAACCAATGATAGGATGTGTATGGTACATGTATTTTTTTTTAGTTTGCATTTTCAACAGCATTTAGTTTTTCACTGTAGACAGGTAAGTTACAAATTCAATAAAATAGAGAATAATCACAGAAGAAGCAGAGAGGACACACCCAACTCCTGGGCCCAAAATTCTCTGGAGCAATTTTCACATTCAATAAGACAATATATTCAAATTTGATGCTTGGCTAATAAACTATTCATAGTAAGCTTATTGTATTCTCTAACATATTATCTCTCTTTTTCCCAAAGTCATGCCCATGTAAGAATACTGACACTATATGAAATCTCTGTTTGAATACTAAGTATTTGTGGAGTCTTTATACATTTGCTTAATATTCTTCAGGGTCAGTGCCTTGATATGTAAAAGGATGGCACTGAGTGAACCACACTGCATGTGGAGCATGGGCAGCAATTGCTTTCTACCTTTGTAGGAAAGTAATTTAAAATCTTTATGCGGAAATGATTTCTGGACAGGATGCTCTTGGTGGTGGTATTTGGGAATGGAGTTCAGGACTATAATACTAACCTGCTTACATTGAAAAAGGTATTGTGGAAAAGTGATACAATGCAAAATGTGTTCTTCCTTAATAAAGGTACAGGTGAAACTTTGGAGTGGAGGACACCCTATGAAATAGAATTTTTTAAAAAAAGTATAAGTAAATTGTAAAAGAAATTAATAAATTTGAATAATAAAAAAGCAGTAATATTGCTATAACTTTTGAATTAACATAAAATTCGATAAAAGCCACATCCAGCGATTTATACATTCAAGTTTGTTTTATCATAATCGTATTTAAATATAAAATCATATTAAAACATATTGTATTAAATATTAGCACAATAAGAATAGAACTTTGAATATTTCTTCCATTTGACATTTTATAAGAGTTTACATTATATGTGTATCATTAAGACTGTTCCTATTTTTTAAGTCTTTTTTTTTTAAATAGTATACTGTGAATTGCAGATTTAGAAAAGTTATGGAATTAATTTGATTAACTATCCTAATAATTTAAAACAGGATTTTGTACCAAAGACATTCTGAAATTTTAATTAGTTGTGGATTTAGACTAAACAAACTTAATTATCAGGTTAGCACACTTGCTTTACAAACTTAGAAAAGGGCAATAATGCTCTTTTAAGTGAAAACAGAATGGTAAAATTGACTGCAATTTCATAAAAAAAATAAGTATCTTTTGCTTATCAATTTATCCATAATACCATCATTCAAAAGGTTTTAAAATTGCTTATTAATGACATATAAAACTGAAAGTAAATTAGAAATTGGTTAAATACAGAAAACATTTAAGCACTTTTTTTCTGGTCTTTATCATTTAAGTACTTCTAACCTCACTGTGAAATGACAAAATTTGATCTCCAGGGCCCAGCTATACTAAACTATTAACAAAATCTGAAACTATGTTTTTATTCAGAGAATACTGTTTGCTTTTACTAAAATTCTAACAGTGATTTTGAAATTGTGTTGATTCTACTAATATCATAGAATTTCTGTGTTGTGTCAAATGCTTTTATGTTATTGGTCCTCTACTCAACCAGAAAGAAAACATAAGAGAAAATTGATTTAACAGTGAAATTAATGTGAACTATTATTTAGAGAATTTATATTGAGTCTTGCAGACCTCTGGTGACCATTTAGTCACACAATGGTACTATTTACTGAGGGTAATTCAGTGACTTTAAAAAAGTCTGCTGAGAGGCCATGAACAATATCTTCTCCCAAGAAGACATACAAGGAGCCAACAGATATATGAGAAACGGCTCAACATCACTACCTAGTAGGGAAATTAAAATCAAAATCACAATGAGATATCATCTCACATCAGATAGAATGGGTATCATCTACAAGACAAATAATAACAGGTGTTGGAGAGGCTGTGGGAAAAAAGGAACTGTCATACACTGTTGGTGGGAACGAATATTGGTGCAGCTGCTATGGAAGGTAGTGTGGGGGTTCCTTAAAAAATTAAGAATATAATTACCACATGACCCAGCAATCCCTCTCCTGGGTATCTACCCCCCAAAAAAATCTGAGAACATTTATCCACAGAGATATATGAACTTCAATGTTCATTGCAGCATTATTTATGGTGGCCAAGACATAGAAACAAAAAGTGTCCTTGGATAGATGACTGGATAAAGAAGATGTGGTATATATACACAATCAAATACTACTCTGTCGTAAGAAAAGATGAAATACTGCCATTTGCAACAACATGGATGGATCTTGAGATTATTATACTAAGCAAATTAAGTTTTACAGAAAAAGTGTAGAACCATATTATTTCACTGATATGTGGGATGTAAAACTAAAAGCAACAAAGGAACAAGACAAACAAAGAAACAAAACCCCTAGACATAGACAATAGTTTAGTGGTTACCAGAGAGTGAGGAAGGATGGGGGAGTTAGATGAGGGTAAATAGAATAAAATATATAGTGATGGAAGGAGAACTGACTCTGGGTGGTGAACACACACTGTGATATATAGATGATGTATTACAGAATTGTACACTTGAAACCTATGTAAATTTACTAACCATTGTCACCCCAGTAAACTTTAATAAAAAATTCCTCCAAAGCACTAACTATAAAAGTAAAAATAAATATTATATACAAAATTAAGTGTTTCTCATTAACCAAAGGTAATATAAGTAAAGATAATAAGTATATGAAGAGATTATTAAATGACAAGTACACTTGTCTGAAATTTTAAAATAAGATAACACGTGCTAGCAGAATATAGAGAAATAGAAACATTTACTCATTACTAGTGATAACATAAATCAGTGTAACTATTGTACAGATATTTCTGGATTTTCTTTTTAGGAAATAAAATATGTGTTTCAAAGCTTAGCTCCAAGACACAATCTTCAATGGGTTCATGAGGATGTTCTTCTTAGCTTGTTTATGGTCTCAAAAGTTGGAAAAAGCTGAGTCCCAATCATAAAGGAACTTAATAATAGAATGTGGTATGTCAATATACAGTTATACTATTATGCTTAAAAACATAAAACTGAGTATAAAAAATCAGAAACTATTTAGCATAATTTGATTGATATAAATAAAATTATAAAACATATCAATATATTTTCGAGTATAATATTATTTAAAGATATATCGTAATATATTAATAAAATTCCTCATGTGGGGTATAGGAGAAAATAGCGTTGGGGAAGGGGGAAGAAGAGAACATATAATTAAATACAACAAAAATGTAACATTTTATATATTTATGATAATATTATTCCATGAACTGAAGAATTTTAAATCAATACTCTATGTAAAGACCATAATAAACAAATTAAATATCAATAAATTAAATATTGATGTTTAGTCTATACAAGTTTTCAATAAAGAGCATCCATTAAAATACAGAAGCAAAATCACTAATACAGTTGAACTTGTTTAAAAATACAAACAAAATAAACATTATCTATCTATTGATATCATCCACTCTAAAAGACAATTTGTAAACTGAAAGTAAACAAAGTTGGTAATAATTGGGTACATTGCACACTTGGGATGAATGAAACAATAACCAAAATTAAATAACCACATTGTAGTCTATGTGAAAAAAAGAGTGAGAAATATGGTTTTGAACCTAAAAGCAGCACATGTCAGCTTGTTTCTGGTCATCTGGTAGAAATGGTACCCTGAGCAGCAGCCCTGTCAGAAGACTAGTAGGTCTATTCCTTCAGTGATTGTGGGACAATCAAACCACCAAGGAATGTCTGGCTCAGTGATGCTAGCCATTAATATCACTCACCCTGTGATTAAATTTCTCATATAGATTTACCAATGTTCCCTCTTATTTATCCATTATGAGTTAAGATTTTGTGCCCCTAAAACTTATCAGATATGCATGTCATGTAAAGATTCACCAAAGTGACCTAACTAGGCAATATGTACCAGATGGAGCCCATCCTAAGTAGTGTGTGTGACTGTCAGTCACTTTTGTGTATAGATATACAGAACCCTGGCTTTTCATTCTAGTATAAAATAAGAATAGTTTCAAACCATTCAAAGAAATACAGAGAGAAATAAAAAGATAAAAATGAGATACCATCAAAACATAGTGACCATTAACTTCTAAGTATGTAAACCTTCAGATACATATCAACTCATACAAAAAAATGTATACAATCCACATATTTGTCAGATCTGTTGGCTGTTAGTTTTTTTCTAAAGCAATATATATGTATACAGTATATATATATATATGTGTATATATATATATATATACATATATATATATGTGTATATATATATATATATATATATATATATATATATATAAATCTTCATGGTCTTTGTAACAGTTACATTAACATTTCTTCTTCTAAAAATTCATGACGTGGAAATAATATTTGAATTAGAAGTTTTTAATTTTTGTGTTTTATTTTTATTTGAGTTTAGTTGTTTCTTTTTCTCTTTATTGGTTGTGTTAGGATTACAATTATAAAAAGATTGTATTTAGCTTAAGATGATGCATGTTTAAATGCTCACTGAAGGAAGTCTCCATGTCTTTATCCGAATGCTTCTTACATTGTTTGAAAAAATATATATACATATATACATATATATGTATATATATGTGTGTGTGTGTGTATATATATATATATATATATATACACACACACATACATGTATAATGTATTTTAAACATGCCAAATGTTCTTTAAAAATACACACAAAAAAATTAACATCTTAGAATTTTGTTGGTCAGAATTCTGGTGACGTTCTTACCTAGCTAAAATCAAGGTGTCAACAGGGCTGTATTCCTTTCTGGAAGCTCTGAGGGTTAACACATTTCCTTGCTCATTTAGGTTGTGGCAGAATTCAGTCCTTTGCCATTGAGGATCAGAATCCTGTTTCCTTACTGGCTATGAATTCAGACCCAGAATTTAGATGTCACCGGCACTCCTTATCTCACAGTCCCCTTCCTCCATTTTCAAAATCAGCACAGTGGATTGATGACTGCCAGATTGCATTCTGTTGACACCAATACTGCTCTAGACTGAATTAAAGTGATTGCAGCTTTATATTTCTGACTCAGACACACCCATTCATACACACTCTGCGTAGGGACTCAGAGAAACAAAGAGATATAGTGTATATTATATATCATATATTTAACATAGGATATATGATGTTCATATCATTCATATTAAATAAAAACATTCAAATCTGGAAAATAAAGGAACATAAAAAAGGGTTTTTTTTTTGTTGTTTTTTTTTTTTTTTTGTAAAACAAAGAGGAAAAGTTTTTAAAAGGAAAAACAAACAAACAAAAAAAAACAAGCTGCCGAGATTGGCTTTAATTTCCAAAATGGAAGCGTTTGCTTGGAAATTACTAGATTAAGGGCCCTTTTTTTTTTTTTTAGGAAAAATAAAGGATTAATAGTTATATAACTATTATTTCAGTTATATAAAAATAAATTCTGCATTTTTATACCCTTAAGTTTGCGCTACTGGAATTCATTATGAGGTGTAAACTAAGACATGGAAAGGGGACTTACCTAGATTTCAAAAGCATTATTATGCAAAGCATAATTTCACCACAAAAAAATCAAAAAAAAAAAAAAGTGCAGCAAAACAAAAAACTCTATACATACAGGTGTTATCTTGAGTCTTGGTAATATATAATCTGAAAGTTTGAATAGCTAACAGAACAGCATGTCTTAGTAAAGAAGACATACTAATTCTAAAAAAACATTTCAGGTTATAAGTTTGGTAACTTAAGGGAAATTGGGAGAGGCAGCGCTTGGAGGAAACAGCATGACTGTGCGAGAAGAATCCACAGTTGTACAGCAGATATTCAGGATGGCTTGTAGCTCTCAGGACCCAGAGACTACTGAGCCTTGTGGAGTCCACAAAAGCAGAACCATAGTCAATTATCATAGCCCTCTCAGATCTGGATGACTCAGCACATGAAGTTTTTTACAGTAAATTATAGGCTGAAGGAGAATTTACAGTCACACAAGATCATTTTTCCAACCCCCAAAGAGAAAATAGCTTGCTATGTGACAAAAGATTGAGAATCAAAGTGGATATTCTTAAGGGAAGCAAACTTGCATCTCACTCTGTCCTTTGGGTTCTTGGGCAAGTAAGTGTCAGGAGATAGAACCGTATAATTTATAAGGATTCTGGGATAAAGAAAAGCAATGTCTTGAATACCATGTAAAACTTGAGTAAACAAAACTAAAACAAAGGCAAATAAAGCAAAAATTAAAAAATTATAAAAATAATAACTTCACTTTCTGTACACCACCACTACCACCATTTCCTTTGGAACATGAAATAGCATGAGATAATATCCCCAATATGTATTGGGGATAATGATATGTATTCTGTATCCCTACACCTTATGGCTGATAGTAGAAAAGTAGGCTTGAAGAAAACTTTCTATCGGATAAAGGTAACTACTAGCACGGTGTCTAAAGAACAAACATGACAACAATTCAACTGTTGGCATGCAAGTCCTGCCCACCTCACCCACCTTCTAAATCAAGAGCAAAAGAAAAAACAAAAATGAAGGAAAAGGGAAAATATGGAATTGACTGATTATCTAACCAGTAGAATAGAGAGAGAGTGAGGGGGAGGGAGAGGAGGCAGAGACAGAGACAGAGAGAAACCAAGAGAACTGCTTTTACCTTAAGTTGTAGTAATTTTCTAATAAAAACAAAAATTGGAACCCAATACCTAAGTATACTGTGTTTCCCCAAAAATAAGACCTAGCCGGGCAATCAGCTCGGCTTTTGGAGCAAAAATTAATATAAGAACCAGTCATATTTAACATAAGACAGGGTCTAATTAATATAATATAATATAATATAATATAATATAATATAATATAATATAATATAATATAATGTAACTTAATATAATATTTTATAATATAATACCGAGTCATTAATTTTTGCACCAAAAGATGCATTAGAGCAATTGTCCAGCTATGTCTTATTTTCAAGAAAACAAAGTATTTATGAATAATAAAATTTTACTTTGGAAACCTGTGCTTACAGACTATGAACTGTAAAATTTGTAGACTACGAATTATCAGTGAAGACATCTCAATGTAGTAATGACCATCTTTTAAAGTTGCTACCACCATATAACAGCAGTACTAACAAGTTGTTCCTCATGTTTTCAGAATGTTTGAATAAGAGAAAAATACAAAGAAAAAATGTCTAAAAGAAAAAGAAGGAAAAAATAAATAGTTCTCTGTATTTAAATTTTGGTGTAGGGTAACTTGCAAGATGGTGGAAATGCCATCCATGTCTGCTTGAGTAAAAGGAAAAGGGAAAAAAAAATGTATATGATAGCCACTACCTAGACTGCAGTTATTAACTTTTAAGAAGGAGAGGGATTAAAGTCGATGATTTCTCAAAATAAAATCTAGGGCTGTCATTCTATCATCCTTTGGCTCTTTGATGTCAGAATGCAATCCAGAGCTTTTGAAGTATATTAAAAAACCCAGTATAACTTGCTGTCTCCTGGGCCACAAGCCAACATGAGACTTATGAAAGAAAGTGTCAAGGATGGCATTCACTAAAGATGTAAAAATCACCCAAAGAAATAGATGAAAGAGGGAATAAGACAGTGAAGGATACATTACGAAGGAAATCGTGGAGACATCAGAAACTCAGGCAGAAACAATCTGAATTAAGATGGCATGTATACAGAGTAGTTCTATCTGGTTTTATTCATTTCAGATACCTGAATTTTAGATTTCCGTACACAAGGATGTTTCAGATATAGGAAGCTATAGAACTGTGTCTAGATGAACTTCTTAAAACAGAGCACTATGAAGAAAAAAACTTTCTTGAGCATATCTGAAATCCTGGAAATAAAGTGTGTGTGTGTGTGTGTGTGTGTGTGTGTGTGAGAGAGAGAGAGAGAGAGAGAGAGAGAGAGAGAGAGAGAGAGAGAGAGAGAGAGAGAGAGAGAGAGAGAGAGAGAGAATACAAAGACATATAGAGGGACATTGGCGTCATTAATCCTTCAAATACATATTTATGAACACCTACTATGAACTAGGCACAAGGCCATATCCTACAAATAAATTAGTGAACAAGAAAGACAGTCTTTCTCCTCCCTAAATATACAGTCAGTGCTAATCATCTGCAGCCCCTTCCTTCCCCTTACTCTTGGCATGGCAGTGGGGCTGATGCTCAGATAACATGTGCCTGTCTCCCCTGCCACCAGGCTCCATATGGCTCCTACCACACAGAGATACTGGTGGGAGGTAGGAGGGAGAGGAGTAGGGAGAGAGGAGCTAGGGTATTCCTTGCCCTTTCTCTCCCGGTACTTCTGGCCACATTTCTGATGGTGGATGCATGTCTTCAGTGGTTCTCACTTCTTCCAGATGGCCATGTGCACATGGGTGCATATGAGACTATGGATTCATTAGAGTGTTGTATCCATGTTTTCAGCTCTCATTTGGTCATCACAGATTTGGGGCTCTCATAGCATCACGTTTGCCTTTTGCTCCTCAAGAATCTAATTGCTGCTAATATCTATATCTCAGTGGCCTTACAATCCTCTTCCAAAACCTCTATTAAAGTATGTCATGTAGACTGTTTTCCTGTCTTGACCCCAACTGACCCACTACCTAACAAAGTAATTAAAATTAAATGGGAATGTAGAGGACATAGGATGCTATAGACATATGTTTTAGTGGGGACTGTCTTATTCTTAGGTCAAGGAAATGTCTCTCAAGTCAACTGACATTTTGACATTTATGCTGAGATCTGAAGGACCTGGAGATGAGTGAGCATCAGCCAGTTACCAGGACAGGAAAATTTAAGACCCAACAATATCACCCTCAGAGTTACCCTGTGTGTGTGTGTGTGTGTGTGTGTGTGTGTGTGTGTGTGTGTGGTGTGAGAGAACTTAAGATCTGCTCTCTTAGCACACTTCATGTATACAGTAGAGTATTAACTATAGTTATCGTACTGTACATTAGATGTCTAGAATTTATTCATCTTATAAGTAAAAGTTTGTGCTTTATGACCAAAATCTCCCATGCCCTCCAGCTCCTGGCAACCGACATTCTACTCTCTGCTTCTCTAAGTTCAACTTTTTTAGATTCCACATATAAATGACATAATGTAATATTTGTCTTTCTGGCAAATGTGGTATAGTACTAGATAACAACACGAGATAAGCAAGTGAGTTTGAACAATGAGCAGTGGGTAAGGCATGGCCAGGTAAGGAGCTTTGCATTTCCTCTCACTAAGGAAGCAAAGAAATGTTAACACAAGTTAATCCCTATAAAATCTCTATTATAATCTTTTCTAAAACTCATCCTTCATTTTCTTCCCCCAGATAACTAGATGGCTCACTCCATCAACTCATTCAGTTATTAACTTAAATATCACCTGTTCATTTCTTCATCCTATTTGAATCTCAAACGCCATCCAACATGACCTATTCCTTTCCCATGCTTTCTCTCTCTCTCTCTCCTTAATTCTTATCATCAGTAATGAAGCAGAATTTTTATTTTCATTTTTTTTTACTCTGTGCTTTGCTGCTCTGTTCCCAGCATCACAGCAGTGATATAAAAATATAGTAAGAATTTACTAAGTATTTCTTTAATAGAATTTAATTAAATTATTTCTACTCTGCTGACCCCTTTCTTTCTGACAATGATTTTATGAGCAGTTACTCCTAAATACTTAGCCTTCAAAACAGTAAAAAAAACACAGTTAACTTTAAGTAAACTCTACATCAGTTGATTTCCTCAGATGGAGACATTGCCTCCATCTGAGATGCTCTGCAATATGCTGAGAGCTTTCCTCATTTTCCACAGAATAGTGTCTATCTGTTTATCTGTCCCTCTCATTTTCCATACACATTATATATGTGTGCTTGTATACCTACATACATATGTATATACACACATGTTACATTCACCCACACTACTTTTATCATAAGGTACACATCATTCTATCACAGCTGCATTTTATTTAATATATCGTGAACATTTTAATAACTTCAAATATTCTTATAAAATACTATTCTACTGGTTGCACATTATCCTATTACATAGATGTATCTTAATTTCGACATTTCACAAGGTTGCCATAATTTAACTGATAAACTACTGCTTTTGAGGTAGACAGATAATACTTTAAACTCTTTTCTTTTTTCTTAAGCCTTGGGCAGGTTTTCCTGAAACCCAGTTACTGCAGAATATATGACAACATATTTTACACGACATGTTTATAATTCCTCAATATGTTCCTCAGCATGTAAGGAGGGTTTCAGGCAGAATATATCTTTGAAGGTAATTAACACATTAAAATGTTGAATGACTTACACATATGATTATTTGTATTTTTATATTTTGTTGAATCCAATTTTTCATTATTAAAGAAACTCAACAATTACTATAAACTTCCCAAAAAGAGAGACTATGTGCTGCTTTAATCTTCATTCACATAACTGAGAATTATTAGGTATAAAGTTTCTTTTGTTTTATTTAAATGTTCCCTTTAATAAATGCACAATATCATTTAAATATTTAATTTTGGGTAGCTTGTCAACACCATGTATTGCTATTGATGGCACTTTAACAGGGGGTAATTAAAGAAATTGGTGATGTGTTAGAGAGATTCTTAACAATCTTTTACAGTAAACTCATTTTGTGTAGTAATAAGCTTTGCCATTACAAAGGAAATGCACCACCTGGCACAATTAGTGTTATGTCTCTTACTTTTTTAGTACTTCTCAGAGCTATAGTACCGTGTTATAATTTGCATTGTTATAGCTCAAACAAAATGATAGAACTTGATTCAAAAAATGTCTTTCATTCCAGGGTCTTGTGTCATTTAATGCATCATATTCCAGTTAAGTGACATGAACCTTTTACAGACAGCACTGTGTTGATAAAATTATGACAAAAGCTTATAGTCTATATAAGCAGCTAAAACTTTCAAGTAAGAGTACCTGACCCATGTAATCCAGTGAAAGTCACAACATTATATTGAAATATAAACTCAATACAATTAATCTTGTAAGTGTATTAAACTACCTAAAAGTAAAATTGTGGTAATAATATTCAACCAAAGTATATAGTCCTTCCAACATACCATGGGCAGATGGAAGGAAATCTGGAAAGAAGGGTCTGTTCAGTGTGTTGACTTTATTAATTAACTTGAGAACAGCTCTTAGCAGGATGAATATAGCACTGGAGCCATTAAATTTAAAACAGCAGTGGTTGAATACAACAATTGTCAAAAATACATATGGTAAATCTCTCAACTATGAACCAGCTTACTAAAAGTATGTCCATCTCTATATCCAAAATTCCATTAAAATCACAATAGAACATACAAATGACAATAAAAATCACAAAACCTCTGAACTATAAAGATAAAAATAGGAACAAAATGGTATTTATATCTCTAGATGTCGGGCTAAATTTGAAGCCTAACTTTCAAGCAATCTTTCAAAGCATGAAGATGGATGCCTTACAGGGAAAGACTAGGAGATGGGTGATTGTGCTTACAGACTCTACACTCAGTTGCAAGGGAATAGCTATAGCCAGGGGGAGTGCCAGTGTATTCATTTGTTTGCTGCAGTCTGGTATATCTCATGGTTGTAAGCCTCAGTGAAGCTGGGAGTTGGAAGTTCCTTCCTGATTGTATGGCACTGTGCCTGGAATGGGGTTTATGGCAAGATGGGGGTATCGGGCTCTCCTAACCTGTTTCGTTGTGACTATTTTCTCATTCACCCATTTTTCCCTGGAAGGAGGGCGTTCAAGAGCCTCCTGTGTTGCCAAGTATTTTCTTGATTAGATGACAGACATTGTAAATTTTAAATTGTTGGTTACCAAATTTTGTTGTCTGACTTTTAACAGTGTTGGACGTTGCACGAAAAGCCTTTTTGATCAGGGTGAGCCTAGAGGAGGAAGTAGCAAACTTTCTATAAAAGGCCAGGCTATATCTACCTTAAGCTTTGCAGGCTATATGGTCTCTATGTTAACTAATAAACTCTGTCTTAACACAAAAGCCTCCACAGGTAACATGTAAATGAACGGGAAGATCTGTGTTCCAATAAAACTTTATTTACTGAATCAGGCAGTGATTGAGCTTTGCTCCTTACTCTGCTGACCCCTGATCTAGAGTCATCTATTCTACAGAAGCAGTTCAGACCAATTACTAACGCCTGGCTTTTCTTGTATCTGTTAAATTCCCCATACATTTGATGAGGTTTCTTCACTTTGATTGCTGGGTTTTGGAAGGGTCTGTGGCCCTCTTTGAGAGGTATAGCAATTGTTTAGCTTACAGGTACCTGGCAATTATTCTTTCGTCAGATTTTTTTCTTTGCGTTTCATGGAGTTTCACTCTACATATGCAGATTGGTATTCCACCATAGACTCCAGAGGTTCCTTATGCATATTTCTAGGGCTATGCCTCTCTGTAACTCCCTCCTCACTGGTTATCTGTTTCCAATTATTCCAGCCATCTCAACTTCTCCACACTCCAAACTCCTCTTGTCAAAAGTGCACCACAGACCTTGAGTTGGGTCTCCCTGCTCCAGGATTTAGAAATTGCTTCAGGCAGAAAGCCACAGCGACTGAGAGCATTTACCTCTCTTGTTTCTCTCGTCTAACAGTCCTGTGTTGATGGTTGTCCAGTATCTGAAAACATGTTTTGTCTAATTTTCTAGTTGTTTATGGAGGGAAGTAAGACCTTACCCAGAAGCTTTAGTCCTCTATGTAGTTTTTATTAAGATATTTTTATCAAAAACTCTCTACCTAGCCACATTTCCCCCCCTGAGGAACACTTTTGGATACTTATTAAAAAAAAAAAAAAAAAAAAAGGATACGTTACTATTCTTCCTTGCATTCTACAAGAGGTTAAAGGACTGTAGAAATTTTCCAGTGTTTTTGGATGGGAGCGTCCTGCTTTTGAAGTATACCTTAGCAACAATTGTTAGAACCAAAGATGCTTTTTTATAGTAAGTTTAAATGTTGCTTCTTTGGAGAATTACCACCACGATTATGTAAAAAATAAATAAATAAATAAAGTTTAAAATTTCTTACATATTCTGACTGATTCTCTCAGGTGGAAAGGTGTTAAGCAGGAAACTTTGAAAGAAAATTTAAGTTTTAACAGTGACTTTAGTAGTTTTGCTTTATCTAACTGTTCTGTATCTACACAGTATCACTTTTTTTTCTAAAACAGGTGATTTTAATATTTTTAGTCATTTTAAATTCCCTCTTTATTTTTCTTCCATTTGCTATTGCTGTATTTTGTTATTTCAAATATTAAATAAGCTGCTTTGATTGTCACTTTCTTGAAAGAGATAGATGGCATGTAATCATAAACCTGCTCTGGCAATGCAATTAGTGATGTTATCTCTTCCATTAAGCAGTATCTGGTATCCAAGCAGGGAGAATGTAAGGACCTAGATATAACTAGGAGAGATGCTAACAATGTGATCATGATCATGGTTAGAGTTCTAAAATATACTTCTATCTAATTTGAATATTCATTTACATGATAGCTGTATTAGTCATGGTTCTCCAGAGAAACAGATCTGGTTAGATATATAGATATAGATACTGATATTTGTATCTGTATCTATATCTATCTGTCTATCTATCCATATATATATATATGTGTGTGTGTGTGTGTATGTATATATGTATGTATATATATGTGTATATATATATATATATATATATATATAGAGAGAGAGAGAGAGAGAGAGAGAGAGAGAGAGAGAGAGAGAGATTCATTGTAAGAATTTGGCTCACACAATTATAGAGGCTGGCAAATCCAAAATCTGTGTGAACCATCAGGCTCAAAACACAGGGGAGTCAATGGAGCAAAAATTCTACTAAAGAATTCCTTCCTGCTCAAGGAGCCTGATCTTTTTGTTCTCTGCAGGCCTTCCAATGAGTTGATGAGACACATCGACATTATATAGGGCAATCTAATTTACCCTAAATTTATCCATTTAAATGTTAATCTCATCCAAAAACACCCTCCAAGTTGACACATTCAATTAACCGCACAATAGCATTTATAGTAATTCCTTAGTAAAGGAATTACTAAAATACTGACAATAGTAAATAGTAAAATACTGAATAGTAAAATACTGACAAGAAGACAACAACTAACAATGAATATGTCTGATAAACTAACAAAGATATGCCCATTTTATACTAGGTAATGGAGAAGAGGTATTGTAAAAAGGAGGAGGAGGAGATAGAGACTGTAGAAAAGGCATTGAATGTGAAACAGGCAGAAAGTTTAGATACAGAAAACAGTATGTTTTTTGGATTCTATTATTAAATCTCTAGAGTGTCTATTGCTATGCCGAAGGCTTTACATGCTAGTGGCACATAAGGATAGCTGTGAAGACTCATGAGTACTAATGTCAGATACTTCAAGGATCATATGTGAAAACCCTATAATTAGTGTGATAATTAATTAGCAGTTTTAATCACACAAGGGGTAAGTGATTTTTCAAACTTAGCTTTTGGTGTAAACATTCCTAAAGAGAAAGTGGTATTATTCACAGTGATAATAACATAATTAAACTCTGTTAAAAGAGTTCCTTTAAATATATATAATATATAATAAATATATAATATGTATATAATATATAGTATATATTATATATGCATATATGTGTGTATATGTATATATGTGTATATATATAACGTCTTGGACCTCTCTTATTGGTCCTAAGGCAAGAACCAAAGAATCAGTGTGTTTCTGACTTATTTGTGAGCAATTCTCCCTAACTACATTATTTTCTTTCTTTTTCTTCTCCCAGGATACTTAGAGTGGGTAAAATTCCCATGCTCCCTTGATTCTTATCCCCACCCTCAAAACTAACTGCTTTCTCCAATGATAAGGGATATTTTGGTTCAGCTGTGCAGTCACACTGGATGAAACAGAGAATAAAGAAGCAGAACCTTGTGCCTTTTGTGTCAAAAACAGCATTCTTCCTAATACTCAAAAATAATTGAGACACCATTTTTACAAGGTTTAACACTTGTTCAAAAACTGTCTCTCTTTAGTCAATGAAAAATAATAATAAAAAAGGCTCTTAATTCTTTCAGAATAACCTATGAAATATTTGTACAGCTTTCCTATTTTTATATTTGGAAACAATACAAGGACCTATGTAAATATTAGATAGAGTAGATGATGCCAGAATAATATCAACTAGGTCTATTTTCATTAATTCTACATTCAAATGTGTACTTTCAGGTTTTGTATGTGAATCTATCCCATGGCAATATGAAACATTCAGGTAAGTGTTGCTGAATATTATGTGAATCTGTGTGGTTATTCATGAACATTTATATGAATCTTTCATTGCCCATCCAAATAAATGCCACATTGAGCATTCAATATGTTTAAATGTGCAATCTCTCACACACACAAAAAATATTCTTTCTTCAAACTATAATGTTATACATCACTTTACTATGGGGCTTTTAATATCCTACTAGAGTATGATTCGTGCAAATACCATCTTTGGGATTTTGTGCTATGAGCCATGGAATGCTCTTCTACGGTAGTGCCTGGATCAATGGACGTGAACTTTATTATTCCACTGCAAAGAGAAAGCAGAACATAGGGTTTTGCCACTTATATGACTGTCTCTTATTGTTATTTTTTTCATTTAGACAATAAATCTCAGTGGCATTAAAGCTGATCTGAAAGTTAAATATGGTAAAGGATTTCCAAAATGAACAATGGGCTGCTTTAAATAGTAAAGTGAACAAAATTCACTGAAAATTGTAGGTGTATTTATTTTTCCCTCCCTTTTTATTTTCCTTTAAGCCTACAAAAATTAATTAAGTAGCCCATTTTTTTTCCTAAAGCTTGCAGAGATATTGGACTTGCTGAAGTTAGCCTTTGTGAAAGGTGTCAGAGATAAGCTGCCTTTTTGCTGTAAAATCCTGAGTTTCTTGGAAATATGCATAATATATTGTAATTCTCATAGAAATGTTAAGTAACAACACTCTAACATATATCACTTAAAATACCCATCACGTGAATCAACATTGATCATAGTACAGAATAAACCTAATGTAACCAGAACCAACTTAATTCATACTCCCAGTTATAGTAGAAACAGGAAGGAAGAAAGTCTCTAAAATCTTTATAAATGCAAAATCTAGGTTTGACCAACCATCACAATGTCATTCTCAATCACTTTGTGTGATGGATAATGTAATGTGCCACCCAGACTCCCCCCGCAGGATTGAGACACTCCTGCACCTTTTGGGAATTCTGCTGCTGAGTCTATCTCTGGAAATTGAAGAGAGCACCTAAACTTGAGTCATGTCCTACCCAAAAGAGTGACACCTCCTCAAGAACTGAATTGCAGCTCACTCCTTTACACAGGAGTGTAAAGTCGTGGCTCCTTTGTCTCAAAGCAGTTGACACGAGGATATGAAAGACAGTTTGGGGAATATAATCAATAATATAATAAAGATTTTGTAGGGTATCTGATGGACACTTGTCTTATTAGGGAAAGCACTTCAGGGATGGTTTAGATGCCTGACCACTGCAGTGTACACCTGAAGCTGAAGCTGAATAATATTGTATGTCAACTATAATTATATACAATTATATATGTATGCATATATATTATGCATAATATATATATGTATAGTATGCATATATATGTGTGTATATATATATATATATATATATATATATATATATATATATAGTCATGGGATATGGAGTACAGCATAGGGAATAGAGTCAATGGAATTGTAACAGGTATATACAATGTCAGAGGAGTAGTAGATTGGGGGAGGGGGTTATCACTTTGTAAAAAAATAAAAGATACTCTAAAGGGCCATCTCAACTCAAGGGCTTCCATGAAACTATGAGTTCAACGTGTAACTGCATTGAAATTCAGCTCTTCTTTTTGCCTAATTCTGGTGCCTTTACTCCTACAAAATGTTGATATTGAGAGTACTGCCCAAATACTTCACACATGCAAATCTCCTTCTTAGAGTCTCCTTTCCAGAGATACAGATTTAAGACAATTAGTGTTAGCAGTGGTCTAAATAGATAGATTTTAATACCGGATATTAAAGCTGGATACCCTGGCAGCCAGCTGGCAAGGAGGAAGGAATTAATTATAATAACAGAGAGCCTTCCAGAGAACACTGAATTGTCAGTTTTTACAACAAAGACTATGCCAGATCCCTAGTTGGAAACAGTGAGACTCTAAGACTTAAATTGGGGACATTCAGGATGATGAACTCATAACCATTATCTCCAGATCCCTTGAATCCTCTGGGATTGAAAAAGAGGTCCACCTCTTCCTAATAAAGGAGAGCATGCCTCCATTGCTTGCAAATGAGGCAGTGATTTCTGTCTCACATGGCATCGTGAGCACCCCTCAGCACCAGGCTGTAGTACCCTTTTATCCTCCCAGATGTGTAAGTGCTAGGCACACTCACATAAGGGGTTATACCCCCAAGGGCTCCTGAAGTCACTTCCCAATAAACTTCTAGTGAGTTCTGCAGGACCTGGTCAATATACACCGAGAAGACTTGGGGAAATATGATTGGGATTATATCCTGAGGGTCCTGTATCAAAAAAAGGTAGAATGTGAAACTGAATAAAAATTCCTTAGTTTATTGATAAGGGAGAACTAGCCTAGGATGAAGGATTACACACCTTGACAAAAACCTCAGACCATAGTGCCCATACACTGTTAAGATGGTTCTTGCAGGCATAGAGAAAGTGCTAGCCCATAATAAGTAAAGTAGATATGCCAAAAATGCCATGGCAGACATAAGAAAATGAATTTAAAAAATTCACCAGAGTGGCCAAGCTACTGGATTTACTGTGTAAGTCCAGAAAACCTATCAATTAACCAACCATGTTCTGAGAGAGCCTGGAAGGTGCCCCATACACAAAAGCAGTAGTAATGGACTGGTGGGAGACATAGCATCATCCTTTAGGAGCTCATCCGTAGCTTCTCTCTGTTGGTAGGGCTCAGGGTAATCAATGCTGTAAGAAATGTGTTCTCTTATGGTAAGAAGGATGATGAAATATTGGAAATATAGAGGCCAAAGGCAGCATCTAACCATCAGAAGCAAAGCGGGTGCAGCTGTCATAAATAGTGGCAAAGCTGGAGTGACTATCATAGGTGCTAATTCAGACAGTCATGGAAGAAGCTAATAGCACACAGCATTTTACTACGAGCAGCTGACAAAGACAGTTCTCCATGTTCAAAATCAAAAGAAATTAATAATAGGTGCTCAGTAGTCTGAAAGCCGTCACTTCAATAAAATGTCATGATTACTAGCCCAACTTCTGAATTTCAGCCATTTTTCATTTGGAGCCCACTAAGATAAAAGAAGGGAGGGAGGAAGGGCAGGGTGTTGTGTGTGTGTGTGTGTGTGTGTGTGTGTGTGTGTGGAGAGAGAGAGAGAGAGAGAGAGAGAGAGAGAGAGAGAGAGAGAGAGAGAAGAAGGAGAAGAAGGAGAAGGAGAAGAGGAAGGAAGGAAGGAAGGAAGGAAGGAAGGAAGGAAGGAAGGAAGGAAGGAAGGAAGGAAGGAAGGAAGGAAGGAGGAAGGGAGGGAGGTCGGGAAAAAGGGGGGGGAGAGAGAGAGAGAGAAAGAGAGAGAGAGAGAGAGAGAGAGAGAGAGAGAGAGAAAGAAGGAAAGAAGTCCCATATTTATGCAGGAATATTTCTGTGACATGCAAGGCTGCCATCTCTGTGGAGGGCCCAGGAGGAAAGTGTTCTGTAGCAGATACAGACAGAATAGGTAAAAACTACACCAACCTGTCAGACTATATTGTATTAGAGGTTTGTGTAATGGGAAATGATTCCTTCTGTGTGTTTTTTTGTTGTTGTTTTCTGTTTTGTTTGTTTGTTTTTTATGGCAAACTCCATTGTGAGAATCACACGGTTTCTGGACACGACTGTACCATTTTCAGTGGAGAATCATACACTACTCAAAAAAAAAAAATGCTTCGGGCAGGTTACTAGGCTCTGGTGTAGAAGGAATACCTAACTGTGGGGAATTGAGTTATCATGTGGTCTGAACTGCCAATTTTGAGCTGAGTTCTGTCAGAAAGATCCTTCAAGTCAGAAGCAAGGAGGGCAATGCATTCTAACATGGAAATGGTACCTATGAGATCAGAAATGTACAGGGCCAGATGGAAACCGTAAGCTACAGGAACGAGTGGCCTAGAACCTCATTACACCCACACCCCTTGTACCAGCACCTTTCTCTCTGCCTGCACTTATGACCATAGAGGGGCTGTTGCAACAGGTGGAGACTAATCTGCTGCTGAACTACAGCCCCCATCAGGAGTGGCCCTGACAGGTAACAATGATAGGAAATCCTCTGCATGGTACAGCTTCAGTTTTAGGACCACCTACTTTTGCAGAGGTGATAATTCATCCTGTTGTCCTTCCTTTTCGAAGTTTCTCTTGAATAAAAGTCCAACAAAAAATCACAGAAAATAGGTTCAAGATTTATTACAGGGTGGAAGTGGATTAAAATGTACAAGGTGAGGCTGCAGGGGATGTTGTGACGCCCAATCCAGAGACCCCCACTTCAGAACTGTCAGCAGATAATGGTTCTCAGCTGAGTCCTTCTCTATGTGTGGCCTTCAGTCAAAAAAGAGCTGCCTTGCTCTACCCTGAAGAACCCACATCTCATGACTTGTCAGTATAAAGATATTATGCTTTACCCCTTGCCTCAAGGCTGGATGACACTGACAGGCCTTCCCAGATTCAGAGTGGACAGGGTGAGACTTGCGTTAAGACTGAATCACAGTTCACCTTCTCTCCGCCCAAATTTACTTCCTTCACTCCAACACAGATCTTGACATCCAAGGCACTGAAAAAATTTCTGCATGCAAATCTTTATCTCAGAGTCCAATTCTGGTACCAAATAACATGCACACTCCTTAAGGAAAATCTGAAGTCTTTATCAGCTGTGCAGGCATACCTCGGAGATATTGCAGGTTCAGTTCTAGACCACTGCAATAAAGTATCACAATAAAATGAGCCGTAATCTGTTTACTGGGGGAGGGTCTTGCTTTCAATTTGTAAAAAGCACATCTGTGAAGTGCAATAACACGATGTATGCCTGTATTAATATGCCAAATAACTTTAGTTCAGCCAAACACCTAGGCCTTCATTGGACAATGGGATAATCCAAACTTACATGTTTGAATCCAAGAAAGCTTAAACGTTTCTAGTATAATGTTAGGGATGAGGAATTGAAGCAAGAGTTTTGATCCAGTATAAAGTCACTATTCCTAGTAATCTCTCCTGGATACCTGGAGTACCTCATTTATGATGAAGCATGGTGGTCATAATTAACCAGTAGAGGGAGATTTCTGACACAATGAAGTATTAGATAGATACTTACAGTTCTCAAGGATAAGCCATTCCCCAGCCAATATCCCATATTGTGACCTAGTTGTTGCCTTTCCCTACCCCCAGTCATGCATTCATCATCCTCTAAGAACATGAAACCGATTTCCAGTTCAAAGAAAGTATTGCCAACTCTAGAATTCAGCATGTTTTGTTGTTTCTTTTGTCTCTAGTATATTGTTCATGGTTCCTGTCACTTCTTCACCATTGCATTGAACTAATCTTGCTACAATTTGCCTTATTTCACGTTGTTTTAGAGTAAAACACCAAGAAAGGATTAGATGAGCAAGAAATTTATTGGGGGAAGAATTCTCATGAGGAAAAAATGGGAGAGAGCCAGGGGTGGTGGGATGACTCTTCTAATCAGGATGCAGGCCTCATCTCTATGAACAGAGGTAACCTTGAATCCAAGCTTGGGCTCTGCAGGTATTTAATACTATTCTGGGTAGTTTAAATGACTCAATAATCATTATTCATTAGCTAATGTAAAAGCAAGTTGTGAGTCTGTGAGTACTGATGTGAAGGTAACTGAAGAACTTTTAGAAACTTTAGACAACTTTAGACAACAAGGAAAATTACTTGCCTGAGCAAATATTCAATCTGGATGAAACCTTCCTATTCTGGAAACGGATGCCTGGAAGGACTTTCATCCATAAGGAGGCCAAGTCAATGTCAGGTTTCAAGGCTTTTAAGCACAGGATAAGTCTTCCTTGGGGGCACTGATGCAGGCTACAAGTTGAAATCCTTTTGTGATCTGGCACTGAGAAATCCAGGGCCTTCTAGCTTCTCACTAAGCACACAAAGACAGTGTACCACAGGAGCTATAAGAAATCATAGATGACCCAGCTCCTCTTCCAAGATGCCCTCCTGAATTGCCATGCCAGCGATATAGAGAAGTACTGTTCAGAGAATAGCATACCTTTCAAGATTTTGCTTATTGCTGATAATGCTCCGACATCCTCCTTTTATTGGTGATCTTCATCCCCATATCAAAGTGGTGTTTCTCCCTCCTTTGATCCCACCAATGGATAAGGAGCTATAGCAGCTTATAAGGCCTCCCACCTGAGGAGGACCTTTGCCCAGGCTATTGCTGCAACTGAGGAAGACACTGAGAAAATACTGATTCAACTCTGGAAGGACTACAACATCTATGGCTACATAAGAACTTTCCTTGGGCTTGCGGTGATGTTACCAGGAGTGTATGAATGGCATTTGGAAGAAGACACTCAAGAGGCTCATTGTGACTTGAAAGGATTTGCCAAGGATGAAAAAGTTGTAAAAATCAACAAGGCTATGGCTGAGATGGCAAAAAACTGTGACCTGGATGTGGATGAGGGCGACATTGGGAAGCTCTTGGAGGTGGTTCCTGAAGAATTGACTAAAGAGGAGTTGTTGGAACTGGAACAGGAATGCATAGCTGAAGAAGAGGCAAGAGGAAAGGAACTGCAGGAGAAGAAAAAGATGAACACTCAAGAAAATTCACAGTGAAGGAGATAGCAGAAGCTTTTGCAGACCTCAACAAGTTCGTTAAAAAGTTTGAAAACATGGATCCCAACACCAAAAGATTTTCATTAATAGAAATGTTCATGGTGCATTATCTGCTTACAGGCAAATCTTTGCTGAAAAAACAAACAAACAATAAAAAAACACAAAAAACAAGCAAACCACCATGGGCGTATTTCTGAAAAGAGTTACATCTCCTTGAGAAGAGCTTGGACAGGTCCTTCAGCAGGTATTCCAGAACAAGGCATTGTCACCATGGGAGATGCCAGCTCCATGCCTCTTATTTCCTCTGCAGACCTTCCCAGTGGAACAAGATATGGAGTGGGAGATATGATATTGATGCTTCTGACCCTGTGTAGGCCTAGGCTAAGTGTGTGTGTGTCTTAGTTTTTAACAAAAAAGTTTAAAAAGATAAAAATAAAAATAGTTTATAGAATAAGGATATAAAGAAATAAAATATTTTTGTATAATGTTATTAGAAAAGAGTCAAAAGTTAGAAACATTGAGTATAAAGTAAAAAAGTTACAGTAAGCTAAGGTTAATTTATAATTCAAGATTTTTTTTTTATAAATGTACTGTAGCCTAAGTGTATAGTGTTTATACAGTCTGCAGTAGTGTACAGTAATGTCCTAGGCCTTCACACTCACTCCCCACTCACTCACTCCCCACTCACTCTCTCCAAAAGAGGATGGGGGAGGCAGGAAAGGAAGAAAAGAACAAAAAATGGATCAAGTAGAAAAGCAATATCAAATTAGTATACTTAAACCAAAATGTATTAATAACTGTAATTAGACTAAAAAAAAAGCTAGAAAGGCTAAAAACTCCAATTAAAATTTTTAAAAATTGTAAAACATGATTTTAAAAAATATGTATATGCTGTCAATTCTCCTTAAGCATACAGGCAAAGATACGTTGAGGGTAAAAAGAAAAAGGGTATAATATGCGGATTATCAACATTGAAATCTCTCACAACCAAGCCACAAAAAGGTATGTACACATAAGTCCATTCCTATGGAGCTCAAGAACAAGATAAACTAATCTTTGGTTAGATAAATAATAAAGAACCATGGTATAGAGTAGATGGAGATTGACTATGCAGAGGGACAAAGGGCATTTCTGGGATGCTGGAAATGTTCTATCCTGTGAGCAGAGTGCTGGTTATTGCTTACAGATTTTACCAAACTCATCTGATAGCATCTTTAAGAAAAGTACATTTCACTGAATGTAAATTATATTAATAAAATCAAAATGACTCTCGCTAAAGTCCATAGTCGAAAATGAGACAAGTAGCTAAATTTATTGCTATATCTTTGCGAATATTTCTATTCCCATAGCTAATCTCTCCTTTGTTTAATTAAATCTTTCTGTCTTGATCAGATAAATATTTTGGGTTGTTTGTTTGATATTTCAGAGTTTTGGTGCCTAACTTTCAAATATAAACATTATTAATTTATTGAGGTGACATAATTAAGGGAAAACTTTCTTCAAGATTAAGATTCAAGAATATGTGTATATCATGTCAGTTTTCTGGAATTACAATGAGGTAAACCCTCTAAGTTTTTAGAATGGCATGGGGTAATGGTTGCCTCCTGAGAGATAAGTTTTAAAATGAAAGAGTCGAGATACAATGCTATATAAAGGAGACAGGATAGCTACATAGCTATGAATACATAAGCGTAAACTGACTGTATGGATAAGAATGCTAACGAATAAATGTGGTAATCAGTAAGGATTAACATTATACCAAATACTACAGGGGGAAAAAAAAAAACAAAACACCAAAAAACTTGAAGATATGAGTTTTGTCTGCTCCGAGCCAACCAGTGTCCTGTGGAAAGAGCTTTGGCCATCGACTTTCAAATACAATACATTTAGCCCACTGGAAAAACCATCCTTATGCAGAAATGAGTCAAACAAGCTCTTAGCATCAAGAGCTTAATGTGAGTCTGCCCTTTGACACATGGAACATTTGTGGAGTAATGATAAAAATCATATATCTGAGTCAGTAAATTTTGATGGCCAGATATTGGATCATAAAAAATTTGCCATAGGAGAATTGCCGTTTTCTGAAGGTTTAGGTATATGGACTAGCTAACTTTTCTAACTGCACTATTCCCAATGCTTCACCTGTCTTTATTTTCTATGATTTTTACAGCAACATATTCTTGGTATTTATTCACAAGTAAAAACTGTTTTTCTTTGAAATGTCATATAAGTCATGGCCTGGAACAAGAAGGATTTTCTTCTGGGTTCTCATTACATATACAAAATATCTCTCCATCTCCTTTGGGTCTTATGCCATCAATCGTGTCTCCATCTGTCACCCCTTCTGCTATCATCTACATAGCACCTATTCATTCCCAGGAATTAAAGTCCTGCTCAATTCATAATCCATACTTACTCTTGTCCATAACACTTGGTGACTTTGAATAATCATATGGGCAATCTATTCAAAACTCTAGTCTGTCTCCACTTCTTGTCTTTAAATCTTCCATCACTTTGGACCCTACAGATTCTACCCATGAAAGATACCTGTCTGTCTTCCCAGTGTGGATTTATCTCCTGAGTATTAATCTCTTAATGATTTATCTGTTATAACTTTTTAATATTATGTGAGGTATCAGTGCTACTTTCCAGTGGTAGACCTTATTTTTGCTGCTAAATTTTTGCTCTCTTCTCTTCCTCATTCACAGATATGTAACATGCCGGGCCCTCCTGAAGGAGGTGATACATTATGGTCACAATAAAAGCTTTAGCCAAAGAAATGTGAGGAAACTTACAGAAATATCTGAAAAACTTTAGGATGCATCAGGATTTTCTGCCAGCTCTTTTTCTGGATGTCCCAAATAAGGCCCGCTCTTTGAGTCTGGATCTGGAATGAGTAGACACGTAGAGCAGATCTACAAAAGTTGACACACAGCGACTGAAATCTGTCATGAACAAGAAGGAAATGTCTGTCGTAAACCAGTGTGATTTGGGGAGTCATTTTTAGTTAATAAAGCTCATAAAATGTATTTACTGGATTAGGAAATAATAAAAATGAAATATCTTAACAGCAAATTTGAACTGCGAATTTGAACCCATTTTAGGTGATGTGTCAAATAAGACTGATACTGCTTAAAAAAAGTAAAAATAAGATTACAGTTATTTAAAATTCACATTAATACAAAATTAAGACTATTTAAATAAGAAGTATTCTGAAATCCAGAGTTACTGAAAAAATAACATAGTTTCTTTGTCTTTTGGTTGTAATAATTTAAGATTAAGTTAACTAATATTCTCATCACTTCATGATCACTTCTGAGTATTTGAGGAGAGATCTCTCCTTCTCCAGCAGGCCCTGGCAAGTAAAAACTGGTTTTCTTTCACATGTCATATAAGTCATGGCCTGGAACAGGAAGGATGCTCTTCTGGGTTCTCATTCCATATACAAAATATCTCTCCATCTCCTTTGGGTCTTATGCCATCAATGGTGTCTCCATCTGTCACCCCTTCTGCTATCATCTACATACCACCTATTCATTCCCAGGAATTAAAGTCTTGCTCAACTCATAATCCATACTTACTCGTGTCCATAACGCTTAGTGACTTCAAATAATCATATGGGCAATCTATTCAAAACTCTAGTCTCTCTCCACTTCTTGTCTTTTTCATAGCCAACAACATTTGCTGTCGCCTCAGTTTAGTCTTCCATTAGTCTCCAATTCGCATAGAACTCTTGTATCTTGCACAGCCACTAACTTATTTTCCCCTGAAATCCAAATTACTTGTATCTCATTCTCTGTGCCCCATCATCTTTTCAGCTTACTTTCTCTAGTAGCCAATTAAAATTACTTCATTATATTGAGAATTCATCCATTGGGTTGTAGACTTTATGCATCTGTCCCCTTCTGTTTTCACTCCCTTTTTTACCATCTTAGATTAGGTGTTTCCTCATTATTTTTATGAGTTTTTAAGCACTTTTAACTCTTTTTTTTTCTCTTCCTCTCCCATATTTCTCTGGCAAAACCTCAACTCTCATTGAACTCAGGTATATACATTCTGTGTTTAAAATCTGTATAACTCAACTCAACTGGAAATACTTATAGAATCATGCTGACAAGTCTCTGTTTTAATTCATGAGCTCAAGCCACAAATAGACAAGTAGCACTGCCTAAAAAGAAAACTGCATGTCCTAAATAATTTTGCTTTCCCAGGCTTTGGTATAACTATTTCAGAAATTTGCTTTCAACAAATATCTTTTTTTTTAATTTATTTATTAGTTTCAGGTGTACAAGACAAGGTAATACTTAGACGTTCATCATTTATATCCCTCACACTGTGAACCCCCCTCCCCCATCCACTATCCCTCCGACCTCACACTGAACCATCACATTATATATATAAAATTATAGTTGGCATTCATTAATGTTTAGCTTCTGGTGTACAATGCCATGATCAGGTATCCACAGTATCCCTGAGGTGGTCTCCCAAATAGGACGCATGTCCATCGGATACCCAACAAAATCTTTACAACATTATTGAATACCTTCCCCAAATTAATTTTCAAAAAAAACCCTGAGGCCATCTTGTGATTACCAGCTGCTTCCAAATCCCTTCACCTTTCCCCTTATCCCCAACCACCCCCCCCACCCATCTAACAACTCTCGGTTTTTTCTTTGTGTCCCCAAAACTTCAACAAATATCTTTTCATTTGGTCTTCTAGTTTGCTTAATTGAGCATGCACAATATAATAGCTTCCATTGTATTCTTTATTTTCTGACATTTTCGCCTAGCCATCTTTTACTTTCTGGTCTGTCTTTGCACTTGCTGTTCTCTCAGCCTATAATGCTAAAGCTCTGTGCATTGCTAGCTCCCTGGTACTCTGCAAGTCTTGCTTCAGATGTCACCTCCTCAGAGAACCCTTCCATAACCATCTTATTCAAGGAACTGCTTTATTACCCTCTGCTACGTTGCCCTGTTGAGTCCTTCATAGTACTAGTTAGAATATGCAATTGCCTCCATTTTTTCCCCTTTATCATGTATTTTTATATCTAGAAACTAAACGCAAGAGGAGGACATTTGTCTGTTTTGTACTTTGCTGTATCTTCAGTGCAAAGTATGTCTGGCAAACAATATGTACTCAATAAATATTTGTTGACTAATGAATAAATGAATAAATATATACAAATCACTCGATAACACTCTGATTCATTTTTTTTTAATCTATAGAGTGAAAAGGGGTACATAGTTTACAAAGTCTTTTGTGGGATTCTTGTCCCATCTTTAACTTCTTGACTATAGTTTGCAAATAACTGTACCATGAGATTAAGTGGGTAGTCGAATCAACAAATACTTTAAACTGACTTTTTGAATTTGGTCTACATTTGTCATCAGAGAACTGATGATATAAGCCTAGTTTTTTGACGCTTCCTATAGGTGACTTAATCTTCAAAGGGAATTCAACATCCATGGGCAAGAATTATCTACGACTCAAATACCTCTGCTCACCTCAACAGACAAGACAGATGTCTATAATATCATACCAACGACACACATTCAAAATCTTCATGGGTGCTAGGTTAGTCTCCACTGGAATTCACATTAGAAATATTACAATAATTCATTCAATCCCGAGAATTTCTTGTAAATTTACCCCTCTCTCAAAAAGAGTATAAGTAGATAAACCCAATCTACTGTCTTTTTCATATCTCCATTTATCACATGTGATAGTTTTCACCAAAGATAAATAGTTTTACATTTAAGTCGCACAAGAGGTGTTAATATCCCCAGATATTTTGGATTTTCCCAACAGAATTTTAAAATGTACTTCTTTGTTTTTCTAATAGTAGTACAATTGTAACCAATATAAACTATCGTAATTTGTATAAGCTGTGAAATTATGAGTGTGTTTTGCCACAGTACCTATGTTAACCATGGGCATTTACATAAAGTTTTATGGTAGAATGTAGGAAAATATGATTGTGGTAATACAGAAGACAGTTTATTTATGTTATAAGGCACAGGTCAGATGTGAATTAGACTCATTATTTTTTCTTTATTCCCGCAGGCTCCCTCCAATAAGTATCTATTGATTCATTTTCTCACAGCTACTTTCTCCTGCTAACAGAGTAGGTATCTCTAGACTTGGCATTCAAAAGTTTAGTTCATAAGGGCTTTATTTAACTATTTGCTCAACTATTCTCTTTACAAAAGCTGAGATTATCAAAATTTCAATCCATTAACAGGTAAACCACGCATTATGTATCCTTTAATAGAAATATTTACTTGAAAGATTGCAAACACAAATGCATGCAAAGACCAAGTAAATAAAATAAATGAATAGAGTATACTGGAATAAACAAAAAATATGGAGAGAGATGAAACAGCTGTTACTAATGCCTCCTTTATTTGTGTGTGGGTATTATTATTTTATTTTATTTTTATTCTTTTCAATTTATTGGGGTGACAATCGTTAGTGAAATTACATAGATTTCAGGTGTACAATTCTGTATTACATCATCTATAAATCCAATTGTGTGTTCACCACCCAGAGTCAGTTCTCCTTCCATCACCATATATTTGATACCCCTTACCCTCATCTCCCTCCCCCCACACCCCTTACCCTCTGGTAACCACTAAACTACTATCTGTGTCTATGAGTTTTTGTTTCTCATTTGTCTGTCTGTTCTTTTGTTGTTTTTGGTTTATATACCATGTATCAGTGAAATCGTAGGGTTCTCTTCTTTTTCTATCTGACTTATTTCACTTAAAATTATACTCTCAAGATCCATCCATGTTGTCACAAAAGTTTCTATATCATCTTTTCTTACTGCCGAATAGTATTCCATTGTGTACATATACCACAACTTCTTTATCCATTCATCTATCGAAGGACATTTTGGTTGTTTCCATGTCTTGGCCACTGTAAACAAAGCTGCAATGAACATTGGAGCACACATGTCTTTATGTATAAATGTTTTCAAATTTTTTGGGTTGATACCCAGGAGAGGAATTGCTGGATCATATGGTAATTCTATTCGTAATTATTTGAGGAACCTCCACACTGCCTTCCATAGCGGTTGGACCAGTCTGCATTCCCACCAACAGTGTATGAGGGTTCCTTTTTCTTCACAGCCTCTCCAACACTTGTTACTATTTGTCTTGTTGATGATAGGCATTCTGACTGGGGTGAGGTGATATCTCATTGTGGTTTTTATGTGCATTTCTCTGATGATTAGTGATGTTGAGCATTTTTTCATATGTCTATTTGCCATCTTATTTCCTCTTTGGAGAAATGTCTCTTCAGGTCCTGTGCCCATTTTTCAATTGGGTTGTTTGTTTTTTTTGTTGTTGTTGAGCTTCATGAGTTTCTTGTATATTTTGGATATTAGCCCCTTATCAGAGGCACTGTTTGCAAAAATCTTCTCCCATTCAGTTGGTTGCCTCTTTATTTTGTCGATGGTTACTTTTGCTATGCAGAAGCTTTTAAGTTTCATATAATCCCATTTGTTTATTTTAGCTTTTACTTCCATTGCCTTTTGAGTCAAATTCATAAAATGCTCTTTGAACCCAAGGTCCATAAGTTTAGTACCTATGTTTTCCTCTATGCAGTTTATTGTCGCAGGTCTTATGCTTAAGTCTTTGATCCATTTTGAATTAATTTTGGTACATGGTGACAGATAGCAGTCCAGTTTCATTCTTTTGCACGTTGCTATCCAATTCTCCCAGCACCATTTATTGAAGAGGCTGTCTTTCCTCCATTGTTTTTAGCTTCTTTGTCAAAAATTATCTGTCCATATTTATGTGGTTTTATTACTGTGTTCTCAATTCCATTCCATTGGTCTATGTGTCTGTTTTTCTGCCAATACCATGCTGTTTTTATTATTGTAGCCCTGTAGTACAAGCTAAAGTCAGGGAGTGCGATACCTCCAGTATTGTTCGTTTTTCTTAAGATTGCTTTGGCTATTAGTGGTCTTTTGAGGTTCCAAACAAGTCTGAAGATTTTTTGTTCTATTTCTTTAAAAAATGCTATTGGGATTTTGATGGGGATTGCATTAAATCTGTATATTGCTTTGGGTAATATGGCCATTTTAACTATGTTGATTCTTCCAATCCATGAGCAAAGAATGTCTTTCCATTTCTTTGTGTCTTCTTCAATTTCTTTCAAAAATGTCTTATAGTTTTCAGCATACATGTCCTTCACATCCTTGGTTAAGTTTATTCCTAGGTATTTTATTCTTTTTGCTGCAATTGCAAAGGGAATTGTTTTTTGTATTTCTTTTTCTGAGATTTCATTGTTAGTATATAGGAAAGCAATGGACTTATGTACGTTGATTTTGTAGCCAGCAACTTTACAGTATTCGTTAATTGTTTCTAGTAGCTTTTTGGTGGAGTCCTTAGGGTTGTCTATATATAGCATCATGACATATGCAAAGAGTGATAATTTAACTTCTTCATTCCCAATTTGGATGCCTTTTATTTCTTTCTCTTGCCTGATTGCTCTGGCAAGGACTTCCAACACTATGTTGAAAAGCAGAGGTGATAGGGGACAGCCCTGTCGTGTTCCTGAACGTAGAGCAAAGGGCTTCAATTTTTCACCATTAATTATGAGATTAGCTGAGGGCTTGTCATATATGGCCTTTATAATGTTAAAACATTTTCTTTCTATACCTATTTTATTAAGTGTTTTAATCATAAATGGATGTTGTATCTTGTCAAATGCTTTTTCTGCATCAATTGATATAATCATATGATTTTTGTCCTTTGTTTCGTTTATGTGATGTATCATATTGATGGATTTGCAGATGTTGAACCATCCTTGTGCCCCGCGGATGAACCCCACTTGGTCGTGATGAATAATCTTTTTAATGCATTGTTGTATTCGATTTGCTAGAATTTTGTTTAGGATTTTTGCATCAGTATTCATCAAAGATATCGGTCTGTAGTTTTTTTTTTTTTTTGTGTTGTCCTTACCAGGTTTTGGTATCAGGGTAATGTTGGCCTCATTAAATGAGTTAGGGAGTACTGACTCTTCTTCAATTTTTTGGAAGAGTTTGAGCAGGATTGGTATTAGATCCTCTTTGAAGGTTTGGTAGAATTCACTAGTGGAGCCATCTGGTCCCGGACTTTTGCTTTTGGGAAGGTTTTGGATGACTGATTCAATTTCGTTACTGGTGATTGGTCTGTTTAGATTTTCCAGTTCTTCATGGTTCAGCCTAGGAAGGCTACGTTTCTAAGAACTTGTCCATTTCTTCTAGGTTATTGAATTTGGTGGCATATAGTCCTTCATAGTTTTCTTGCATGATCCTTTGTATTTCTGTGGTGTCCATGATAACGTCCCCTTTTTCATTTCTGCTTTTGTTAATTAGTGTCTTCTCTCTTTTTATCTTAGTGAGTCTAGCCAAGAATTTGTCGATTTTGTTAATCTTTTCAAAGAACCAGCTCTTTGCCACATTAATTTTTTCTGTTGTCTTTTTGTTCTCTATTTCTTTTAGTTCTGCTGTGATTTTTTTTATTTCCTTTCTTCTGCTGACCTTGGGTTTCACTTGTTTTTCTTTTTCTAGTTCTTTAAGGTGTAACATGAGGTTATTTATTTGGGATTTTTCTTGTTTCTTGAGATAGGCCTGTAATGATATAAATTTCCCTCTTAAAACTGCTTTCGCAGCATCCCAAAAATTTGGTAGGATGTATTTTCATTGTCATTTGTTTCTATGTATCTTTTGAGCTCTCCTCTAATTTCTTCTTTGACCCACTCGTTCTTTAAAAGTATGTTGCTTAATCTCCATGTATTTGTGTTTTTTCCTGCTTTCTTTTCGCAGTCGATATCTAATTTCAAAGCCTTGTGATCAGAGAATATGCTTGGTATGATTTCAATCTTCTTAAATTTGCTGAGGCTGATTTTATGTCCCAATATATGGTCTATCTTTGAGAATGTTCCATGTACACTCGGAAAGAATGTATAGTCTGATGTTTTAGGATGAAGTGCTCCATATATGTCAATTATATCCACTTCATCTAATGTGTCATTTAGGGCTGCAATTTCGTTATTTATTTTCTGTTTGGATGATCTATCCATAGCTGTCAATGATGTATTTAAGTCCCCTAGTATAATTGTGTTTTGGTCAATTTCTCCCTTTAGTTCTGTTAGTAGTTGCTTAGTATATTTCAGTGCTCCCTGATTGGGGGCATAAATATTGATGACTGTTATGTCTTCTTGTTGTATAGTCCCCTTTACCATTATGGAATGCCCATCTTTTTCTCTTGTTACCTTTTTCATCTGATATCATTATGGCTACACCTGATTTTCTCTGGGTACCATTTGCTTGGAGTGTCAATTTCCACCCTTTCACTTTGAGTCTATGCTTGTCCTTGTAGCTGAGATGTGTCTCTTGGAGACAGCATATGATTGGGTTTAGTTTTCTGATCCAATCTGCTACTCTGTACCTTTTTATTGGTGAGTTCAGTCCATTTACATTTAGGGTTATTATTGATATGTGAGGATTTCCTGTCATTCTATCTTTAGTTTTCTGGTAAGACTGTGTCTCCATTGTTTCTTTGCCTTTTTGTTGTTGTCTATTATTTCTGTGTGGTGGTATTCTATGATGTTTTCCTCTTTTTCTTCTTTTATTACAGTATATATTTCAGTTCTGGATTTTTTTTTGAATGGTTACCCTTAAGTTTATGTAAAAGAAAGTTTGATATTTAGAGTATTCCATTTTCTTCAGCACGCTTACTTTCTCCATTCCCATATTCCGGTTCATGCCTTTACTCTTCCCCTTTTTGTGTTGCCACAAATTGTCCCTGTTGATGGTGGTCGAATAGCCTCCTTTAGTATTTCTAGTAGTGCAGGTCGTGTATTAGAAAATTCCCTCAGCTTCTGTATGTCTGCAAAGGTCTTTATTCCTCCTTCATATCTAAAGGATATATTTGCTGGATATATTATTCTTGGCTCATAATTTCTCTCTTTCAGTAGTTTCAATATTTGGTTCCACCTCCTCCTGGTTTGTAGAGTTTCTGCTGAAAAATCTGATGATAATGGGCTTTCCTTTGTAGGTTACCATCTTCTTTTCCTTGGCTGCTTTGAGGATTCTTTCTTTGTCATTGATTTTAGGCAGCTTCAGTACAATGTGTCTTGGAAAAAGACTGTTGGGATTGAGGTAATTAGGTGTTCTATTTGCTTCTTGGATTTGAGGATCCACTTCTGTCCACAAGTTTGGGAAGTTCTCATCAACAATTTGTTTGAATATATTCTCTGTTCCCTTTTCTCTTTCTTCTCCTTCTGGTATGCCCATTATTCTTATGTTGCTCTTTCTGATAGAGTCAGAAAGTTCTTGTAGAGTTCTTTCATTTCTTTTAAGTCTCAAGTCTCTTTCTTCTTCCATCTGTGTAATTTCCAGGTTTCTATCTTTGATGTCACTGATTCTTTCCTCCATATGGTCAACCCTACTACCAAAGTTGGTTATTTCATTCTCAATTACTTCTATTGAGTTTTTAATCTCCAGAAATTCCATTTGATTCTTTTTTAAAATTTCAATCTCTTTCGTAAAATGCTCATGTTGTTCTTTGATTGCATTTCTGAGTTCATTAAATTGCCTTTCTGTGTTTTCTTGCATCTCTTTGAGTTTTTTCAGAACTGCAATCTTGAATTCTCTGTCATTTAAGTCACATATTTCCATATTTCTAGGTTCCTTTTCTGGAGACTTTTCACTTTCTGAGCTGTCTTGTTGCCTTGGTTATTCATGGCAATTACTAATTTATTATTTCTCTTTCTAGACATCTACAGGAGTGGCTTCTGCAACAGGTTGATAGGAAGAGGTCTTTCTTTTGTTTTCCAATGCTTGTTGGTAGAATGTTTAATTTCTCTCTGACTGCAGCCTTTTTTTCCCTCTCTCACACAGTAGTGCCACGTTTTCTCTGCACTATTCCAGCTTCTCACACCATGGGGGGATTCCCTGGGAAACAGGCTTCTTCTCTGTTAACAGTTCACCTGGGTCATAGGGCGCCACATCCCTGTGGGGATGCGGAGAGCTTTTGAAGTTCCAAAGCTCTTCCTGCACCAGATTCAGAGTCCGTATGTTTCAGCAGTTCTGTTTACTCCTGCAGCGATCCGCCCAGATAGGTGGGGTCAGGGGCGGGCTGAGTTATGAGAGGTGGCCCAGAGCAATGGTGGCAACCACCACCACAGCCAGTTCTGCTTCCACAGCTCCCTCCCCTTTGCAGGAACTAGTTGGGCTGCGAATCTGTGTCTCTGGTCCACAGTTCTCAGAACAGCAAATATTCTGTTCTTTTGATCTGACACTGCTACTGTTCTGCTTCTAGCACTGGGCAGGTAGGGGCCAGGCGAGCTCTGGGAGGGTGAAGGGGGGCTAGTTTCAGTGCCTAGGGCTTCCATTATCTGCTCAGCAGTGAGGGCTTAAACCACCATTTTCAGTCTTCTTCCCTCAGTCTTTTCTCCGAGGTCTCTGCCATGAGCGTTGGGTTCAGCCGTGTTATATGCTGTCCCCTCAGCCCTGTGGGCCATAAGTGGAGCCCTAACAGTCTGAGTCCTTTCCCGCAGCTGCGGTAGTTCCGGGATGCAGCAAGCTCGGAGCACTGAGCTAGGTCTGCGTCCTGTGCCCTCGCGGCTCAGTCCCCGCACTTCTCCCTTCCCTCCTCCTCCACTCGTGGATTCTCCCACCTTTAGGTGAATTCAGTAGTGGGCCTGTGCATCTTGCCTGTATGCTGTGCAGGGAGTCCTTTGTGGAGTTATTGTTGTTCAATTAGTTGTAAATTCCAGGGGAGTTTTAAAGAGGCTCACCTCATGCTGCCATTTTGATGACGTCTACTTAATGCCTCCTAATCATTACTATCAGAGTAGGTGAGTCTGGTATTACCAAGTCGTATCACATTTTTTAAAATAAATTTGTAGTACTGGCAACAAAGTGTGTGTGTATTTAATTTCAATTCATTTTTCTGGAAAACAAGTCTTCTGCAGGCTATGTCCATCCCCAGTGTGCCAGTTAATAACAATCTCAATATTATTTTTCTTTTAAATATTTAAGTAAGAAACATTACTAAATCATTAAAAAATGTTTGCTTCACAAAATTTAATTTACATAGAACAGTTCCATGTTATAATATATATACATATTATATAATATATGTATGTAAATATATGTGTGTGTGTGTGTATATATGTGTGTGTGTGTGTATATATATGCATATATATCATCAAGAAAAACCCTGAAAGTAACAGAAAGACAATGAATATACATATAGAAAAATAATCAGTGATGCTTTTATGGATTTTCACATGGGCAAAATGAATTAATTTAGAATAAATTTTTAAAAGCTATACATTTTGTCCAGAAAAGAAAAATAAAAGAGATTGAGTTGCCTAGTGGTGAACAGCTGAATTTTCTCATTAATATGCTTCTTGTTTTTTCTGATCATTGATTCATACGTAAAAGGCTTTGCATGAATAATTCTCACTATACTGTAAGGTCACTAACAAAAACTTCAGCCCATCTGTGATGATTTTATGTGCCAACCTGAATACTCCATAGTACTCAGATATATGGTTTAACGACGATGTAGATGTTTCTGTGAAGGTATTGTTGTTTTTTTGATGAAAATAACATTTAAATCAATAAACTATGAGTGAAGCAGGTTATCCTCCAGAGTGTGGTTGAGCTTCAAATAAGCTGAAGGTCTTGAGAAAAAGCTTCCCAAAGGAAGAGTGATGTTTGTCTCCAGATGTCCTCAGACTTGAGATGCAACATTAACTCTTCCCTCCTCCCAGGTCTCCAGCCTACCACCTTAAGCTGCAAAATTGGGAAGTGCCAGCCTCCACAATCACATGATCTATTCCTTAAAATAAATCTCTTTTTCTCTGTATGTACACATATCTTATTGGTTTTGCTTTTCTGGAGATTCTTTACTAATAAACCAGCATTTCCATTATTAAATCATTATGGTACTAGCAAGGAACATTGCAATTTGAAATGAAAAAATATAATAGCATTTATGTTAGCATTCAAAAAATAAAATACTTAAGTATAAATCTACATATATACAAGATCTGTATGATGAAAACTAACAAATTCTGATGAGAGGAATGTCAAAGAATAACTAAATAAATGAAGAGATAATCTATGTTCATGGAGAGCAAAACTCAACATTGCTAAGATGTCAATTCTTCCCAAATTGACCTACAGATTCAACACAGTTCCAGTCAAAATCCCATCAAGTTATTATGAGGATATTGACAAACTGATTTTAAAGTTTAGATTGAGAGTCAAAAGACAAAAAGATAACCAACACAATGTTGAAGGAGAGCAAAGCCCAAGGACTGAAAGGACCGGACTTCAAGACTTACTAGGAAGCTACAATAGTCAAGACAATAGAATATTTGTGAAAGAATAGACAAGCAGATCAGTGGAACAGGTAAAGTCCCAGAAACAGACCTACACAAGTATATTCAACTGATCTTTAACAAAGGAGGAAAGGCAGAAAAAATAGTCTTTTCAGCAAATGGTCCATAAACAACTAAAAAACCACATGTAAAAATAATATATATATTCATATACTCTACACAAAATTTTACTCAAAACAGATAATAAACCTAAATATAAATAGGAAATTATGAAACTCCCAGAAGACAATATATGAAAAAATCTAGAAGGCCTTGGGTGGACAATGTCTTTTTATATTTAACATGAAAGGCATGATGAACGTAATATTAATTGATAAGCTGGACTTAATCAGATTAAAAACATCTGTTCTATGAAAGACACTGTCAAGAGAATGAGAAGCAAACCACAAACTGGAAGAAAATATTTACAAAACATGTGAAAAAGGACTGTTATCCAAAATATACAAAGAACTCTTAAACTGAGCAGTAAGAACATGAAAAACTTGATTTGAAAATGGACAAAAGATCTGAACAAATATCTCACCAAAGAAGATATACAAATGGCAAATAAGGGTATGAAAAAATGTTTCATACCATATGTTATCAAGAAAATGCAAGTTAAGACAACAATGAGATAACACTAAATATCTATTACAATGGTCAAAAGACAAAACACCAAATAGACCAAATGCTGGTGAGGATGTAGAGCAACATGAATTCTCTTTCATTGCTGGTGGGATGGAGAATAGTACAGCCACTTGGAAGACAGTTCAGGTTTCTTACAAAGCTAGCCATAGTCTTACTATCAATCTTACCTGCAACTACACTCCTTGGTATCTACCCAAATGAGTTGAAAACTATGTACACACACACACACACACACACACACACACACACACACACACACCACGCTACACATGGATATTGATAGTAGCTTTATTTTTTTATTATTTTTTAAACTTTTTATTTATTTAAGCGTGCTTTTTCAGGACCCATAAGTTCCAAGGCAAATAGTTGTTTCAATCTAGTTGTGGAGGGCACAGCTCACAGTTGCCCATGTGGGGATCGAACCGGCAACCTTGTTATTAAGGGCACCACACTCTAACCAACTGAGCTAACCGGTCTCCTCTATAGTATATAGTTTTGGACGCCAAAACTTGGAAGTAACCAAGACGTCCTTCAGTAGGTATTTGGATAAATACTGTGGTATATCCAGACAATGGAATATTATTCAGTATTGAAAAGAAATGAGCTTTTAAGTCATGAAAAAATATGGAGGGATCTTTAATTACTAAGTAAAAGAAGCCAATATAAAAGGGCTGCATACTATATAATTCCAACTATGTGACTTCTGGTAAAGTCAAAACTTTGGACACCGCAGAGAAGATCAGTGCTTGCTATGGGTTAGTGGGGAGGGAGGGATAAATAGGCTGAGCACAGAGGAGTTTTAGGGCAGTGAAACTATTTTGTATGATACATGGTGGATACATGTCATTACACATCTATCTGAGGCCATAGAATGTACAACACCAAGAGTGAACCCTAATGTAAACTATGGACTTTGGGTGACAATGATGTGCCAAGGTAGTTTCATTGATTTTAACAAATGAACTGCTTTGGGGTGGGATATTGATAGTGGGGGAGGCTGTGCATGTTTGGAGGTAAGAGTATATGTGAAGTCTCTGTACTTTCTGCTCAATATTGCTGTAAACCTAAAACTGCTCTAAAAATAGTCTATTAAAAACTGTCATGGCCCATTAAAACAACCCACTATGAGACTCCATGTGTCTATCCATTTATTTCTAGCTAAAGTTGAGGTCACAGCCAGCAATTAAAACATGATTTACATTAAGTTAAAGGATAAAGTAGCATTTTAAAAGCAGCTGCCATTACTTGCATTATTTATTCATTAGGTACTGTGTATTGCAGAATTCTGCTGAATAAAGACAAATGTGTTCTCATTATTGAAGAACTTACAGTCCAAAGATAGAATAGAAATTCAGGAACAACTTTAATTTCTCAGGATCATCAAAACAGCATTCTAATGGGAGGAAGCAAGTCCAAAAGACTCTTATGTGGATAAGGCCTCTTACTCAATATTTGTATTTATGATTCTTGTACCTAATTGCATATTGAGAATAACCAGACTGTCCTCAATTTGGCCCAAGTGTTGGCCTGTATGTTTTTTATTAACTTGGCAAATTGTTATGGATGCATATTTCATGAATCTAATAATATTAAGCAAGTGACACTAAAATACACTAAATTGTTCAAATATGGCCAGGGGAATCTCTTGAGTCTCACTGAACCATTATCAATCATTCAGAAGCTTCACCTCATAATAAAAGTGCTATGCTTATTGAATTTGTAAATAGCAGCATTATACAATTGGGGAGTTCATTTTTTCTCTTCTAGATGTTTAAATATGTCTTCTAGGGGTATGCTCCCATAACTAGTTCTTGGTGTGTTTTTGTTTTGCTATTGTGTTTGTTTTATTGTTTGGGCCAGATGAACAATTTCCCCTAATTTAACTTAAAACTTAATACAGGAATGAAACCTACTTTCCTCTTGAAGATTTTCTTGTTGCAACTTTCCCATTAGAGGAGACAGTTTGACATTGCGTAGCTGTAGAATATTATGATCACTCTGAAACCTTTGTCCCACTACTCTTCCTTCCTATTCCTGTTCTAAAGAACTGAACTACTTCAAATTTCCCCATTTTCATTTTCTCTGAAATCACACATATTCTTTCCTCTGCTTGCGATGTTCTATCATTCCTCTGCCTTCCTAACTTCTTGGATTCATGGTGCCATAATCCAATTTATTTCTTTTACAATCTACACACTCTGAGTGAGTAAACTTTGTGTCTGGTTAAATGCTGTTTTTTACTCAATGCTGTGTTCCCATGCCCTCACACAATGCTGTGTTCCCATGCCCTCCCTGGCCCTTAGTAATTGCTCAAGAAATGTTGGGTAAATTAAACTAAGTGATGCATTTTACTTCATTGTCATCAGCCAGTGATGTTTTATGTAAAATCCAAAATATATGTGTTTAACTGTTTAAAATTCATTAAGTTATCCTAGAGAATTTAGTATCCTAACCATGCATTGCCCACCTCCTCCCTTCCAAGTTCCTTTTAACTTAAACTGTTTTGTTCTTGCAGTTTCTGCAAGTGGAGAAGTCAGTGTGATAGAGATGCATTAATGCAAGCAGGATTTGCCTAGACATCAATAAACTTGAAAGGCTCCCAGTGGGCCACTTGCAGTGTCAATAAAGGCTCATAATTACTTGCTCCTTTGAGCATTTTAGATCTAACCCCCTAGTTCACTCTGCTGTGAATACAGGCTCCAGAACTGAGAGGTTCTTAACTTCCTAAACCTTAGGCGAAGCATGTCAAACATTGGCCAGGACCTCGGTTTTTGTTTTTTTTTTCTGTTCTTTTTTTTTTTTTTTTTTTTATTGATGGAGCTGGCTGTTATCCTTATTTTAAGTTCTCAGGGGAGTAATAACTGAGAACTCCCCTTCTTGCTTCTTGCCCCCCTCCACTGGAGGATTGGTGGTGGGCCTCACTGTTTCCTGGACTTATGTGGGTGTAAACCCCAGGGACCAAGATCGGATGACGACAGCTGAAATCACTGCTCAATAAGAAGGAAAAAGGCATTCCTTTGAGAAGTTGGGGGTGGGGTGAAGAGAAGGACTTGGGATCAGCGTCTGTACGTAGGGGTATTCCTGGCTTACAGACACTGTCTCATGCTAAAGGTGTCTCCGGGATTCATGGCCGGCAGCCTCCTGGTGAAGAGCCAAATCAAGGTTGGGCACAATCGAAGCATCAAGCTTCTCTCTGGGTGAGGGAGGGGACCAAAGGACAGTGGAGAAGTACTCAGACTAAAGAATGGAACCCAGGACTGGAAAAAGGCCCCTGCCACATAATACAATAGAAGTGAGGAAACAATAGGAGGGAGGAAAGGGTGAAAATGAGATAATAGTCTCAAATACCTATCATTGAGATTTTTATAAAAGATCTTGTCCTTTGCTTCTTTCCCTCCCTCCTCCTTTCCTTCCTTCCCTTCTTTCTTCTTCTTTCCTATTTTTTCTTTTTCGTGTGTGGGTGTATTTGCATAAAAAAAGGGCCTTGGTGACTGCTTTTACTGAGAATCTTGTTTCTCCTCAACAAAGTTTAAGTGGGATTGGAGTTTCCTTGACTTCAGAGTGAAAGTTTCCAAATGGTAATGAGAGTAACATAAATATCCATAAAGTGCCAAATGACACTTCTGTCATCACTTGTTACCTACAGGATTCCCAATCCAGGTTGTCATCCACCACCCACCCTGAGTGGGTGATAGGCCAATCGGTTCACGTGTGTACTTGTACTTTGGAGCTCTGCATGGATGGTACAACGCCCTCTTCGCCCTCCTGATTCACTCTACTTGGGATGGCTTGTGGATAAGTGTGCGCCCGCGCACGTGTATGTTTAGCAAAGGCGCTTGGAGGAAGCGACCCTTCTAGTTACGCATCTCCAGCTCAATCTGAAGAATTACTCCACCAAGAAACGTCCCTAATCTGCCCGCAGTACAAGTGCCCTCTTTACGCTGCTGGGGACAGACTGTCTCGGCGCTTCTCTGTCCTTGGAGCTGGAGCTTTGGTGTTCTGGGAGAGCTGCCTGACTTCCTCCTGGAATGCTGAGCTTTCCCCGGGGTATTGGGGTGCTGGTTCCTGTGAGGGAGGGAGGGAGGGAGGGAGTGAGTGAGTGAGTGAGTGAGTGAGTGAGTACACGGCTGTGAGCTTGTAGGCTTCCTCTGTTCTCGGAGCCAGCAACATTACTCTCTCAGCAGCCCCGAGCTACGCGAGGCAACAGCAGCCCCCGCCTCCCCAGTCCGGTGATTGGCTGGGTTTGCTCATCATTTCCCTGCTAAGAAAAGGGAAGGACCAGTGACGCCCCCAAACCAGCTGCAGAAGCGGCTGACACCTCCAGTGCACAAGGTGTCTTGTCTTTAAAGAAACCTGAGCCCTAGGGAGGCGGCGCGGAGCAACCCGGCAGGGCTGGCGCGAATCGGGAGGGAGAGCGCTGGGCAGCGCTGGAGCAGCAACGGGAGCTCTGCCACAGAGGACCCTCGAGACCTGCTCCTGAGATCCCGGCTCCACGCTCTCCTCGCATTTTACGGATTCCGCCCCCCCCATCTCCCGAGACGATATCTCCCAAAACGGAGCTTTTATATCCAGAGAAGGTGCCGGTGCTGGGGCAACCAGGACTTTCCCGGGCACCCAAGATGCGCTCCATTAGGAAGAGGTGGACGATCTGCACGATAAGTCTGCTCCTGATCTTTTATAAGACAAAAGAAATAGCAAGAACTGAGGAGCACCAGGAGACACAACTCATTGGGTAAATGCAAAGCTTAATTTCAGAATATTACAAAAAGTCAAGTCATAAATGATATGCGAATATAGACAATAGAATGAGGGTTGGGATAGTATGTGTGTTCCTATAAGCTGCTGTGTGTTTAGTCTCATGAATTAAATAACAAAGGCAGTTGTTGAGGCGTGTTCCCAATAAGAGTTCAACTTGTCCCTGTGCGATGGTCTTGACAGTTGTGTGGCGCCGGGGCTCGCACGCCAAAGGGGGAAGTCACTGCAGAAGTGTCAACAAAGAACCTGTGCCCTTGTCCTTTTCATCCGTGGGCAGAACTCAAGTGAGATATCTTTATTCACCATCTGGTTGCCCTTCCTTCTGTCTCTACCCTATCACTCTAGGAAATGCTAGAGAAAACTGGCTTTCTAAAAGGCTAAAGTTAAAGCCCGGAAAGCAGGAAACGAGTCCCCACTGTTTCTTTACTCTTCTTCGGCGTCGGGTACATCTGGGTGTCTTAGTTTGAATTAGAAACTCCAGCACAACCAAGGATACTTCCTTATTTGCTCTTTCGTGGGTGAAACGCATGGGCGTCATGGTTACAGTTTTGGAAACTGGGTACTGTAGCTTCACATAGACTATATTTCTGCCTTTAATTTTTTTTTCTTTTCTTTTTTTTTCTTCGGTTTTTCTAGATGAGTTCAGACTCTATCCCCACCCTAGCAAGTTCTCTAAATATCACACTTCCTTCCTCCCTCCCCCTGGCCTCTGTGTCTTTGAAGTTTACGCAGGAGGTGCCTGCAACTTTGTGTTGCTTACATAGCTTGGAAGCGTTTTCTGAGGATGTGAACCTGGTTGTCAACTGTGTTCAAAGTCCTGTTTCGGAAATCCTCCCTCATCCCAAGGCTTCCGCTGTCGGAGGAAACTCCTCACTGCCAGAGATGCCCGCTTGGGTTTTATTTTCTTTGACATTTATTGAGCGAAGATAGAATCAATTTCTCTCTCTCTCTCTCTCTCTCTCTCTCTCTCTCTCTCTCTCTCTCTCTCTCTCTCTCTCTCTCTGTCTAAGCGCGCGTGTGCATGTGGCATAGGACTGCCAAGACGTGCACACACAGGAACTTCATGCACTCCATTTCTTAATATACCTCGCTCCTCCCTAAGTCATGAGCATTTAAGTAAGAGTCAGTCTTCGTCCTTACAGAAGGAATCACTGGCTGATAGAAAAGGAAGATAGCCAGAAGTACAGTGGAAAGGAATTGGGAGAGAATGAAAAACCTAATAAGGAATGGGCTGGAGGGTCGTTACGTATCAACAAATCTATAAATGGTCTATTCTGGGGGTGGGGTGGGGAGCCGAGCTGTACGAGTTCCTTTACACAGGGCTGCAAATGCAGTCTAGTTCAATTGTCAGAAAAGAAGGCTGTTGGCTGGGGGTGTGGGCATCCCCGGCAGACCTGCCTGTGCTTCCCAGGCAGACAAAGGGGTCTGTGGGAAGGTGATGAACCAGCGCGTGGGGGAGAGGCGTAGGCTGGGGCGTGGGGTCGAGGCTCTTTGTTCCCTTCCGGCTCGTGGGCTCCCAACACAAGCTTGAGCCCAGACAAAGCGACCAAGCTTCGCCAGGACTCTGAGGGTTCGGGCCCACGGTTCGAGACCCTGGAGAGCAGGAGTGGGCGGAACGAGTGAGGGTAGGGAGGCGCCACAGGCAGCCAAGGCGCTCTCTCTGGGCCTCCCTACCCGCCCGCAAGAAGGAGGCGCTCACGGCAAGTCCCTCAGGGGTAAATGACAGACCTGGGACGCTCCATGTTTCAGGGGCGACGTTCCTCCTGTGGCCCTTTCCTGGACGCCGCGGGCCAGTGGGCGCTGCCCAGGGGGCAAGGGAAGAGGAGGCGGCGCAGGTACGCGCGCGGTGGTGGGGCTGGCCCGGCTGGGTTTCGCTCGCACCCTTTTCCGGCTGAGCTCCGGGCTCTTCGCTGCTCGCCTGAGAAAGCCCGGGGTGGGCGCCTGAGTTAATCCCCCGGGAGCGAGGTGCTCGTGGGGGCTATCCCCTCCTGCCGAGAGCTGTTGGCGAAGGTGGAAGAATGAGTGAGGAGACCAGAGAAGGCTCTATCGTAGGAATCGGGACCCCTTAAAAAAAAAATCTCTTTTCCTGCTCACCCAGCAACCGGGCTCCTCCTCTAATTAAAACCCACAATTAGAGGTGTGAGTGGGGCCAGGCAGAGAGCCTGCTGCGGGCGTCGCGCTTATAAAACTGTGCCCCGCAGTGTCCTGGCTGCTGTGGCCGCCACTGACCGTGCAATTGGCGCTGCCGGGAGCAATGCAAGGACGGCCGGTCCCCCTAAGCACTCTTTCCCTTTTTCATCAGAATAAGCCGTTTAACGGAAAAGCTTGTGATGATTGTTCATGATTTCGTTTCAACTCCCAAATAGTCCTTCTGGTGGAGGAGTTGACTCACCAAACGACCATCTCATTGACTCTCTACCTAAGCCACGTGGAAGGGGCTAATTTTGAGATGAGGAAACTAGAGTGGAGGTTTGGCCACAGGGCCCAGGCCAATATTCAAAAGTGACATAAAAGAGGTAGTCTTTGACCTTTGGGGAGCACCGCATGCCTTGTGTGTGAGTGGGCAGTCCATTCAGTTAAGAGCCTTCCATATTCCTCTTATTTTTGAACATACCTCTACATTCATATTTAGCTTCCCTGCTACCATTTTGCAATAGGCAGACAGTTTCTCTGTCCATTGACTCTCTCCCTCCCTAACTGAAAGTCCATCTAGAGTCAGTGCAGTATTACTCTTATGCACAACGTTGAACAGTCATTCCAGGCACAAGGTAAAAGAATGGCACAACTTTCCTACCAACCATCCACATTCTCACATGTCCACAGGAATACTAGTGGTGTGTTTCTTTATAAGGGTCTCTGAGAATAGGTCAAGTAATTATTGGACATTTCAAACTGATATTTCCTTCCATGCAAGCCTATTCACTGCCTGGCATAATGACTCCTTAATAAAGTTGAACTCAAAGAACATTGGGGATATCAAGTGGTCTATTCTTGACTGACATTTTTTCTTTATAGGGAAAAATGGCACTTGCCTCATAATTGGCCCATGATGTCACAGGCTCTGTGTGCTCTTCAGGTATAACTGGAAATGTGTTAACTTAAGGGACCTACAGATAAAAATATGAGGGTATGCTCATTTAATGAGATAATGCATTTGAGAGTGTAACATAAACTTCAATAACATACAAATATTTGTTCTGATTGTTAGTCATTAAAATTTGCCACATACCGTTTTTCTGGTTGACCACAAATGAGACTTTAATTTACTTTTCTTATTATTTAGAGATCTTTTTTTTTTAATTTGTGTACCTTAGGTTGTCTTACCAGCATTGGTTCTGAAACTTATGACAGAATTGACAGTGGAGATAAGCATTCATTCTTAGAGTATTACTTACATTGTCAGCAAAGTTTCTTCTAGTTTGTTTTAGGGTAGAACACACTTGGAAATCAGGAAACTAAGAATCTGCACTTTACTTCATATGTTATATTTGAAATTCTGCTAGAAACCATAAAGCAGTAAGGTAAGGTAGCACATCTCTCATCTTTATTTTTAGTTGTTTGACACTTAGGCAATGAAAACACAAAACTGTCTCATGCTGTTTTCATGCTTAGTTGGGTGCAAGTTCTTTTCGTTTACATGACTCTTAAAATTTTATATTAAAGAGGAAATCTAACCTAGTCCAAAGGAAACACATTCATTCCCAGACCAAGTAATGAAGATTTTTCAGTGGGGTTGAATGAAGGGCTTCTGGGCCCTAATTTCATGGAAAAAAATCCATCATATTTGTTATGTACTGCAAAATTAATAGAATAAATTGTAGTGATGGCTGACAACTCATATTTCAAATAGAAAAATATTTGTAACTATCAGTAACATAACTAATGATTAGTTTCTGTCACTAGTATTCCATAGATGGCCATCTAAGTGGGTTTTCCTTATCTCCATATAAGCAGGAATACTTTACAATATATATTGCTTTATGCTGCATTATTTCCTTGATGTGTTTTACATTTTTTCCTTTAGAAGTACATATTGAGTCTTTCTGTATATAGCCCTATGCAAGAAATGTTTTCAGTGCAGCTGTTTATCCATCACATCCAATCTGGAATGGAGAACTAGTAGGGTGTGGCAACATCCTTCATGCTTTGCATTCAAGGGAAGGAAAAGCTTTTTTTTAAGACAGGATACTACCAAGATCACAAGTGAAAAGTTCCTTGGAACTCATTTAACTTTATACAAAGAAATTTGCTCCAGAGCCTCAGATCGCACTAAGCCTCGCCTTCTCACACAGGAATTGCATTGACTTCAATAAGCGTGACTAGTTGTAGCTGTTTCCATCCCAAGTCCTTTCCAGTGACAGGAGTCTGAAATTTGGCTTACCACTAGTTCAATGAAAGCAATTCAAAAAGCAGAGTTATATAGCAGCATTTCATTTATACAAAACTGATTTAAACTTTTAAACATATTTTTTTTTAATCTTAGAGGTTCTGAAATGGCTCCATAGATGGGTATATCATAACAATCATTCTGCCATATAAAAATGTATCTGTATCTACATCAGGAAAGCAGTCTTCTAGAGATATTTAAACATGCCGGCCCATGTATATTTGTACTTCTCCTATAAAAAAATTACTGATGGTAGAAGTAATTATTATAATTATCGCAATCTGTGGTTAGAAAGAGATGCTATTGACAGGCCAGTTATTAAAAAGATGATGACTGGAATGATCCCTACCCCTAGAAATGGTGAGTTTGTGCCATACTCTTAAAGGCATATCTCCAAAAGTGTGAAGGTTAACATCTGTGTATATCCACATTTTCATTCATCTGTAGTTATTATCATTAGACATGTAATATAAAAATTACTTCTGGGCCACTGAGTAGTAAATTGCTCCCCATGTTTCCTTGCATCCTAAATGACCTCTATAAAATGATTGCTATTAGCCATGCATAGGCATACGAATGTACCATTTTCATCAGTAGGGTAGAATAAATATTAATTTTTACATAGTTCTAAATTTCACAAGGAGTAGTTGCATGTGATGCTTTGAGTTGTTTCAAATTGGAACTACATGTTTAAAAAAGAATGCAGACCAAAATTCCAAACTATAAGTCTCCAATTACAGAATTCATCTAACAGCTGTTTCACAAGCAGTGTTTCCATTGATAGTAGGAGAGGATTGCCTACATAATAAACACAGATTTAGACTTTGTGACTGAGCAAATCATCATGTTACTTTTTAATTATGTTTTTGAGATTCTAAAACATTAAAAGTTCACATGTAAAGAAATAAATGCATTGACAGGGCTATGCCATAAACAGGTGGCTTTTTAATTTTCTGAGGCTAGGTTTATATTTATAAAGTACCAAGAAAATAGTCTATTGAACAATGATCTGGTTCAGCTATAGATGTTCTAATGGCATGAATGCTATCATAGGCACGTGTCACCTTCATCGTTATTCCACTATCCCAGCTACTACCATGACACAAAATGTATTTGCCTGACACTATTGAATGGAGGGAGTAGCACAGTTGATTCTTTTGATATAAAAGAAAATACCAATAATAATGGCTACTCAATGAGTTTTCTCCCCACTACAGTTTTTGTCTCCCCCTCTTTCTCTACCAATTATCAGGAAAGTGTCTCTTGTTGTGGTATTTTGAGACTCAATATAACTTTAGAAATTAGCACTTCAATAGTGTTTAATAAATTACTTTCACATACAGAGTCCCACTCAGTACTCACAAATTCATTGCAGATTAGCTAATGTTACTGCAATTTCAAAGGTAAGGTAAATCCTCAGTGGCCTAGAAAGAGAATATTGTCCAAGGTCATATAGGCTGGCAAGCAATAGAATCACCAACATGTCTAGTTCACCTGATATTCCAGGGTCTTCTTATTTCTTAACAAAAGCTCTTTCCATTATATCTGTATGCCTTCTGTGAAAATAAAGTTACAATCTTGGGAGTCACAATTATACAGATGCAGAAGGACTGGCCAAACATCCTGTCTCTATTGTCTAAACACAGCAGGAAGGGATGGGCTAAAGGGGAACAGAACTTGGATGAGAATTATTTTCTTTAAATACCACAGGTCTTTTCTTTCTTACATTTTTTCCCCCAGAATTCTTTTTTCCCCCCATGCAGGTAACATTGGTTTATATTGGTTTACCAGGGTTTATAGTGGTTTATAACATTATATAAGTTTCAGGGGTACAACACTGTAATTTAATACCTGTGTACACTACAGGATACTCAACATCAAAGGTCTCCTTTCCATCTGTAACTATACAGTTTACCCCTTTTACTCATTTCACCTATCATCCCTTCTCCCGGTACCACCAATCTTTTGTCTGCATCGATTAATTTGTCTTTATTTTCTGTTTGTTCATTTTGATTTTTTTTATTCCACATATGAATAAAATCATATGGTATATGTCTTTCTCCATCTGACTTGTTTCACTTAGCATAATACCTTCAGAGTTCACCCATGTTGTTGCAAATGGCAATGTTTCATCTTTTTAGAGCTGGGTAGTATTCCATTATGTGTGCGTGTGTGTGTGCGTGTGCGTGTGCGTGTGTGTGTGTGTACCACATCTTCTTCATCCAGTCATCTGCCCATAGACACTTGGATTGTTTTCATATCTTATCAATTTTAAATAATGCTGCTATGAACATAGGGGAGCATGTGTCTTTTCTAATTACTATTTTCATATTCTTTGGATAAATACCCAGAAGTGGAATAGCTAGATCATATGATAGTTCTAGTCTTAATTTTTTGAGGAACCTCCATACTGTTTTCCATAGTGGCTACCCTAATTTACAATCCCAAGAGTGCACAATGGTTCCCTTTGCACCACATCCTCTCCAACACTTGTTATTTGTCGTGTTTAGTTTTAATAATAACCAAATGTGAGGTGATATTATGATTCTGATTTGCTCCTAAATTAGTCATGTTGAACATCTTTCGATGTACCTGTTGATCATCTGTATGTCTTCTTTGGAAAAATGTTTATTCAGATGCTCTGCTCATTTTTTAATTGTTTTTGTTATTGTTGAGTTCTATGAATTCTTTGTATAGTTTGGATAGTAGCCCTTTATTGGATTTGCAAATATATTTTCCCATTTGTTAGGTGGTTTCCTTTGCTGTCAAAGGCCTTTTGTTTATATGAAAATGGTTTTATTTAAAAAAGAATAAATGTAATGATTATCCTGATAAAGTTATATTCACTTTATCTTTATAATACTTTTTATCAAGCTCAATTATACCTCTTCTTCTAGCATGTAGAAAAAGTTATATCTACAATTTGTCACCACCAATCTAAATCAAATTACGTATTATAGAACTTAGACAAAATTCTTCTTACTTTCACAAATATGGCATGTTTACTTTGTTTCAGAGATGGTGAACTGTGTTTGAGTCGATCACTTGTCAATAGTTCTGATAAAATCATTCGAAAGGCTGGCTCTTCAATCTTCCAGCACTCTGTAGAAGGTTGGAAAATCAATTCCTCTTTGGTCCTGGAGATAAGGTGAGTTCCTTTAATAAGACAGTATGCATTTCACATCGTGTTCTTGAATATGTTGGGCTTGGCGAACTTATATTGAATGCTTGATTTATAGTTTAACTATGGATATTTTAATAAAAGAATGAATCAGCTCTACTTATTGTTATTCACTGAAGAATATGAAACCATAAAACTGAAATCATGCAGTCTGAAATTTAAGGATGAATATGTGAGTCTTTATACCAATGGAATGAGTTATTCAAGAGAGTACTAATATTTAACATACTTTTCCTCACTCGATTTCTCAGGATAGACATATATTTTGAGAATTATTTTTAACTTCCCTATTAAGTTTTCATACTGATCTTGTCTTTTCTCGCACTAGATGAAAACAGAGTCTATTCAACTACCATTTTTCTAACAATTATAAATACATTTTCCTTACTCTATCAATGGGTATTTTTATGTGAGCTCCTGTAATAAAACTCTCAATAATCATGTCCTAAATAGGTAAAAATCAGAAAAATACACTTTCTAGAGTACTGGTTTATTCTTTGTAGGAATTTGGCATTTTAGCTGAAACAAGCTAAATCAAAGTTGAAATCAAAGTTGGTGCCTACATATGTCCATTACGTCTTATTTTCTTCAATTACACTCCTATTACTAGTAAGAAAGGTAGGATCAGACTTCCCTAATTATATAGGAAGCAAGCAGATAATTTATTTTCTATAGTTACAATGCTGTGTTGCGTGGTATGTTTAATCAGAACATTTTGGTAAACCAGAACTATTTAAAAGTTCAAGAGAATAATCATCTTTTACATAGTAAAATCACTGCATTTTTCTATCGGCAAAATGCTAATTATTCAATGATTGGATATTAACTTCGATTTTGTAAGAGCAGTTAGCAGTTTAGAGGGTAAACTGGTGATCTGTTTAAGTTACTACTCACTTTTTGGATCATACCTATATATAATGTAATTACCAGGAACTTGAAGGAAGAATCCAATACCTTCATCTTTAGAGTATGCATAGCACTTCATAGAATTCGCTGTAGCAAAGGCACCCCCTACATATTGAAATATTCTTGCCATCTGTATGTCCTCTTTGGAGAAATGTCTCTTCAGGTCCTCTGCCCATTTTTCAATTGGGTTGTTTGTTTTTTGTTGTTGAGTTGCATGAGTTCCTTATATATTTTGGATACTAGCCCCTTATCAGAGGCACTGTTTGCAAAAGTCTTCTTCCATTCAGTTGGTTTTCTCTTTATTTTGTTGATGGTTTCTTTTGCTGTGCAGAAGCTTTTAAGTTTGATACGGTCCCATTCATTGATAGACATATGAAAAAATGCTCAACATCACTAATCATCAGAAAATGCAAATACAAACCGCAATGAGATATCACCTCACCCCAGTTAGAATGGCTGTCATCTACAAGACAAATAGTAAGTGTTGGAGAGGCTGTGGAGAAAAAGGAACCCTCATACACTGTTGGTGGGAATGCAGACTGGTGCAGCCGATATGGAAGGCAGTGTGGAGGTTCCTCAAAAAATTACTAATAGAATTACCATATGACCCAGCAATCCCTCTTTGGATATCTACCCAAAAAGTCTGAAAACATTTATACATAAAGACACGTGTACTCCAATGTTCATTGCAGCTTTGTTTACGGTGGCCAAGACATGAAAACAACCAAAATGTCCTTCGATAGATGAATGGATAAAGAAGTTGGTAGATGAGGGTAAAGGGGATCAAATATATGGTGATGGAAGGAGAACTGACTCTGGGTGTTGAACACACAATGTGATTTATAGATGATGTGATACAGAATTGTACATCTGAAATCTATGTAACTTTACTAACAATTGTCACCCTAATAAACTTTAATTAAAAAAAAAAAAAAATATATATATATATATATATATATATATATATATATATATATATATATATATATACTTGAAAGACTATCTGGAAATTAAAGAAATGGGTCAGGGAAATGCAGGGTTAGTTAGACTGCATTGTTTTAAAGCTTTGTAAGTGACTGGAAAGGGAAACAGGAATCAAATCAGGGCAATGACATGTAGTGTTATGTTTGATTGCTTTTAGTTTAGGTGGAACACTATATTTTTGTAGGTGAAATACAAGAATGCAGAGATGAGTCTGATGACTGTGTTTATGAATTGTATCTTTGGGGTAGAATATGGTTAGCAAGCAAGAGTTATGTTCAACTGCATGGGAACAAAAACTTAACACCAATGTTAGAAATTAGGATATTCCTTATAAAAGTATAGATTTTCATATACTCTTGAGAAACTCAAAACTTTGACATTTTGCATCTGTATTCCCCATAAGATCTAGTTGGCTGAAGCCAACACTAGCCAAGGTTTCTCTAGTTTGACATGTTTTGCTATTTGTGAGATATTCAAGCTAACCATTGACCCAAGCAGTTTACTATTGCAACTTTACGAATTAATGAAGTTTTCATTCATATCTTTGAGGGTGATCTGTTTTCTATTATAACAGATGATAATATTTGTGAAATGTTAGTCCTCTTTTCATATGGAATAACAGATAAAGAAGTAAACAGTAAAACAGTGAGCAAATATTGAATAATACATACAAAGTTGTCACTTCCTTGCAAGGAAATAATAATTTGTAAAACCATTATTGCACAATATGCAAACAGTTCATTAAAATTATAATTGCCTATAGTAGTAGTGACTAGTGAGTATTAATCAGTTTGACACCTGTAATGAAAAAATTAGAACACAAAAATGTCTGATTATTAGCTTAGCTTTCATTTTTCTTAAGTCATACTGGAAGCTAATTGTACTTTGGATTTTTTATTTTTTATTTCCCCATATTAATAACATTTATAAAGAACCATATTACTCTATCTGTGAGTGGGTGTGGGCATATCTTACAAGTGTTTTCAAATTTGTTCTTTGAAGTTTTTGATCAAGACATTACAACTAATCATTTTTGATCTCACATGATGGAACTGTGCTTTCAAATCTTTCTCATTTTAAAAATCGCATTAACCTTATAATGCTCTTATGACATTCTTAATAAATTATTTATCTATTTACATTAAAATATGAAACAGTCACTGAAGACAAATTCTTTTTCCCTACATTTATAGACATGATTTTCTTTCTTAATACTAATTCTTACAGCCCTATATGTAGTCTACCACTTTTAAAAGCCTATCAGGAATTGATTCATATATTTTCATCAAACAACTGAACCTCTGGGGAGTTGACTAAGAGAGATGGTTTCATGTATCAGTTCCTTGTACTTTCAAGATTCGTCAGGATTTAGGGGAGTTTCTGCATTCTACAGCTAATTTCATAGTTAAAATAATTAGCTTGGTTAAAGGCTTGATTTTATTGGTCCTGGGTTGTTCTTTATTATTGTAAGCTAAGAAATGACACATTTAAGATGCATCAGATGTGAGCAAATCAATGAACATTGTACTGAGACCTTATTTGGTTATGTCTAACACTTATGACTTGATTTCCCCCCCTCATCTTTGGGTTGTTTCTTGTCCTTTTTTTCTTCTTCTTCACATGTTGAATAAAAACCTAAAGAATTACCAAACCAAATATGGGTGTTTGGAAACGTACAAGTTCAGCTACTTATCAGGACGGATTAAAGATCTCATAATTAGTCAGAAAAATAAATGTTTTCATTTCTTAGTATCATCATATGTCAAAGTTCTTAAACAGATAAGACTGACAGGTTAACTATATATAATTGCAAATTTATATGTGCTTACCTGTAAAAATGAATTTGCTGTTGCCTGCAATGATTTACTTTAGAAAAAGGCCCACAAACACTTCTTCTACTTACTTTGTTCAGTAAGTGACCAGTGGAGCACATTTTTGGTCCACAACTTCTTAGTGGCAGAGTCAAGCTTCAGTGTCAGGCCTGTCTGACTATATTTTGATCCTGAAATGTATACTATTAAATGAATCTTTATGAAGTACACAGGCTTTTTCTGCTCTAAAATAACAAAATACATATATTATTCATACAGTGTTATGGGATGAATAATGCTGGGCCACATATTAAATGGCCGTCTGAGGTGTAAATTAAACTAAAAAATGCTTTTCTTCAAGCATTTTGAGGCAATTATGCCTTTTCGTTTGGTTGTTTTGGGGATTTTTCTTTTGATACTAGAATATCTTTCTCATAACAGCAAGGACCCTAAGCTCAGAACTGCTCTCAAGCTACACGTTCTTTCAGAACATTAAGGAATGCTTCCTCCTGGAAATAATATTTTCAGACAAAAATATTGTGTGTGTTTTTCTGCTTTTCAAGGCATAACAAAACAGTTAGCATTTCTTAAACTTTTTTTTTCTTTTAAGTAAACCATGTAGTAACAATCAAGTTGATTCAGTGATATGTGTCTGCGTCAAAAACAAAAAATGATTCCCAATATATGTATCATTAGTTGAGAACCTAATTTGCTTCTCAACTCGTGATGCATTCCAACCATAAGATTTGCCTCGCAATACTTGCTGATGGAGTCCACAATGTCATCTAGATTTAAGTTTAGTTGCCATAGCACGTATGCTTGTTGTTGACAAGAAAACTACAGAGAAGAAAGAGTGGTGCCTGGTGATAGGTTAGCTATATTTAACATTTCACAATTGAAAACAATGTTTAGTAAATTAATTCTCCAGGACTGTGCAGCTGCTGCTTCAAGTGATGGGCGATGTTGAAAGGGATGTTCTAGTTGAAAATTCAGTTGAAAAGTTTCTGTATTGAATCTATTTTTGTCAGTTTAACAGTCAGTGTAAACCAATCTTTCAGTTTAAGCCAACGTTGCCAAAAAAAAAAAAAAAAGTGATCTTTTTGACTACGTTTTTTTCAGTCTCACTGAAAGTGAAACATGTTTTTGGATTCTTTCAGTTATCTTTATCATTAAAACAGTTGCTGAATTTAGGTGTATTCTTATCTCATGGAGTTTAAAACGTTACATTATGCTCCCAAAATGACAGTTAAAGACATATAAGGAATCATTTTTTGTTGTTTTTTTAAGTCACACGGAAAACACACACACCCCTCCTTTAAATATCCAGTAATAACTTGACTACATTTTAGGAAAACTTGTTCAGCAGGATCTCGAATAATGTGGTTTCATTCAATGTAATTCTGTTATAACATTGATGAGAAAAAAAAAGAAACCCAAAGAAACAAAAAAAAACAAATCTACAACCTGCTGAGGCCACTGAGTATGGAGTTTGCATGTTCTCCCCATGTTTGCATGGGTTTTCTCTGGGTCCTCTAGTTTCCTCCCGCAACCCAGAGATGTGCACATTAGGTGAACTGGCATGTCTAAATTGTCCTAGTCTGAGTGAGTGTGGCTGTGGGTGTGAGTGTGCCCTGTGTTTGAAGGGCGTCCTGCTCAGGGTGGATGCCCACCTTGTACCCTGAGCTACCACAATAGGTTCTGGCCACCCAGGACCCCAAACTGGAATAAAGGATTGGAAAAGAATGCCCTTAGTTGCTTTTATGAATAAAAGATGAACTTTTTTATATGTATGTATTGCTCAAATTTATTCAAAGTTTCGCATTTGAAGTGTTTGGGGTCTTTAGAAGTTTGGTGACCAGAAATACATTGTGGGAACTTAACTCTTGTTTATATCAATTAGCCTATGGCAAAATTGGTTTTGTTATGTGTCCTTTTGCTTAAAGTCACAGTTTTCAAGAACCTATCTACGACATTATATGAAGACTTACTGTACTAGTTCAGCTTGCATATTAAACATTAGTTTTTGTTGATTCAAGTTTTTTTACAGCATAGAAGTTAAACTGAGTTTTCTATTACTCTCATCCTGAAGTAATTTTTTTAACCTGTTCTTTTCATTGCTATCAATTATCTTCTGAGCAAAAGCATGTCTATTCTCCTTGGTGACACTTAAAGTGTTGTTTAAATTCAATGTAAGTACAAGAGTTTTTCATGCATCCAATGACATTTAATTATATTTAAGCAATAGTTTTCCCTTTTCTAAAGTCTGAACAACAGCTAGACTTAGCAAATTCACAGAACTTTCTATAGTCCATTACATCTATAATGTAAAAAATGCCTATAGCCTGCTAGGGAGAAAAGAAAAAAAAAAAAAAAAAAAGAACTAACCTTTCCTTTACTGGTTAAAAAAAAAAAGAAAACTTAAGCATTGAAGTCACAATATTATTCACTCATAGTAATTATTTTCAGTCTGGCTTGCATCCTACGTCAGGAATCTTAGCTCATATAATTTTTCATGAATAGATTTAAGCCCTAGAAGAGTAACTAAAAGTTTGGTTCAGTGTAAGAAAAAAAACCATATTGGAGACATTGAAGGTTTTCTCCCTCCACCTCTTTTCATTTTTAAAACAGTAAATACTATAGTAACAATCTCTGAATTTTGCCTAAAATCTTACATTTCTATATTTTGATTAATCTGTGTGAATTTGTAATTTTTATTCTGTTTTGCAAGGCAATTTTACTATTCTTCACTGCTGCCATTTAAAAAAATTAACTACTATTGCACCTATAACAACACTGGAAGAATACACACAATAGTATCATCTGCACTTAATAATTATTTCTCTCATTAAGCGTTATGTTCTCCTAAGAGTAAGACAGTATGATGTCTTTCAAAACTCTTCTGAACTTAGTCCACTTTTTTATATCAATTGACCGTGAGTGAATAAATTAAAGATGTCCTATGATACTCAGGAATTTAGAAGACTTAAAGTTTGAAAATACTTTTGCTGCTAACTTTCTATAACACAGCAAAGATGCTGTTATTGGAAAGTTCCCTTTGCAATCAGTTGAAAAACATGTAAGTGTTAACTTTTTTTCATGAGTAAAGGGATTGTCCCTTTTGGATTTCCAAGCTAAAGAATCTTCTTTCAGTTCTGGACCTGAAACATATTCATTGCACGCTTGCAAACATGCCATTACTTGAGAGTTATATCTTCAAATATCTACTGCAACCCCTTCAAATTATGTTCAAAGGAAAATGATAATACCATCCATTTTGGTGATTTAACCACATCCTTGCAGTCTTTATTTTACAGCCAGCCTTGTCATTTTCACAGGAAATGAATTTTTTTTGTTGAAATACAGGTGCGGTATTTCTCAAATTTTTTTCCCAAACAAATAAATGGTAGGTAATAAGTATGTATAAAAGTTTCTATAGATTGCTGCTCTTGATGCTAGTTATTAACTTTTAAAAAAATCATATTTGTTTGCTTAGCATAATGAAGGACTTCTCTATTTCTGCAATTCATATGCCCTATAGTTGCTGATTTCACCGGCAATTCTCTTCTTTTATATTCTGTACTTTGTTAAGATGGAATGTTATGGTGCCTGATAGTATTTGTATTATTTTTTAAGTCATTTTGTAGGGCAATTACACAGGTTGTCCTGTACAAATCCCACTCATTACTAACCTGATATTCTAAATATTTGAGAGAAAAATTCAAAAAAATGTATTCTTTTTCAGAGAGCTGATGGACATATCCATTGTAAAATCTGGCCAAATAAAGTTTTAAATGACCTGTTTTTCTAGTTAGACCACACATTAACCTGGGATGTATTTAAAGCAAACCAAACTAGAGGAAACAAAAGGAAAAATATGTGTTAGTTATTTTCCATGCCTCCTTGCTTCTGGCTTATAAGTGTGTTTTGGAGAATTGACCTTTTGGTGAAGTGATGGAAGGTCATATTTTGTGCTCAGTAATAAAATGTACAAATTGTCATGGAACTTAAACAATAATAGCACTAAAGGAAAAATATGTCTGTCATATCTTGAATGCTATAATAATGGCATTGTTTTCAGCACTCTGAAAATACAAGCTTGCAATAACAACACTTCAGTAAATAATATCCAACTTTCTACCTAGAAAAGAACTTTCTCAGATTGTTTCCAGCTGCTATATGTTTAGTAGCTTACGGGTCAAGCCATCTCAGACTTTGTAGACCAGGTTCATAGTTTTTTTCTGCAATATAATTCCTTCAAAGATGTATTAGGCTCCTAGATTACTTCTCTGTAGTTAGTTCCTGGTATAATAACACCACCTGAATATTTCATATGAACACAGTTCTTCAGTCTTTTGACTGTCCTCTAATTATTCTGGCCTCCACCTCCCTTCCCTCAATTTAACGGCAGCTAATCTTAAGTCATTTGAATTGATATTTAATATACTTAGGTGGGAAGGCAATATCACTCTTGCTGCTGCGATGACCCTGATTTACAGTTGCATCTCTTGTTCGTTGGGTTATTAGAAACATTTGGGAGGTCCCAATTACTAGACTCTCACACAGCTTGGATTATAGGTCACTGCCAGAGATATTTCCTTCCATCTCAGCTTGCAACTTGGCTGTTCCATGCCTAACTTCACCAATTTTTTAGGGCTTTTCTAAAAGGAACAACAGACATAAAGCAATGTACAAAAACTTTTAAACCAATTCTCAAAGAGCAACAGGCTTATTAGATATAGAGCATGACTCCCAAATTGTTGCACACAGTTTTATCAGGAGCTTTGCTATATCATGCCAATGGTCCATAACTTTCCAGCCAGCTCTATCTATTTTCTCATCAGCTATCATCTAACTTAGCATATGCATATAAGTTTATGTAGCATCTCAAATTTGTTATCAATTCCTTTATAAGTTATGAGATAGGCTAAGCTTCCATTAAAAAAAGGGACCTTAAAATACAGTGGATGAAACAAGGCAGAAGTTTATTTCTCTCTCATCAAGTCATGCACACGATCCACTCATACACCATTTAAGATAATCGACTCATGTGACCAAACCCTGCTGCACTGGTGTTTGAAAACTTGAAAATGTTCTATTTGAGCATCCGTGTGCCCAATCAAATCTTAAAAGATTCAAATACTAAAAGGAAGAAGGGAGGAAAGAACACTAAGAAACAATTAGCCATCTCTGCCATGCATGAGTCTACTGTTCTATTTGCCCATCTTTTCCTCTAATGTACCCATCTTACTTCCTGGATTTTTGAGTTTGGAAGAAAGCTTTCATATACATACAGCACAATATAGTTTTAAATCTTTTTCAAATAATTATAATATACACATGATTTTGATAAATGTATGTGTAAGTTTATTGGAAAGTTCAATCATTTTAATAGAGTTAACTAAGGTATAATTCCAAACAATTTCAAGTCACTTTTATTCATCTTAACTAGACAACATTAAACAAAATAGATAACTATAGAAAATTAAAGATAGCAGAATATCTAGTTATGCAAAGTGAAGTCATGGCAATTTCATTTTATTCAATAAACTCGTTTTTTAAATATATTTTGGTTAATGGAGGACTTTTATCTCTTCACATTAAATTGAGAAACTGTGCAAATGATTTTTAAAATATATATTCTATACCCTATGGAATCTACCTAATTGGTTTGTTTAATTAACACCCCACAGTTTAAGGTTAATAATTTACCAATTTGCATTTCATCACATAGAATTTTGTAAAAAAAACAAAAAAATTATCATCAGTTCTTGGATATGTTGTCATTAATGGAAATCTTTGTTTCTATTTCAAATATAGGAAGAACATTCTTCGTTTCCTAGATGCAGAACGAGATGTCTCAGTGGTCAAGAGCAGTTTTAAGCCTGGTGATGTCATACACTATGTGCTTGATAGGCGCCGGACACTGAATATTTCTCAGGATCTGCATAGCCTCCTACCTGAAGTTTCACCAATGAAAAATCGTAGATTTAAGACCTGTGCAGTTGTTGGAAATTCTGGCATCCTGCTAGATAGTGAATGTGGAAAGGAGATTGACAGTCACAATTTCGTAATAAGGTAAGCTTTATTCTGTTCCTAAAGATTGTAATTTCATCAAATGTTTAATTTAGAAGTGGAAAACTGGCAGAAATGTTTAAATTTTACATCAATATTAAGGATTAGTCAAAGCTCAAACACATATTTATCTATATCTTTTTCTGTGTAGCATCCAAATTTACATTTATCCTGAAATATAAATTTAGAATTACTGCATCATTGAAAGAAAAGATTCACATCAGTGGTTCTTTTTCTGCTAAATGGCAATTTTATTAATTTTCATACTACATAGGAAAATGATTTTTCTTAATATTTCTTCTTAATATTCATTAATTTGATATTAATTTATTCACTAACACAAATAATTAATCATTTATATTAGTGAAATAATTAATTCACTTAATTAATTATATTCATAATTATTTTATATTAGATTATATTCATAAATATAAACATTAGTATGCAATGACATAATAGATGTAAGTTAATTTACTTTTAATGATAATTATTTAGCAGCTTCTAAGAATATAATTTAACAAGATTATATTTGATATCTTGGGCCAAATTGTCTTTATATGTGGTATTTGTGTATGATAGTATATTTTAATTTTTGAGTTTTCACACATAATTAAATATACCTATTTGTTTTTCATTGATGGTCAACAGATATTTGATGAGTCATGTGCTTGGTGAACTTTTAAATAACTGATAAAAATACAACAGTAGAAATAGTATTGTGATGGAATCATATACATTAACAATTTTTAATTCCCAATTCAGATATCTGAACAGAATTTTTGGCTTGCTTAGTTCTTTATAAAAGTTTGCTAAATGAGTGATATAAGTATTTTAAAACATGAAACAGTGCAATATATAGATTAAAAAGTATGACGATTTGTCATGTTGACAAATAACCTGAAGTATTTTTTTCAGATTTTTATTACAATATAGATAACATTCATTACTTTAGTTTCAGGTGTACACAATAGTTATTTAACATTTATATACTTAAAGAAGTGATCACTCTAAGTCCAGCAACCATCTGACACTGTACTATGCTATCCCAGTATTATTGACTATATTCCCTATGCTGTACATCACATCCCCATGACTTATTTTATACTTGGAAATTTGAACCTCTTATTCCCCTTCACCTTCCCCCACCACTTTTTAAATTTTTCAATTACAGTTTACATCCAATATTATCTTATATTAATTTCAGGTATACAGCATAGTGGTTAGACATTTATATAATTTAAGAAGTGATTCCCCTGATGAGTCTAGTACCCATCTGGCACTATACAGTTATTTGCCATGTTATTGAATATAGTCCTTATGCTTTAGTTTACATCCCTGTAACTATTTTGTAACTATCAATTTGAACTTCTTAAGGACCTCACCTTTTCCACCCTGTCCCCCGACCCCCATCCATCGATCACCCAGATAGATCTAGTACCCATCTGACACCATACATAATTACTACAATATTATTGACTATATTCCTTATGTTATACCCTACATCCCCATGACTACTATGTAACAACCAGTTTGTACTTCTTAATCCCTTCCCCTTTTTCACCCATTCCCAACCTCCCTCCCATCTGGCAACCATCAAAATGTTCTCTGTATCTATGAACTTGTTTCAGTTATCTTTGTTTATTTTATTCTTTAAATTCCACATATAAGGGACATCACATTGCATCTGTCTTTCACTATGTGACATACTTCATTCAGCATGGTACTCTTCAGGTCCATCCATACCATCACAGATGGCAAGAGCCCATTCCCTTCCATGGCTGAGCAATATTCCATTATATATCACCTACTCTTTATACCTTCATCCATCAATGGAAACCCAGGCTAGTTCCACATCATGGCCATTGTAAATAATGCTGTAATGAGCATATAGAGGCACAGGTCCCCTTGAAGTCGCATTTTGGATTTCTTCAGCTAAATACCCAGAAGTGGGATTACTGGGTCCTTTGTCACTTGTTATAGCCTTTGTTTTAAAGTCGACTTTTGTCTGGTATAAGTATTGCTACCACAGCTTTTTTTTTTTTTTTTTGCATTTCCATTTTCATGAGATTTTTTCCCCCATCCCTTTACTTTCAATCTGTGTGTATCTTTTGATCTGAAGTGAGTCTCTTGTAGGTAGCTGTGGGGACAGAGCCAGGAGAGCAGTATCCAGGCTCTCGGCCTCACATGGAAAGGTGATGGCTCAGTTATTAGATGGCCGTCACCTGTAATCAGATGGCCATCTGCTGTGGCTGGGTGGCCATCAGCTGTAACCAGTTAGTCATTAGCCACTAATATAACTGCTGTGGCTATGTTGGAAGGTTGGTTGGTTGGCAGAGAAACGGACAGTGGATAACAGCTAGCAAGTGGGTTTGGTTGGCGGCTCCTGCTTCCTGTGTCTCCAACCCAGCTGCCAGCAAGAATATAGTGGTATGACTCCCCTATCTATGGCTCTGTTGTTGTTCCTTTTTGGCATCACCTATCCTGTGTTCTTGTTGTGGGGGGAGCGGGACTAGAGACCCGGCCTGACAGCAGCACATGTAAGGGTCTTGTTTTCTTCTCCATTCAGCCACCCTATCTTTTGATTAGAGAATTTAATCGATTTACACCTAAAGTAATTGTTGATAGATATGTAGTTATTGCCATTTTATTATTCATGTTTTTATTTATTTATTTATTTTTTGTCTTAAAGAAGTACCTCTCAGATTCCTTATGATACTGGTTTGGTAGTGATGAACTCCTTTAGCTTTTTCTTGTCTTTATCTGTCCTTCAATTCCAAGTAATAGCTTTGCTGGGTAGTTTTTCTGTGGTTTAGTTATAATTGATCTGATCTTGAAAGGAGGTGAGCACTGTGTCTACCTACTCCTCCATCTTGACCAGAAATTCTAATAACCTGAAGTTTTGAATATGCTGGAATCTAGCCTGTGAAAGTACCCATCTGACACCATACATAATTACTACAATATTATTGACAATATTCCTGAAAAAAATCTTTTTGATATGTAGTCTTAAAAATAAATATAATTAATAAGTATTAATTATAAAAAAGCAACAATTTTTCAAGAAGTAATAATAGCTAAGAGAAATCATAATAGAACACTATGAGGTGAATATAATTCACAACAATGAATATAAGTAGAAACATTTTGCCTTATTAGCTTACCTTTTCTTAGTTGGATGCAGGGTCAGATATTCATTTGACTTCAGTTGAGCCTTTAAAAACGCAAACTCTTAAATTGATTGGACCGAGAGAAAACCCTGTCAGCATGTAGATATACAAACAAAATTGTATCCAAAGAGGAGGTAAAAATATTTGATAAGGAAATGACAGTGGAAGTGGAAATAATGAGCTTCAAACATTGAAGTCTGTGTCCAGTATGGTGTTAAAGAAAAAGTAAAACATCTAGAATTCCCAGAGTCTAAAATCAAGGGGCCGGTTAAATAAAGGAGTAAAAAATTTAGAGTATAATAGAAGTTGTTGCAATGGAAAGAAGATAATTTTAAAAGCTGGTTCAAACTGGAGGAACACAGGATTCAAATGTGACTGATTTCTTGTGTGTATATTCCTCTAAGCTTTAGTATTGAGATATTTATAACCCATTAGATGCAGCCCATCTCAGACTCTGCAATTAAGACACTTTCTTCTATTCCCTCATTTTATTTATTTATTTATTGAATGAAAGAACGAATGTAGGATTTGAGAAAAATTTGGTTTGTTTTCATGTATTGTTGTCTTAGAATTTACACAACACTGAATTCCAAAATTAATATATAAGAGGAGACATATATAAGTAAAAATAAATTAAACCCTTATGATGAAAAAGAAAATGCAGAAATACAAAGAATAGTTAGTGAAATGTGCTAGATATTGGGGATCAGAAAGCTGGGTTCCTGACAATTACTGAAACGTAATATTGGACAAATGTCTTAAGGTTCTAGACATCATTATTTCCACTGTCTGGTGAAATTAATAATGATAAGCCTATTATTTCAAAGTGTTTTTTTTCTAAGTATCAGATGGAAAATATAGTAAAGAAATGCATAAACTGTAAAGCTTAACTAACGATGAAAGACACTAAAGTACATCTTGTTTGAGTTAAATGTTGTAGTTGAAAATTAAATTTGTCATTGCATTTCCTAATAACAATGGTCATTGACTAGAAATTCACATTCTCATTTTCTGATGTAAACAAAAAGACAAACTTTCCCCAGTTTATCAAATGTGTACATAGTTGACACTGAATAACATATTAGAAAATATGAAATGCAGACACAGTAACACTGCTCAAAAAATGTATACAACTTGACACTTGGGTCAACGTTGCTCAAGCAATAGTTCACCATCATCAAAGGAGTCTAGATGCTGATGGTAACTACTTTGAACACCTCTTGTAATTGCAGAAGTCAAATATGACTTGTGTTCATCTTTTGTTATCAGTATATATTGAGTATTACAATTTCAATACAGTTTTCCTTTCTTAAAATGTGTATACATTTTTTGGCACCCTCTGTAGATAGAGATGTCTATAAAATCTGAGTACATAAAATTATATATAATTGTAGTGAAGATATATATTTCTTCAGGAAACTACAAAGATAAAAAATGTTTTTTACTTTATGATGATCTAGCTTCTTAACAGAAGGGATGATACATTTCACAAAAGAAAAGATGGAGAGAAGAATTGACTTGTCTTGACTTATACAATGCATTTTTATAACTCAATCAATTTTTCATTCTCCAATGGTGGATAATTTACAGTGAACTTTAAATCATCCTCTTGATCTTCTATGAATGCTAACTCTTTTATAGCAAAATAGACTTTTCTGGGAGAGAAAATATATTCCTGCTTTTCTATGTGTTCACAAAATGTCCTTAATTCTTTCCCAGCTACTCTCATAGAGACTATGTTTGTCCTTAATTCAAATGTTTTAATTAGGAACAACTAAGTTTCTGGTAGGAATCCAGGTACAGGGTATTAGAAAATTGTTTTTTTGTTCTTTTTCTTTTTAAGAATCTTACTGATTAAAATAACTACTTTATATTTTAGGTATTTGCTACACATGTTTTCTAACTTATTTTTACTTAATATTACTTAATATTGTATTCATATTTTTGATCTTGAAATTTTATAGTTTTTAAAACTAGTTATCTTTGTTATTTCTATTGACTTTAATAATACAATGTACATTCTGGGTAGAAATCAAAATTTCTGTTTTATTCTAATTACTTATGATTTTAAAATTTTAACTTAAAACTAAATATGAAATGTTTAATTATGGATTGTGTTGTGAAACAGAGCTCCAACTTTTTTTCTTCAATAATATCTCTCTTTGGATAAAAATATTTTATTTTCAGGAGATAATTTTTTAAATGGAAATGACAATAACTGATAAACTATTTAAATTCTAAGACATTTTAAAAAATGCTTATTCCATTTTCTAAAAGCAATATATTATAAATAGATAAATTGCTCATCTATCAATTTAGCAATATGTTTTTTTTAATTCTTAAAAATATCAGTGCAAAGTTGCAATGATATTGGCAATCCTGCAAAATGCTTTCAAAATTGTAAATTCATAAAACTTTTCCAAAAATCAGATTGACAATGTCTACCAAGCCTCAGAAATAGTGTATTTCTTTATTCACTATTCCCAGTTCTAGGAATCTACCCAAATGTGAACAATTGTTTGAGAAGAAAGGCATTTTACAAACATATGGTGATAGAAAGAGACTAGACTCTAGGTGGTGAGCACACAATGCAATTTACAGATAGTGTATTATAGAATTGTACACTTGAAATTTATATAATGTATAAACCAGTGTCACCCCAATATATCTAATTCAATAAAAAAGAATAGCATTTTATAATGCACAAGAAAGGACAAGTACATTGTACTTCTGGATGATTAGTTATTCAACAGATGGAAAAGAAGAACCTAAGGTTAAGGGACAAGTAAGCACAAAGACAAATGCTTTCCTTAGTCTTAGCTAATGTAAGACAGGGTTTGGGCCCACTCTACTATTACGTTCATTATGAGCAACAGTGTGGAAGGAGAAATGGCAAAGTATGTTAGACTTAAATGATGAAGGATAATTACATCATATTAAGAATTTACACAGTATCTTGTAGGCCAAGAAAGGCCCCAAGAGTTTGTTGGTTTGCTGGTTTACTTGTTTGGGGTTTTATTACTGTTGGGGTTTTATTACTGTTGCTATAAGCTGGAGCGGAAGACCCTTAGAGGTATGGAAGCATGAGCGTATTTGCAGGTGGAAGGACCATGATAACAAATAAATCAAAGATAAGAAAAAGAAAGAGCACTCAATGAGGGAAATACTAGGGGAAGCAAAATATGATGAATTCCAAGTCACAGGACAGACTAAACCAGAGTACCCCAGATAAACCAAGTTTAGATGGTATGATTTATATTAATGTAAAATGTTGTAGAGATCATCCTTCCCTGACATCAAATGAGCATTAGCAAATGGGCAGTTGATCAGTCCTTCCATAGATTTCAAAATATGACTCCAGTTTTGGGCTTGAAGTATTTGTTATTTTTCAGCTACCAAACTCATATGTAAATGGACGTAGGCCCCAAATATGGACTCCAAAGCCAAACACACACTTTTCAGTATTTATTGCTTCGAGTAATACATAGCATAGCTTTGATTTTTCTTATAATTGATTCATTCACTCCTTCACTTTTTTATTTGCCTATTTATCACAAAGTGGAGATATAGAAATGGAAAACAAGTCTCTACATTGAGCTGATCACAATCTACTAAAGGAGATAAAGTAGTGAATGATTACATTGGTGCAAAAGTAATTGCAGTTTTTGCAATTATTTTTAACCTTTTAAACCACAATTACTTTTGCACCAACATAATAATAATGTGTAGATTGCTTTATTAGAGAAACACAGAGAAGTAGGCAGTGCTAATGAGACAGAGAGGAGACATAAATGGATGACCAAGGATGATTTTCTGAGAAAAGCAGCACTTGACTTGAATCATGAAAACTGAGGAGGTAAATATAGAGAGAAGAGAGTGAGTTGTAGTCGAGATTGGATCTATGATGCCCAAAGGGACCTGGACATGAGAATGAGTGGCTTTCCCAGTCTAAGTTGTTTCAGCATGCTGGAATAAGTTTCCGTAGGTGCATGGAAGAAATGAGGCTGAAGAGGGAGGCTGAGAGGTAGGTAACACAGGGTCCATTACGCCTTGTTAAGGAGGGTGGGTTTAAAGTTGCGGGTAGTCCGTGGAGCCACTCAGGAGAGGAATGACATGATCACATTTAAATTTCAGGAAGATTTCCAGGTGATAAATAATTTAGAGGCAGACAAAGATGGTAATACTGTAAAGAGTCTAAAGGTGGGGATAATGAATGGCAAAGTAAGATAGTGACTGAGGATCGATGAAGAAGGAAAATTAGGAAAATCAAGGGACAATATGAATTGTATAATAAATGGAAAGTGCAAATGATAATGAATATAAATACACTACATTTTAAAATGTAACATTTTTTGGAAGGCAGAAAATGAACATTGAAGACTTCTAATTGTTTTCCATCGGTTCCTCTGAGGTGGTTAGGCTTACGTTAACAAACTACAGTTTTCCTTAGAACACAGTTTTGAGTAACTTTCCTGAGTGTACACAATAAATTGGAGAAGAAGCAATAACACGACTTTATCTCCTCTTACTCAAAGTCCAATACTTTATTTCCAAATTAAGATTGAAAAAACTTATCTTTTCTAATTAGAAATAACAGTTAGTGCTGCACTAGATTGGTAGATTTTTAGTTGCATGTGTACTGTGAAATATGAAGAACAGTGAGAGATTATCCCAATTAGGGTACATTTCAAATTTTGATGATGTAGCATGAAAGACACAAGAAAGAATGCCATTCTAATGTCTGATATTTCCACAAGGTTCCAGCCGTTCTTCAAAGTCTAGGCTAACAAAACCAATTGAACCACAAGTAAAATCACACATACCCCCCCACCACCACATACACAGACACACAGAGACACACACACAGTGGTAACTACCTGAGATGATAAATGTGTTAACTATCCTTGTTTGGCAATCATTTCAATATATATTTTATATCTGTATATCAAATCATCATGTTGTGCAGCTTAAATTTACACAATATTGTATGTTAATTCTATCTCAATAATGCTGGAAACACAACGATTAAAAATCAAAGAAATACAAAATGATAAAAAAGAAAACAAGCTGACTTTATTACATGGAGCAGTTTCTCCAGTTGTTTATGGACCATCTGTGAGAATTCCTTTATCAAGTACTTACTGTGTCCCAAGAGTATGTCAAAATATTCTAAAAACTGGTAAGTATGCAGAAGACAACCTATTCTCTGAAGGGAGCTAATACCTTAATCAAATGAGATACATCTTTAAGTCAGGTTTATCTGATTTCTAGTCCCAGTCTTTCCATTTTATATATGTGTGTGTGTGTATATATATATATATATATATATATATATATATACACACACACACACATATATATACACATACATACACACACACACACACATATATAATGAATATATATGTATATTCGTTCTTAAGTGATTTATATCCTTCTCTAAGTCCTAGTTTCTTCATGTTTAATATGAAGAAAATAAAGCCTTTCTTCTATTTCTGTTGGTATAGAAATAAAATGAGATAATATGTATGAACGAGTGCAGTATAAACCCAAGTACAAACTAGTTATTCAAGAAATATAAATCTTTCTTCCTTCTGATGGTGTAGGATTAATATTCATGGTGAGAAAATTGTGTGTGTGACCTGTCCACAGAAAATGTAAGTATTTGTAGTTAAATGGCCATTGTCAATAAATAGTACATATTTTCCCGTGAAATGTAATTTAAATAATACTTATTTGAGAGTTCAGAAACCTGGATCCCCACGCTGGCATTGCCGCTAAATATGGCTGTGTGACTGAATAGAGAATGTAAATCACTTTGGGTTTTAGTTTCCCTATATGCCAAATGAGGCGGTGTAACTTAGATGGACTCATGAATTCCTTACTGTATACAAAACTCCATAACTCTAGTTTCTTATGATTCAATAGATACCTTTGGAAAAGATCCTGTCAAGTTGCATTATTGTTTGGATTTCTTTCTTTCTGCTTGCCAAGTTTTATGAATAAATTTCCTCCTTATCAGTCAACTTGTAGAAATGACATTTTCCACTTAATATTACATCCTCCATTCTGGCTATTTGTTTCCTTTGGTCCAGGGGTACTGCTTTTCCTCATAATGTATACAAGCAAATGTTAAGACTTAAAATCAGGAGAAAAGTATCACTTCTTAGCCAAAGAAAAACAAGAATGATTTTTTAATGATTCACACAGATTATTGTAAATGTGAGTAGGTCAGGAGCTTGGGAAGTCACGGTATGTACAAAATACGATGTAAAGAAGAACCAGGAAATACAAGTATTATCAAAAGGGAGAGAAATTATTTTACATCAACATCATTTGGTATAGTTTTGGGGAAAGAATTATGACATTTCTCTGGGAGATAAGACCTCACACTTCCCATATCTACTTTACTGGCAACCACTGACATTCTTGGAACCACAGAAAGCAATCTTTTTAGTGTATTATTTGACTTATGCCATTACTGGAAACTTTTTTAGAGCAATAACAGTCAGTACGGTATCAAATGTTAACAGTGATTGCCTTTTAGAAGGAGACTTAGAAGTGTAAATAAGAGGGAGGTCATTTCAGGCTAAGACATCATCCTAAATAAAGGAACACAGAAAAGTGCATGGAGTAGTTTGATGCCAATGAGATCTAACATAAGCAATGGGCATGTAGAGATAAAATTCTGGAAAGTAAGGGTCGGTACAAGTTGTACAAACCTGGACTGATATCACTGGAGAGTTTTGGTTAGGACAGTAACATAATCAAATGTGCATTTTAATAAGATGATCCCATCCTGGAATCAGAAAGTGATATAGTCTCTGTCCTTGTGTGAAAGAACTGGTTAGAGCAATTTATTTCAACTGTTCAATACAGATGCATAATAAGAACACAGCTGACATCCTGATATACTCCTATTATACTCCTACTGTTGCTTCCACTATTCCTATTATTTCACACACATAAATCTGAAACAAATTTTCATAAAATTATGTGCAAGGACACCTGTTATTTTCTATTATTATCCATTCTAATCCTAATTTTTATTTGTTAAAAAATTGCTGATCAGTGACCCCAAATTGAATTTTTTGCCATTAAAAGATTTTATTATATATATATATATATATATATATATATATATATATATATATATATATATATAATTTGTATTAAGGTTATTGAAGTGACATTGGTTAGTAAAGTTATATAGGTTTCAAGAGTACAATTCTATAATACACCATCTATATATCACATTGTGTGTTCACCACCCAGAGTCAGTTCTCCTGCCATCACCATATGTTGGACATCCTTTCTCCTCTTCTACCATGCCTCTTCCCCATTCCACTCTTGTAATCACTAAAATGTTGTCTATGAGTTTTTCTTTCTTTGTTTGTTTGTCTTGTTCCTTTGCTGCTTTCAGTTTTATATCCCACATACGCTGTTTCCCCAAAAATAAGACCTAGCAGAACAATCAGCTCTAATGTGTCTTTTGGAGTAAAATTTAATATAAGACCTGGGTATTATATTATGTTATATTGTATTATATTATATTATATTATAGACCCAGGTCTTATATTACAGTAAAATAAGAATGGGTCTTATATTAATTTTTGCTCCAAAAACACATTAGAGCTGATTGTCTGGATAGGTCTTATTTTCGGGGAAACATGATATGAGTGAAGTCATATGGCTCCTGACTTTTTCTGTCTGACTTATTTTACTTAGCATGATAATCTCAAGATCCCTCCATGTTTTTACAAATGTCAGTATTTCATCTTTTCTTATGGCAGAGTAATATTCCATTATGCATATATACCACATCTTCTTTCCAATCATCTATTGAAGGACACTTTACTTGCCTTGGCCACCTTAATCAATGATACACCAATGTATTTAATTAATTAATTAATTATGTGAAAAATAATTAGGAAATTATTGCAATATTGGTTCAAAGAAATGTGGTGGTACCTAAACTGACAAAGTAGCAATAGAAATAGAGAATTCAGGAGAAAATTTCTGAGAGAAATTTTCAGGGCTTTGTAATAAATTAGATATGGAGGATAAAAGAATTACAAAGATCAAGGCTTTTTAGCCAAGCCCAAATGTGGCTTTCTACTAAAACAAAGCATGAGAAAGATCCATGTAGAATAAATATGATGTGAAGTTGCTTTGGCCTACCTATAATATCAGAAAATACAACATTCATTTTATCCACTCATGACATGATACTTTTCTGAATGCTTGATTCTTACCAGAATGCCTAAATCTTCCAGCCTTTATACCAACTGTCTTTCTGGGATCAAGTGTAGGATAAATCATATGTACTAAGTTAGAAATCTTTTCTTAACCTTGGATTGTACTTTCAAAAAAAATAAAAAAGGATAAAATATTTATAATATATAGTGACAAATAAAAATATTTTCCTTTTTTAAAAATTCTTATAAACAAGAAAATTGAATATCAAGGTAATGGTACTATGATGAGTCTGGTGGTGTAATCACTAAAAGTTAGAAAACTCAGATATGTTTCCCACAAACACCGTAATGGCCCCATTGTACATAGTTTATTAACATCATGACTTGCACAGATAAAAAATTATGGTTTCTCTGCCTTGGTTTTCTGTCATGGATGATTAAAGTATCAGCCATAATATTTCATGAATTCTGTTTCCTTCTTTTTAATGCACAACATAATTTTTCAGAACATAAACCCATGCTGAATCAGTTCTTCTCTCTGTAAAACAGAGTAATACCTGCTCAGCAATCAACGATCAATAGAATAGTCCAGTTCCCTTATAATGACAAGAGTGCCTGAAAGTAAATTCTAAGAATTCTTGCTTGGTTTCCTACACTCTTGTCTTTAATATCCATCATGGATTTTTAGCAAGATATTGAATAGGGAGTTCTACAACAGCTGTCAGAAATTTTTCTTTACACCTCCTTCAAAAAATTTAAATGATTTTACTTTTTTAATTACAAAGGAAATATTTAGAGAGTATGTCTAGTATTCATTCTATATGCAATTTTGAGAAACATGACATTTATAACATATCAAATAATATTATTGGCAGGTGATGGCAGGATATATGCATGTATACACATAGAGAAGGTGCCAAAAATATGTATACACATTTTCAGAAAGGAAAAAACTGTATTAAAATTGTAACACTCATTATATATCGATAACAAAAGATGAATATAAGCCATGCATATACATTTTTTGGTACATATATATATACATATATACATATAAGTGAATATACTTATGTATATACTTATATATACATATAAGTGAATATATATACATATATTCACTTGTAGAAAACAACCACATACAAGTTCTTAACTGTGATAGTGAAATGAATAGGTCATATTAACTTTGAGAATTAATTTAGTGTAACAGTAAGTTTTTAACAATGTTCATGAAGTTTAGGAACTTTACAAATATACTGTCAAGCCCCAGATAGAACACAGCAGCTAAAGCTCCTACCTTCTAAATTGCTTAGTGTACACAATCATGCTCTGACAACCAGAGGCTGTGAGACTATTTTTAATTGAGAAAAATATATTTGCAAATTATTATCCTTTTGATGTTTTACTTTTTCCCTTTTACTCCTCCTATTATTCCTTTTAGCCCTTCCTCTATTTTTATTTTATTTTTGTTTTTTTGAAAAATGGGTGATGCCTTGTAAGTAGTCATACCACTTAAAATTAAACGGGCTCCACTTAACTGATACATGCTAAGTCTGAGCTCAACTAAAAATGTGGCATCATAGTGGAAAGCTCTGACTATAACTATCTCTCCTGATTTCCCCAGTTCTTGCCTATTAATTTGCTAGTTAATCCTGGGAGTCTAGGGTGGAGGCCTATGGAGTCAATTTTTTGTCCTTAGCTGGAATTTTGAAATTACTCTGTACTTTTGGGTCTTACTTTTAATCCCATTGCTTTATATCAGAGAAGAGAGTTTGTATTAGATTGGTGCAAAAGTAATTGTGGTTTTTGCAATTATTTTTGACCTTTTAAACCACAACTACTTTTGCACCAATCTAACATTTTATATTGCATTTAAAATCATTAAAGTTACTAATAGCTTTCTAGTACTCTCTTACTATTTTGAGATATTTCAGTATCTTCTCATTATTTTAAGATCTGAGTTCCAATGTTAAAGAAGATTTGTCCTTTCAGCAATATCGTTCATTCATACGTAGTTTTTCATAATGGGCAAACACTTTTTATAAGAAATAAATCTCCAAAGGAGAAAGAAAAGAAAAATAAAATGTATTTATTTCAAATTAAACTGAATGAGTAGACTTCACTTCTTATTCTCATCTAGGACAATTTCCTTATTTTAGAGAAGAGAATGTAATTCACTAATTTTATTATAGAGTTTTGATTTGAATTCATGTGTTTTGAATTTAATCTTATACTTTTAAATGTTACCACCTGCCTGCCTACCTTCTTTCTTTCTTCCCTCCCTCCTTCCCTCTCTCACTCTCCTATCTTTGTAAGTGGTACCTACCATCTACTTTTAATTATCCTGCCTTTCTTCCATCCTCCACTGGTGGATAATCTCAGAATCAACCTTTTCTTTTCCTTCAAATCCCTTGCCATGTCTGTTTGCTTTGGAGGTTTTTCAGAGTAGCGCAGCCTTTTATATATTCCTGCCTAGGAGTGAACCTCCACATCTGGGATTGCCATCTTCTTCCATCCACATCCCCACCTTTGGTCAGGAGTGCTTACAGGAGAGTGAGGAAGGATAAAACCTCCACCTTAGCCAGCCAGACTTTCAGACCAGACAAGCAAATCAATTAAATCAGTGAGATGAGAAAAGCCACAGATGTATCATATTCCAAAGCAACTGAACTTGTGACCAAGTTCTCAAAATTTGTTCGGGGACCGGGACTTGTTGTTCCTTTTCATTCACAAGGATTATCTGGTGTGCAATGTTTAAGAGCTTAAAACCTGACTCCCCTACTTACGAGCTATGTAAATTTGTACAGTTTACTGCAACTCGATTTCTTCATCAATGGGGAAGCATATGGCAGTACATGTCACATTGGTTATTATGAGAGTTTCATATAATATTACATGCAAAGGAAATAAAGCAGTTTCTGGCATATAATAAGTGCTCAATAAAACCTAGCTATTCTTCTTCTTAATGTCTTAATAAAAGGCCTTCACTATCTTATACATGAAGTATTTCAATGTTCTTATTATAAAGCTTTATTCTCCTGCACATTTATGTTACATTCTTCTTAGGTACACTTGGCCATGCTATGAGCTTCTAAAGTTTTCACATTGTCTATGGAGTCAGATTTGTTCTAATATTCAAGATGGTTGCAATCAACCATTGAATCAACCATTCTAGCCCCAGTTAGTTTTGGAAGTGTCCAAATTCCAGACAAAATGGTTTATTAAATGTGTTTTAAATAAATCTTTTTTTTCCCCCACACTGTTGGTCAGTAAGTTTTTCCTATTTAACATGCTCTTTAATTTCCTGCATGCATTTCTTTTGCCTCTCCCAATAGGTTGTAAACAGAAAGAGTATGTGAAAAAGATGAGCCTAAACTAATATTTATTACCAACTCTAAGCAAACAATTCTGAGAGGATATTCAGATATTTTGTCCCTTTGGTTTTTTTTTACAATAGCACTACAATCAGTGTTAATAGTCTCATGTACAGAAAAAGTTCGATCTCAGAGATGAAGTCATTTACCTGAGATCACATAGACTGGAATGTGAATGGCAATTCCCAGATAGCTATATTGAAATATGGCTAAGGGCAGAAACTAAGCTCAATGCTTTTTATTCCTTAAAGTATAAGCCAAAGTTGGGTATTATTAGGTGCATATTTAACATTTTATTTAAGTACAACATTCCATTCCTTGGCATACCTTCCCCTTCACCCCCGCCAAATAAATCAATAAAACTAAGTTATTAAATAATATCTGTGCAGTTGTAGCAGATGTACCCAATGACTCTGTTTTGGTTTTGACTCAAGTGTGGGAATGACATAGTCTAACATGTTTCTTGGTATTCAGATCTTTGTCTTCTAGAGGGAGTTTGGTTTTTATTTTTCATTATGTGATTTCCCTAAAAAGAATATGACACTATTCTTCCTAACTTTGCCAGTAACGTAAACAAATCTGGTTTGTGAAAAACTCCCTGTTATGTTTAGTCAGTTATTTTCATGGTATGTGTCATTACTATTTATTTTTTATCAAGTTTAGGATTTTGTTGTTGTCTATTAGCAAACATAAAATGTAATGTGTTAATTTTTGTGTTCATCCATCATACTGAAAATGCAAATCTTCAATAGAGAGTTTCATCTCCATTCCTTACACTTTATTTACTACATAATGGTATACCATATATAAATTAACTGTTAATCCTATGCTTCATATTTCAAAAAGTCACATCAATTAGATAGTTAATCCTTTTACCAGCATTTTGGAAATCCTTTCCCTTAGGACATCTGATGCGTAAATATTATTTTCATATTTAATATTCTTAAAATGCTTTTTTTTAATAACTGCTCAGGATTTGGGAAATGTCATGGCTGAGTGGCCTTGGATAATATGCTTAAGTTCTGGGAGTCTGAGACCAAAACCTAAAACTAAATGGTAAAGTACTCTTTCTCATACAGGAAGTTTGTGATGAGGGATAAACACAGACATTTTCCTCTGATTCTGAAGGAAAACACATGTGTAAATAGTGTCATTTAAAATTTGTGTCCCGGAGTCATTCTAGAGTAGCTGTGCATTTATTTCTTTTGTATGTACTATGTCCTTGGGCATGTTTCTTAACCACTTTGACCTTAGTTTGTCCTCTCGAAATTGGAGGTGATTCTACTCCTTACCATAAAATATTGCAAAAATTATTGGTTTCAAGTCTATTTGGGGCCTACAACCTTCACCTCAAGAAAGTCAGAGAGATGGATAGATTGCATATTTCTGCTTACCTTGCCATTTTGAGAGGGTAACCACAAAACCTAAAACACCCAGGTATCAGAGATTCTTTGTTCTCTTTGTTCTTCAAGCTCAAAAGCATATGAGAGCAGATGGGAACTATCAGCTTTCTCTGAGGGCCGTAAAGAGGCTACATCCTTTTCATGATTGGTTAACAAATATGATTTCCATTGGTAACGATGGTTTGCGTTGAGGGATTTCAACACTAATACAGAGAAACACACAGTGGGATTGGCCAAAGGAGAAAAGGGATGCTAATCATGTGTTTGGAACTTGTCTGAACATTAACTAATGGTGAGAAAGAAGAGTTTAGTCTTGTTTTCTTCTCACCTAATCTATGTTATATGTGTAAAGAAGCAATTAACAACCTCCTATGTCACAGTACATGCTGTTTTATCTCAGTGCCGTGGATGATGACTAGCCCTATAGCTAACATAAATGTTCAACATGCACTATGGGATGAATAAACACATGGCTCAATGAACGAGCATTATCTTACTGATCTTACTAATAATTACTGTCAAGATTATATTTTGGCCAGATGATGTCATTATAAAGTACCACAAATAATAAGATAGTTGGACAAAAAGTTGCTTGCATACAGTGTAGTATTTGTACAATGAATTGTCAAGACAAATCTGTGGAGTTATTGAAAGAAGGCCCTCCTACTTAGACTGTTTAGCTACACCTTAAGGGAAATGCAGAGAATATTGACAAATCTAAGAGCTATGTCTTCCTGGGGAATTCTGTGATCTTGAGATGTTATACATGAAATAAACATTTATGTCCTTCAAAAAATAAATGAATTAATGTTAAAATTATTTTTTAAATTATATAGCCTTGAAATAAATGAAAGTACCTTCAAGTCTTCATAAAAGGAATGTTGAAAGGCAATCATATCTGGTGTGAGATCACAGGAGAAATTATAGAGGTCTAAAGAGCGAGAGGATCTAGCTGCATTTCTGCAGATTTTTCATCAACGATGGAACACAAGCACAAATAAATTGAAAATTGGGCAGCTTAGAATAAACAAGGAGTTTGGCCAAAATATCTTATTCTGTGTATAAGTTTTCTGGTTTTTAATATATCAAAAATAGTTGGACAGTACAAATAATTTAATTTGGCTAAGTAATAGAGCTTAGGTGTATGAAATATTCTTATGCACTCAGTAGTTTTGACTGAAAAAAATAAATCCATCATTTAAAAAATTGGCGACTGTTTAATTTTATGAGATTAAGAATAATATATGGAATTTCATAAATACTTGCTACATATTCTGGGTATTTTTGAATATTTAATCCCAAAGAAGATTTAAAGAAAGGAAGATTAAGAAAGTGTGATTCCAAATCTATTCATAATCTTGCTCAGTCAGCAGTATTGCTACTAGTATAGCTATGAAATTCAAAAGTCTATGAAATTGCGGGACTGTAACACAGCTGGCCAGTTATTTTGGCTTTCTTAATGCTTGCCCTGATTATGCGGCATTGAGCTAATTATATGACTAAATATCTGACTCAACCGCAGAGCAGTTAATTTACTGGCCACATGTGGACATGATGTTAATCTTTCCTTCCAATGAAAAATTAGACATAGTTACTCCAAGGAAAATGAACAAACCAGACTCCTGGAGCCAGCATAGATTATATTTTAGGAGGTGTCCTTCTGTCAGGCTATTTTCAGTACCACTATTTCCATCCCTCCGAAAGCCTAGCTGGGCTATGCTTAGGTCATAAAAACTTTGCAATAAAGCTCATGTGGATTAATTACTCTTTGATATCTTAGTTCCCTTTAGTTAACACCACAGTCATTTAGCATTCTTTGAGTGCATCAAATATGTTAGTTTGTCTCCTATTCTCCAGAAATATTCTTACTCTTAGTTTCCTTTTGCTTCCAAGGTGGAAAGTACCTGTCATTCATTACCCAACTTTATTGATGAGTGTCCTTTTAGCAGCTCTTAAATGACACATGGCCAGACAATCATGTTTAGAAACATGTTGAGTCAATCCTAAAAGAGTGGATGTTAGCACATATGGGAGGAGCTTTTAAGTATGTGATTAAAAAACAAAACAAAACAAAAAAACTATTACAAAGCATAAAGTAATTAAGTGATTTTTTTTCCTACAAAAATAATTCAGTAGAATGTTATTTTTGTTCTCTTTAGCTGGGTTGGCTCTGATTATTTTTACAAGTAGAGAGAAAATAAAGTGTTGATATTGTTTTTGTATAGTGAAAACCCTCTGAAAAGAATTGCTGAAGAATTGTTATAGCAGAACGATATATCTGAAGCCATCTCTCCTGACAAGAACATAATAACTGTAATGTTAACAAGTGTTGTCTATTTTTTACCTGAGGAAGGAGAAGTGTGTGTAAGAAAGATGTTCAGAATGCATTTTCCCCACACTATCTAAATGCATGTTATCATCAGCTGGGTTAGAATTTTACACTATTTTTAAAGCTGGTGTGGAGTGTATTTTAGGACTTCAAAAATTATCCTGTCTTCAATCTTTCATGAGTTTCACTCTAAGATGTTCACTTTGGCTTCCATTCACATGTAGCTCTTCCCTTCTGGGGCAATCCTGTTCATAATACTCTGTGATGGAAATGAATAATATCTACTCTGAAATAGCGCCTGGAGAGAGACCAAAAAACTACTCTCATATACTATAGTGGGTGTAATTATATACAACTTTAAAAGAGTATTTCTAAATAATATGATATGTTAATTTTTATTTGTTTTCTCTCAGTAGCTCATTGTAGATAATACACATTTTACTTAATTGTGTGAGATGAAAGATATTTGTTGTGGTATTAAATGTTTTTAAAGATCTAAGAAGTAATAAGATGTATTAATTAAGAGAGATAAGGAAGGGTTATGCAAGTCAGTATATTTAATAGCAGAGCACACTACTTTTTAATTAAATTTAACTTGCCTGAGATTTTAATTAATGAGGCAAAATGCACAAGGAAGAGAAATGTGAGAATATTTCATAATGTAGCAAACCTGCAAAATGCAGAAAGAGGAAATCAGTTTATTTTCCCTCCCCATGAAAGGCTGATATAAAAAAAGAAAAAGCAAAGAAGATGAAATGTATGCATGTGTGTGTGTATATGTGTGTGTGTACGTGCATTTTCATGAAGGTGTAGATTGCATAGGTTCAAATGATTTTTTTTTTCCAAATTAGCATTCTTGTTTGTTAAATTTCTAATTTTTCACTAACAACTATATTAAAATTTGCCTTTTTATCAAGTTAAAATATTGTAAAATAAAAGGCTATTTTTTAAGTATCCAAAGATTTACATGAGAGAATCAAAGCAGCATCGCATTTTGGTTGAAGACAAAATTCAAGGTGCTTTCCAAAGCTTTCTTGTAATACAAGAATGAAATCGGGCCCAGGCTCTTTGGAAGTTTCTGGAGCTTCAGTGGTGCGAACAGGAAATCCAATTCTGAGCCTCCTCCACAGAGGGTGTGAGGCCTGTTAGCAGGGAAAACAAGCTTTTTGTGGATGTCCTCAAAAGGAACAGAAAGATGTTTGACCCTATGATCAGGGCTTTTCTGCATTATTTAACACCTCAAAAAGGCCTATTAAATAACTCCATTTTTCTTACTTTTTTCCCCCACTTTGGCTTCTAGAAGACAATTACAAATATATTTGTGAAAATGCTATAAGGAATTATAGGTTTCCCTTAACCTCAGGATACAGAAAAGTCGTCTTCACTTATATTTATAAAGTTGTTGAAATGCCCTAAGCTTGGCAAGTGATGCAGACTGGAATATCAGGTCTCGTGTTTTACTTACTTATAGGTGACTTACAGGTGACTTACAGGTCACCATGTACTTTAGATTTCCTACTGGATGACAGCAGCCAGATTTACCATCATCAGTTCACCTAGAAATTCATATCCTGTAGTTTTATGAAGATAACAGCAAAGAGTATTCTAGACAACAGATTGAATTAATATAAATGACAATTTGAGCTCTATAGTAGGAGGACACATCTTTATTGAAGATTATATTCCTGAATGTGTGATGATTTACTGAAAAATGTAATTTTACCAGATTATCGTTATTTTTTTCCACCTGATTAAAAAAAAAAAGCTTGTTCCTCATTCTTCTTTCCACTCACACCATCTTAAGAGGGAATATTTCATATTTACTCTAATTTTTTTCCCCTTCAGGTGTAACCTTGCTCCTGTGGTAGAGTTTGCTGCTGACGTGGGGACGAAATCAGACTTTATTACCATGAACCCATCAGTTGTACAAAGAGCATTTGGAGGCTTTCGGAATGAGAGTGACAGAGAAAGATTTGTGCATAGACTTTCCATGCTGAATGACAGTGTTCTTTGGATCCCTGCTTTCATGGTCAAAGGAGGAGAGAAGCACGTGGAGTGGGTTAATGCATTAATCCTTAAGAATAAACTGAAAGTGCGAACTGCCTATCCATCACTGAGACTTATTCATGCAGTCAGAGGGTAAGTGTCTGGAAATGACCAGTCTGTCCTTGGCACAGTGGAACATATAATGAAACATTTTTCCCACACAGGAAGGAGCCTTGGTAAAAAAAAAAAAAAAAAAAAAAGAATGGATATATATTTCCATTATTTTATAATGGCTACTCTAGTCACCAACTTGAATTTTGTTTATGTGCTATAGTATTTTAGCTCATACTCTTTCTTGAAAAAGCAAATATTTGAACCTGACACTTATTTATGTCAGTCATGAACAAACTACTGATTTTGATATTTTTCTGTGTTAAAGAGTAATAAGGAGTTATAGTAAAATTGATGAATTTGGGGTAAGAGAACTACTAAGAGAAGTCCTAAAAGGCTAGTGGGCAATATTGTAGACACATAAATGTTAAATATGTTTAAGGAGCAATTAAGACCCATCTGTAGTGAAGAGGCTTACTAGTGAAGAAGGCGGGCTAAGATAATATTCCTTAATGCATCCCCTAAAAGTTACAGATGCTATTTTTATGAATTAAGTCAACATTTCCTTCTTATTAACTCAAGCTCCAGAAGAAAAATCCAAGAAATAGACTCTTGTTTAAAAGTGGTAATGAGCAAAAGGCCAAATTCAGTTATATATATGTGTAAAATATATAGCCCAAAGATAAGTGATAATGTGCTATTTATTGAATATCTCCTGAGTGTCAGATGCTGTAGACACAAAAACAAAGAAGAGGTGGTCACTGCTTTAAAGGAATGCATAGGCTTTATGGTGGAAACAGTCATGTACAACCAGCTAGAGCATAAACAAATGATAAAGGGGTATATTGTGAAGAGTAGAATGTGTCCCTCAGGTTGGCAAAGAAGTCTTAAAAGTCTAATATTTGAACTAGATCTTAAAAACAGAATAAGGATTGTTGGGGGGGAGACGGAGATTGAGAGAGTGAAAGAGAGTGAGAGAGAGAGAGAGAGAGAGAGAGAGAGAGAGAGAGAGAGAGAACAAGACGAGAAGAAAATGGTATTGCATCGTTAGAGCAAACTGAAGCAGGAACTCAGTTAGTCCGTAGTAGTAAACTTGTGGCGTAATGGAGTCCATTGTGGGGCATTGTAATACAAAGTTAGGAAAAGTACTTGCGGCCTGGTTGGGAAGAGAATCTATGTTAGCCTGCATTAAGCACAGCGAACTGTGTGAATTTAGGAGAATAATACATCTTGTAACTGCAGACTGCTCTGGCTAGGAGAGGTGTTGAGAATGAAGGCCAATTAAGCTTTTTGACTAATTGACTCCTAACATGATAAATATGTAGGGTGGAATTAGTGGACATGGAAAGGAAGGGCAAGTTCAGGGGATCAATTAAAAACAGTGGCTTAAAGTCCTAAAAGAAAAATGTTTCCAAGCCCAGAGTTAAAAATAGTTTGCTTCATATAATTGAGACTGGGCTAAAGGGTTTTCATTTTGTTTTGTATTGAGATACTTTCCTTCAAGGATTTATAGTTTTCTTGTTTAAACCTCCACACAGTTTCTTGGATTGGGTTATTCTGCACACAATTTAATTACATTCTTATAATCACATCATGGTTATTCACCATTCATTCTCTTAATGTTTTTGACACAGAGTTTCAACAAAGTAAGATACTATACCTGCATTTGGAAGATAAGCATTTTTTTTAGTTAAGAAGATTCCTGGTAATAACAATTTGACTGAGAAAAATAATGTGTTTTTAATAGAGGGTAACTTTGTAATGTGTTGTGCTAAGAACACATCGTACTTTTTGAGAAGTCATTGTTGAGTATCATTTGATTCAGAGAAAAGCTTAATGATATCACTCTGTCCTACATTACAAACACACACTCTCTGGCATGTGCATACATATACACACATACACTCCAGTGATAACTTATTAAGATTCAAAACCAATATTTTGAAATACTTTTGAGTATGTGAGACTAACTAGAAAATTTATTACTCTGAATTAGTACTTTTATAATAGACTGGTTTTAGAGCAGGTTTAGTTTCACAGCAAAATCTAGAGGAAGGTACAGAGATTTCCCATATACTCTCTGCCCCCCACACATGCATACCTTCCCCCATTATCAACATCCCACACTAGAGTTATACATTTGTTACAATGGGTGAATCTTCATTGATACATTATTATCACATAAAGTCCATAGTTTATACCACAGTTCATTCCTAGTTTGTACAGTCTATGTGGGCTTTGACAGATGTGTAATGACATGTATCCACCATTATTGTATCATGCAGAGCAGTTTCACTGCCCTAAAACTCCTCTGTGCTCAGCCTATTCATCCCCCGCTCCCCACTAACCCATAGCAAGCACTGATCTTTTTTACTGTCTCCATAGTTTTGCCTTTCCCTGAAGTCATATAATTGGAATTATACAGTGTGCAACCCTTTTATATTGGCTTCTTTTACTTAGTAATATGCTTTAAAGGCTCCTCTGTATCTTTTCATGGCTCGATAGCTCATTTCTTTTTAGTACTGAGTAATATCCCATTGTATGAAAAAAACACAGCTTATTTATCCATTCACCTATTGATTCCAAGTTTTTGCAATTATGAATAAAGCTGCTATAAACATTGGTGTAGGTTTTTGGGAAGACATAGATTTCAACTCATTTGGGTAAATGCCAAGGAGTACGATTGCTGGGTCTTATGACAATAGTATGCTTAGTTTTGTAAGAAATTTACAAACTGTCTTCCAAAGTGGCTGTACCATTTTATATCCCTACCAGTAATGAATGTGAATTCCTATTGCTTCACATCCTCATAAGTATTTTGTGTTGTCAGCGTTCTGGGTTTTGACCATTCTAATAGGTATGTAGTGATATTTCAGTTATTTTAATTTGCATTTCTCTGATGACATACTATGTGGAGGGTCTTTTGATGTGCTTATTTGCCATCTCTATTTTTTCTTTAGTGAGATGCTTTTTAAGATGTTTGGCCCGGTTTTAGTTAGGTTGTTAGTTTTCTTATTGTTGAGTTTTTGTACATTTTGGATAACTGTCCTTTATCAGTCGTATATTTTGCAAATACATTTTTTCCCAGTCTGTGGCTTGTCTTCTCATTTTCTTGACATTGTTTTTTGCAAAACATATTTTTTTCATTTTTAATAAAGTCCAAATTATCAATTATTTCTTTCATGGATTGTACCTTTAGTGTACCATTCTAACCCAAAGTTGTGCAGATTTTTCTTCTATATTGTCTTCTAAGAGTTTCATAGTTTTGCATTTTACATTTACATCTGTGGTCTATTTTGAGTTAGTTTTTTGGGAAGGGTATAAGATCTATGTAGATTCATTTTTTTTTTGCATGTGAATGTCTAGAAGTTCCAGCACTATTTATTGAAAAGACTATCTTTCCTCCATTGTATTACTTTCGCGTCTTTCTCAAACATTAGTTGATTATATTTATGTGGCTCTATTTCTGGGCTCTGCATATGTTCTGTTGATCTATTTGTCTATTCTTCACCAACACCGTACAGCCGTGATTACTGTAACTTTATAACAATTCTTTAAATTGGATAGTTCCAGTCTGCTGACTTTGTTCTCCATCAATATCGTGTCTACTATTCTGGGTCCTTTGCCTTTTCATGTAATCTTTGGAACTAGTACTTTTGTTACCTACTTTTGATTCTGGTTTATATTTCTCTATCCATTACCAATACCAAGATGCACAATAAGAGGTATTGTTCAAACAGGGCATTTCCACTTAATTAGAATCCAGACAGAACTATGTATTATTAACAACAATGAATTCATATAGGCTTTTTACAGATATCTTAAACATAGAAAGTACACAGCTTTTTATAATTAGTGCATCAGTACTCTCCACGTTTTGTCTTACCCACTTTTCTTCCATAAGCATTATAAAAACAAACTACTTCACTAATTCTTAAACATTTTATTTTGAAGAGCAACAAGACCAAACTTCTCATCACTGGTGACGTTAATGGTATGCTTTCTTTTGATTGCTATGCTTTAGGTGTTTTTGACAAGACTTATTTTAAATTCTCTAGAATGAACTTACCTTGATACTTTCCTGATCATATATCTGTATATACCCCCTCAAATGTCAAGTGATTGACTTCTAAACCATGGCCCAGAATATGAAATGTGTTTGCAGAGATGCCTTTAACCTTTGAAATACTTTGGAAATTTGTACACATGGTGTATGTGAAAGGTAATGTCATTTACGGAATGAATGACATTAATGCACGAGTACATGCAATGTAGCATTTCTACACAAGTCCCTATAACTTGAAATAGGGAAGTGTGAATGCTCGTGAAAGAAGGTCACATGATATGAAAACAAGAGCAAAGTTCCCAAAGATCTGTTCTTTAAGTATCTGTTTGACATCTCTCTGAAACCCTGTGGTTAATACAATTCAGAAAAATAGTTTAGAGAGTTTCATTTCCTCTCTTGATTACTGGAGTTTTTTTTTGTTGTTTTTTTTATCTCTCATGAAAGTTTTAGAGCCCCCAGAACATACATTTTAGGGTGCACGTAATTATAATGTTAAAATGTGAAGGCCTGTGCAAGCACAGCAATTACAAGGAGAAATTTAAGTGATGTGGAAAGTGAAAGGGTCTTGAACACAATGAGAATCACTTAGGTAGTTTTCATGTTGTCAGATTTCATTATGTAACTTTTTTCTCTGAAAATTATGCTGGCTTTGTAACTTCAAACATCCGTGTATTTGTAGATTTCTTTTTAAGTTTCTAAAAATATAACTGTCAATCACAAAACTCAAAGATATTCTTAAATTGTTTTAATGTATGGTCATTCTTCCCAAACCATGTTAAGTGAACAGGAGAAAAAAAATAGAGCTATATTCTAAAACAATCTTACAAAATAATGAAAGGGTGATCTAACAGGGACAAATAAAAGCTATAATTACAAATTAAAGAGAATACATAAATGTATTAAACTGGTTTGGGATTGCAAGCTTTTAATTGGTATTCTTCAGAAGCCCCACATATCTTCATATATTTATTATTATTTTGTAATTTTTCTTGTGAAAAATGGAACACTTTTCACAAGACTTTAAGACTGAGGAGGGGATTTTGGAACTATAAAATCACTTGCTGAAACTTTTAAAATGTGGCTACAAAATATAAAAAACAAGGTTTTTCTCTTTATACATTGATAATAGAATCATCAATGTACAACAATGTACAACATAAAACTCTTGAAATAAAAATTTAACCCAATGACATCATTTAATATACAATTTTAAATTATTATATATATAACATATAAAATATATTTTTATAAAATTTTTAGTTTTAGGCAAATATCCTATTTTTATAATTACTATAATGTGATTTATAATAGATAAGCTGTTTTTTGTGAGGGGTAGTTAAACTTCATTTTCTTATCGTTTAACATGGTAAAAAAAAAAAGTGTAAAAAGTAGATCCTCAGTTCCACTATGAACTACCATAAATAATTTCTTAAGAATTCTTCCAGGAGGGAGAAGGAGAGAGAGAGAGAGAGAGAGAGAGATTTAAACATTGTTTTATATAACTAAACATATAAATTATTAGTTCTAGATTAGAATCATATGAAGTATTATGTACTTTTTTTTTTTAATTTGCACATTAGGGAGTTTGTTCTTATAGTTCTCATCTCCATTCTTCTATTTCTTAGTATAATACTCTTAGCTCTTCAGAGCTCTTCAGAGTTAAATTGATTTAAACTTTATATTTTTTTATAATCAGTTCTGGATAAAATATTCCAACATTTATATTTGAATCCTTTGCCCCCTGACAATTATTATAAACTATTATTAAAATATTTAAATATAAAATAAAATTAGTCAATTATTTTATAATTTATGTGATCCATTAGTTTTATATTTTAATTCTACTGTAACAAAAGTATGTAGTTTTCCTCTTTTGTCACCACATTCTAATTATTAATTTGTTTTAATATCAATATTCATATTACAATGACTCTTATAAGCTGATGCTTTGTATTAATCAAGATAAACACTTGGGTCAAACATTCACTGGTGATTATTGAGATTGATAAAAATACATATGTTCTGTGATGTCACTTTCATAGTTAATAATTATAAAGTTATTCAACAATTTTATAAATAAACATTTTCACCAAAATGTTTTTTTTAGGAAAAGATAAATTCAGGTCATATAGATTTTTAAAATATTTATGTGAGTTCTACCTTAGACTTTTGTTCCTTATCTTTTAGTGGAGAATACATATGCTATCTTTATATTTGACAAATCTTCCAGATGTTTTTATTTAAAGGATGATTTAACAACTACAAAAAAATGTGCAAGTTTGAGATAAATTGACCATATGACTGCTTTAAATTTGATTGGAATTTAAAAATTTTACTTGAAATGCTTGATATACCGCTCATAACCTAGAGCAGTGTTTCTCAAATTAGAGTTCATAGATGTATTTTGCAGGGTCTGAGAAAATGTTCCTATTCTCTTTAGAACATGCTTTTACATTGATCCAAATTGAGAACATTTGCTTAGAGAATTTTCAATTATTATTTAGGAGTTAGATTTCTAAGGAAGGTCAGAAAAATTCTGACTATAGACAAGACTATATCCTTGAGTCTCAGATTTGTATCCTTTAAAATGTGGGTATTGACATAAGTAATTATGTCATAAGTAATTTAGATTCCTTTGGGCTTCAAGTTTTACTGGTTTTCTACTGTAATTGTTCTTACTGAAGAGAATATTGAAACCACCGCAATAAACATCTGTACTTAATTTTCATAAACATCCTCAAGAATGTCTTCTCTGTAACCTAAAGGAAGTTCATGTAACTTTTGATCATCATGATAGTGGAGGTGGCTTCCTAAAATATTCCTGCTTTAAAGTCATTTCTCTTGGAATTTAAATATTCTTCATGTTCTTTAAGACTATAATTTAACTAACCCACCCTCACCTAAATGTTTCCTGTTGATAATAAAATACACACACACACACACACACACACACACACAATTCATACACATTTATGTGTGGATGTGGGTGTGGGTGTGTGTGTATGAATATAAATAGATAGATACAGAACATAAAGGTATGTTTGTTATAGAGTCATTTGGTCTATTGAATTTATTCTTTCTTTGAATTTCTCTAATTATTAAACTTTTTAAAAAATACAGCTCTGTTTATAAATGCAAATTATCGACAATTAAATCTGAAGTGGTATATGTTGCATATATGAAAAATAAAAGTAGTATACATATATACACATATATACATATATAGAATACATACAACATATATTATATATACATGCAACATATACTATATTTATCTACTATTAATATTTTATATGCAATCACAAAATATATAATATAATGTACTGTTATAAATAATTGTATAATATAATGTATTAATAGTATACATATAATATATATATTGATCAGAGGATCACAGCCTCAGGCTATGACTTCCAAATAATGGCTTTAGATATTTGAAATGCCAAATCAAGTTACTGTAAGACATTAGAAAGAATAAGAAAAAGGATTGAGGCTTGCCAACTAGAATTTTCATCTAGGAAACAAGTTATTGATAGAGTCTGTTGCGTATTTCAAAGGCCCATGAATCGTTTTGCCAAGAGATCAAAGAAATAGCCATCTCTCCTCCTTTTTTTCTTTTCTTGATAGTCTTACCCCAAAATCACTTGACTAGTTGAGTGAGCAAGTTAGCATATTGTATCAGAATAAGGATGCTAACTATTATTTATTTTAAAAATCCTTCAACAATTTCTTTTGGTTCTGTGGTTACATCAACAGCAAGAATAGGAAAGCACATTGGCCAGGGGCCGACGAGAAGCTGTTTCTTAATGATTCCAGTTGGAGCTAGAAACCTGGGATTGACTTTTCAGAAATAAGACATTCATATTTTCACATTCCATGGATGAAATAAGAAGAATATTCACAAAGACAATGTAAGAATCAAAGTTATGTAGTCCTAGTAAAAACCAATATTCAGTGGTAGGAGGGGTAACCACATAGCAGCTGTCTGAGTCCGCTACCTCTGCCAGCTTGCCCTCATCAACACGCATGGCAAACAGCCAGGGTCCTTCTCTGTTCCCCACTGATATGCTGAATGACATTCCTTTTTATGTATTGATAAGTGAGTTTTCTCTGCCTTCAAGTTAGGGACTTTGGGGTTTAAAGTTGTTTTCTGAAGACTACATTTAAATACAATATATGTTTGTTGACATGTGGTAAACATTGTTCAATAGTTTAAGAAGCAATCAAATCACATTATGTAAGTTGTCAGTTCTTACAGTTCAGTGTTGTCACAATCATTTCCTCTATTTGGTATTATGCTGGGGCTGTCACTTCAGGGGCCTAAGTGAAAGCAAAATCCTAAAGTAGTTTTTTCATTTCTTAAGAAAGGATATTTTTCATCATATCTTAAGAACCTTAGCCTCCTAATACACCATTGTTACTACTTGTTGACAAATTAGGATCCTGTTTGTATGGTACAATTTGTCTGTATGTGCCATGAAGGATTCCTTCTCCCTCAAAAGACCTTACTGCTATATAAACGGAACAGATTTTAGTCTCAATAAGAAATAACCACCTAAAATTCAAATATTCAGGAGAAAGATATCAAATAACTTACATAAACAGTAAAGTATACATAACTGATAAGTAATGCTTAGTGGCAAATACCTTTCGGAAATTAAAGGAAATAAATCATAAAGTCCTGATAAATACACTTTGGGGATTAGAAAGTAAATGGAAACGATGTGGGAACAGCAGTACTGCTGATTTCTATGTTCCTGTCGCTCTTACTCTGCATCTTTATCATAAAGTTAGGTGCCGTGGTTAAATTCAGCACCAAAAAAAAAAAAAACAGTTGAGAGATCACTGCTCTGTATTAGGTAAACGCCTGCTGCTTCCTTGTTTTAATATGTTTCCAACACCGACCTCATTACCTCCGACAAATGGTATTATTTAGCTATATTCCTTGATTAAATTTTCCTGAAGAGAATATCAGGCCAATGGTAGCATATTAAGAACTCATTTACAACCATTTAATTTTGTCCTGTTCCACTTTTATCCTCCAAACCATCATCTAAGGACCGTGTTAGGGGTCAAATGTAATGTGTTGTAGGGAAAGACTGGGCTGGAAGTTGCTATCTGATTATGAATTTCTTACCAAGAATGAGTTGCTTTTGTTTTAGGCAGTACACATTTTAATTGTCAACACAAAATTGTTTTCATAATGAAAGCAGTGTCCATAGTGCCTGACCCCACTCCCTAATTCCTCACTTATAGCACACTATTGAAGAAACATTGCTCTTTGATGTCTCTCTAGAGATAGTAAAATTAGTGACAGAATCCATTTCTCCTTCTGGTAAAAACTAAAGTGACATTAAATACAGTAATTAGGAAATCTTAGACACTTAGCTTGTATAGCTTCTATTGAATGAATGATATGGACTGAGTTTCCTTGGCTTATATAACAATTTCAGAGAAGTTTGCCAAAATTAATTAAGCTGCTGCATCAAGGAACTGAGTTCAGAGTTTCAGCTCCTTGTTTCAGATATCCAATGATACTTATACCAGTTACAAACTTAAATGTAATTAAATATCTAAAATAATCATGTGACATCTGGATTTTCTTACATAATCTAAAATACAAGGGATTTATATTACATTACTAATATTTTGGATAATTTAGTCTAATAAGAACTAAATTCTTGTTTTTTCCTTTGCTCCAGTGGATCTTAAAGTAAAAGTTTCACTCGCAGCTCAAGTTATGATTTTGCATTTCATTTTATTGATGATCTTACTCCTCTTAATAGAATTCTGTAAACTTTCTGCAGAAATTATTTCATAGCCATATATAAAATTTTCACAAGATGGCAAACTGATATTACATTAAAATATCTATTTCTCAGTAGTGTTTGATAAAATTTTATAGTCATCATTGATGCTTGACAGCACCTATTTTAGAGTAATAAAAATTGAAAAAGCTGTGTTTGGATAGGATGTAGGCACTTTCCTACAACTTTCATTTTTGTTTTTACTTCTAAATAGTCATTATTATTTTAAAATAAAGAAAAGAAAGAAAAAGAAGAAAAGAACTTGATACTTTGTAAAATTTATATCTGTTACAGCCTAATGATCCACCTGCAGTTCTCCATTAATAGTCACCACCATGAAGAATCAGTGCTGCTAAAAGCACATTTTGTAGTTTATTCAGCTGGCAAATATTTTCCCTTTCCCCCCAACTCTGAAACAGATGCCTGCAACAGAATTGCTGTTAGTTTCAAAATTCGTAAGCTGATTATTTTATGGGAAATAATTAACACAGAATATGTTTCATACAAATATGTCAATAAAGCACAAAGCATGACATTCCTATCAGACTGGATAGAAAATGAAATACAGAATTTTTCATTAAAAATGTTTATATTTATGCAGCAAAATACTTCATATCACATAATTGCACATTTGGGAAATGTGAATACATGCATTTCTGAGTATTCATTCCTTTAACAACATTTTTAGAGTGTGTCCTGTGCCAGCAGTTGGGCTAGGTCTGAAGCTGCAAAGAAGATAACAAAAGTGTGGGCTTCTTTAAGTGATGGAATCCCCACCTTTCTAGGTCCAGATGTTGACACAAGGAAGGGAGGAGTTAATCTGAGAAGGCTAGCCCAAAGGGATTTGACAAATGCTTGGAATCGTTCCAGCAGGACATGTAAGCAGGGTCAGTGAACAGAGATACACAGAAGTTTCCAAGCAGGACTAAAGGTCAGCTAACAGTACAGATCAAGAATTTACAGTAGCGCCTAGTCATAAGTCATATCATAGCTATATACTGCGTAACAGTCTTCTTTTCAGAGAACTAAATATAATTACTCAAAAAAATTATTGCTTAATTTAAAAAAAAAAGAGAAAATATATTAATCAGAGTCCCAATTTGTACAAAAGAGCTTCAGGATTCAATGACTGTATAATACTAAAATTTGTTTTAGAAAGGGATGGAAGGTAATAAAAGGAAGCAGTTATATAACTACTGAAATGAGTTACCTGTTTAGAAATGATACAAGGTGATAGAACAAAATTATGTTGAAACAGATTTATGAAACTCTCTCCTTTCTCCACCGTGACATATGTGATAAGATTGATATTCCCCTTGTTCTGTTTTTGTCATTGAACTTGGTGTGAACAGGAACTAGTCCTCGGCTTGCTCCCTGCCTGTGAGACACTGAATATGCCAGTAAGTAGGCATACTGCGACAGCCCATAGATTAATAGGAGGGCGGGGCCTTACTGGAGAATAGAACAGGAAGAAGCACTTAGAAAAGAAACAGGTGACTCACTAGACAAACTATCTGCATTTTTTTTAATTTTACTATTATTATTATTACATCTATGTAAAAGTTTTTTGGAGATTGGTTTTCTTATATCCTTAAGTAACCTGGGGAAAGGAATGTTACAACAGCAAACATAGGCTGATTGGAAAAGAGACTCAAATTCAGACTGAATTATTCCACTGTCCCTACTGGCCAGGGGGTGGTGGAGGCCTGTGGTTTCCTCTCAGGTCATAAGTATGTTAAGAAATGACTGCATTGCATAAGCATTGTGACTCAACGATAAAATAAATTGTTTGGGGAACCTGGCATACCCCCGTCAATCTGGTTTGATTAGGGACTTTCTAACCAAGCTGATGGTTGATGATCATATCAGGGGACATTTTTTTTTAATCAGGGGACATTTTAATAGCTTGTTTATTTCATTATAGTAATGCACTGAAAATAGGTTTTGTAGTTTCTCTGAAAACCCCCCATCTTTCACCCTAAAGGAAGTCTAATGTATTTTATATGTTCGTCAAATAACTGCCTCCTCTGCTTTGAATTTCTTTAAAAATAACACTTATAAACCTCCTTGAAACAAGTAAAACAAATTAGAAAGTGTTGAAAAAGGTGAGGAAATTCATAACTGATTAGAAAAACCTAGTCTCATTTGAAAAGCATGGAAAGTTCTCATTTTATGCATCAAACAGTTTTTCAGTTACTCACTGGTAAAATCATATACGAGTATAACATAAAACTTTAGGATCAGGAAGAGTTAAAAAAAGATTTTATGTGCGATGAAAATATTTAAATGATGTAATTATTATAAATATATTTATATGTTATGCATAGCTAATTAATATATATCAGAGATTTTGGTGATCCTTAGAGGCACCTAGTTAAACACCTTGTTTTACAGAGCAGGCTGTTGACATCCAGGGTCTCATCCAAAACTAGCTAGTCAGTGGCAGAGCTGCAAATGCTGATCCCAGGAGCAGCTGACTTTCCACCAGTATCTATAGAAGAATGTAACTTTATATTAGTATGACGATGTTTGTGCCCTAATATCACTCCTTTATAATATTTGTTTTTCAATATAATAAAAATCATTAATTTATATAGCTTTATACTCTTTGCCAAAATTATATTCAGATAGCGAATTCATTCCTCTATATAAGTTATCACAGATCTTGAGCTGTTTCTGGCTTGTGTTTCCTTGCCAGAGATAAAAAGATTATTCTTCATAGACAACAAGAGGAAACAACTAAATAAACTGTGTATATAGAACTAAGGATTTATACCTCAAACTTCAGACACAAGTTTTTAAGTAATTCTAAAATAGAATTCCAATGTTCTTTTTTTTTTTTTTTTCCCAGCTCTAAAAGAGATAACACAAATCCAATAGCTGGATTCTGTATCATTTTATTAAATTTAAGTTAGTTTATCTATGCAGGCTTACAGCTGACATCTGCAGAACAAAATCAGGATCTCTTCTAGAAAATTTATGATGTGTCATATTTTTTGTAAAGCTCAAACCACTTAAATTTGAAATATTTTATTTTAAATGAAATTTGAAACACAATAGAGAACTTTAAAGTATGTATTTAGCCAGAAAATAAGTGCAATTTTTATCATTACTAAATATCAATTTTTATACATTCTAAGTTGATGAAAGGTTGTTGAAATAAAAAAAATAATCTGTTTTTACAGCAAGCTTTGTCAGCAGGGTTTAAATAATTTTGCTGAGAAGTTTAATGTGGATGACACAGTATTATAATCAGAATGTCAATGTTTCACAATTTGCTGAAATTTACCCAGTGGCAATTTTGTTTTCTATTGTACACATTTGTTGTTCTGTGCAAAACAAATATTCATGAAGATATACTTGAGAAAAGTACTGGAGAATGTATCCTAAGCACTTATAATGTTGATGACTTACACTTCCATCTCTGGACTTGTCTTGAAGCCTTTATTTTTAATTTGGATTAAACTAGTAATTTCATTCTTTTAGATAAATAGGAAAATGACCTATAGCACTATGCCTTTTAATTGATGTTTAACTTTTTGTTTTGTTTTGTTTTGTTTGTTTGTTTTTTCTCTAGTGTTCCCTGTAGTGTTCCAAACAGCATCATTACTAATGTTTGGGCTGGAATGAGAAAAATACAATTTAAATATTATTTATGGTCAAGACAGATTTTAAAAATATGTTGTTTTAAGTGTCTATTTGGCATTTACCAGTTAGAAGTATAAGTAATATCATGTTGGTCTTCATTAAAATCCTGATTTCTTTCATTTCTCTTGTAGAAACACCATATTGCTATTTCTGTTCCTCTTCCTGATGAGAGAATAGGGGTAGCAAACTTATGAGTAACAATTTGATGCCTGTCTACTGACCTGTTTACCAACACATATGTGTAAAAATGAAATTTGTTGCTAATATTTAAGAACCATGAGATTTTAAATAAAATTTGAATTATTGTTGATTCTGTAAAAAAATCAGAATATCTGGCAATACTGGACCTTTCTTTCTTGTTGATAACTATGAGCCAAAGCTGAGTTGTTCTGCCTTCTGTAGTGTAGGCATTGTTCTCCAGTTCTTCACAATTGGCATACCTCTTTGTCTCTTCCATCCTGACAGTCAGCCTGATTCACACATCCTGTTTTTCTGTTTTATCTAGCTTTTAGCCATTAGTTTCAGTTTAATACCTTTGGTGAGCAGAATGAGTATAAACATATATGGTAATTGATTTAGACAGTCTTAGAACTGGAGAAGACTTTGCCTGTAGTCTCATGAAAAAACTCATTAAAAATAATGACATTAAGCCATATTTAGCCAGATTAAGTGACTTAATAAGACTTTATACACAGTAGCCTGCTCTCAAACATACATCTTTTGACACCAAATGCCATGCTCTTTTCACTAGCTTGTAAAGCTGATGGTGGAAATATTTGCAGAAAATTACGCAGCATTTAACCAGTGGAGGTTTTTTTTTGTTTTTTTTTTTCAGGCAGCGTGTGCTAATAAATGTTTAACAATCAGCAATCTAGGAAGACAAACAAATCTGGATTATAACATTTGCTGACTTCCATAGTGTAAATACTCCCACCATTGCCAATTTTAAGAGCTACTGATGAAATGTCAACCAGCTTATAAAATTCAAGAAAATTTAACAATAGCTCTTGTGAATCAATAACAGCCAGCTTCAGTCCACCAGAATAATTGTGTGTTTCACAGAGAAATTCAAACCATTAACATGCAAGCTTATTAAATAAAATCCTTTCTATCACACTGGCAACTCTAGGAAAAATGTCTATCTCATTTAGAAGGATATTTTCTTTTTATTCTATCTTTTATTATAGTTTAGATTAGCTAATGCAAATACAGTGACTACAATGATAGATGTAAAAGTAAAATCAGCAACTTTTATATAATTCTTCTCTTTAGTTTATTATACTAACCAAATATAAGCATATATAATGGATATTTTATATAATAATCCCTAAAGTGGAGTCTCTGAATGTTACTGACTGAAGAGAAAGTACTCAAATTCCTTACCCTGCTTTTGAGTTTGGCCTGGCTAAATGCTTGGGAATGACATTCAAATTTTATGATGTTTGTCAGAAATGAATATTTCGCTAAACCTATTATTATTTACCTATATGCTCCTTTTTAAATAAAAAGTAAGAACTCCTTATCTTCTCAATAATGGTTTTTATAGGGCAAAAATCTTACATTACAATTTCTCTATTATAAATCTTTGACAGCATTTTGACATGAATTAAAATTTTCCATTTTATTCTAGAAACTTGGTAGTTTTGACACTAACTCTCACAGGTATGAAGCATGTTTACTTACATAACTGGTAAAATGAGATTTCTTAAGGTCTTAACCTTAAAACCAAGTTGATATTAATAAAAATTGTAATAATTTATCTGAGAAAGTAAATTATATTAAGTCATTTCCCTTAGTCATAACTAAGTATATAGAAAGAAAACAATCATCCTTGGTAAAATTTATACAGAAAACAGAAAGACGTTTTAATACTAGATAATGCATGATCAAAATATTGCAATAAATATATTTATGCGTGTTTTATGTATGTGCATATGTGTGTGTATTCCCGTTGATATACATCCAATTCTATATCTAATTCCAGAACTTTAATGCCATATTTTATTGAACTAATTGTTAAAACAGATTAAGATTTATTTCTAAAAAGAAAAATATGTGAGTGCAAAGTAACATTCAGATTTGCAGAAAAAAGAATATTTTATCTGTGATGTTTTACTATAACTCAGTTATCTATTTCAGAGATATTTTAGGCTAAGAAACTGAAACATTGTTTCTTCCTCATTCTATAACGAAAAGCATCTCGTCAGCAAAGGGAATTAGAACCAAACCTTTTCGAATACGTGAGTTTGTACATAGTTTATCATTTCTCTATTTTCTAGCATTTTAAATTTTATATTTGAAGAGAATGATTTTGTTAATAAAACTGATTTTTATAAAGCTGTGCTGGCAAAATAACATAGGCATGTTTCACCTACAACTTCTTATCTTCATCCCCATGGTGGAATGTAGTTCCGCTGTAACCATTTCATCTAAAACATTTCACCCCTCTCTCAGGAAGATGATTTGCCCAATGTTACAGAATTATTATATGTTGGACACTGAATCTGTATTATTTGTTTCTATTACTTGTCTTATGGACATGAAAGAAGCAATAAGAAAATAGGCAAATGTAACGTTTGATTTAAGAAGAGCAAGGAAAGATAAGATTTAGAGATGAACATGCAAATATTAGTAAAAAGTTGCTGTTCGCAGGACTTACGGACGCTATTTATTTCATTTTGTCTGTGAAAAGACTGTCAAAATCAAAGGGTGTATGTGTGAGAGAGCTGGGAGAATCACTTAGAATACTTGTTGAACTCTATTCTCTGTTATTTATAGTTCTTCACCCATAACCTAATGGAAATTATCTCTTTTGATCAATGGTTTGGAGAAAGTTAGGACTTTGAGTTTGGAGTGAGTAATGTATGAAAGAAAAAAAGAACATAAGAGAAAATTAAAAATCCTGTGTTCTAGTATTCAAAAATTATTCTCTAGACAGAATTTGGGGGTAGAAATGGATACAAAAGACTAAGATATAAATTGGCTTATTAATTTGTTTTGTGTGTTTTCTCCAAATTTAAAGAAAGAGTGTGGTATGGAAAATAAAACTGCAGGAATCTATAAATCAATCTATCCATCCATCCGTCTTTCTGTCTATCTATCATCTATCTGTCTATCTATCTGTCTGTCTATCTATCTATCTATCTATCTATCTATCTATCTATCTATCTATCTATCTATCTATCTTTTACTTTCTTCCCTTTTTGGTAAACCAGTTCAACACTCACCCCACTCATCCTCCCTGAAGCACCTCTTATAGTTATGATGACAGACTTTACAAGTGGAAAGTAAAGGTAATAATCAGAATGGTCTCTTATTTCCCTTGGGTGGTGTGTGTGTGTGTGTGAGTGTGTGTGTGTGTGTGTGTGTGTGTGTGTGTGTGTGTGTGTGTGTTTTAGCACTAATGAGAAAATTCCCCAGACCTCTTTTAGAGCTCCTATAAGTAAAGTCAATAGTAATAATAGCTGGTATGGGAGTATTTTTACCTAAAAATTGGGAAGTACATCTCCAAAGTATTCCATTTTAATGTCAGCACAGAACAATAGCAATTCTGTCTGATGGATTTTATTCTTTTCCAAGTATCAGTGTTATTTCTGCCAAATATAAGTAAAAATAGAATCTGGAGATGATAAAACACTTTTCTAGAAATTCATTTCTAATTATGCATAGTTCAAGTTGATTGTTTTAAATTATTTTTGTCCCCTCTAAGAGATAAGCAATGATAACTGATTTGACAAGTTGAAGAAGTCAACATGTGATTTACTATTTGCCATAGGAAAGTGAAAGTTGTTTAATTCCAAGTTACACTAAATAAGGAGTACCATATAATTAACTGAGAAAAAAGCATGTTAACCTTCTTTTCTACATTAGATTTAAGAAAGGTTTTTTACTTCTCTGTGTTTTTGTGTTTGTTTGTTTGTCAGTTATTGGAACACACCTAAACTCAGAATGATACCCAAGAAAGTTATAAAATGAAGTATTGGACCCTCAGTCATAGTTTACTTTTTAGCAATTTAAGTTTTAAAGTTGAAATAAATGTAATGCCAACTTAAATGGTATGGACAAATTAATAGCATTACTGAGATAAAACGCAAACATAATTTTTAGGACATAGACTCTGGAGGGAGATTGCTTTTTAATCCCCAGTTCCACAGCTTACCAACTCTATGACTTTGGGTTTGTTCTTTATTTTCATCAAGCTTCAGGTTTCTGATGTGTAAAATGAAGTTAGTAAGAGTATCTACCGAATAGGGTTGCTGAGAAGATCGTTTGACTTATATGTAAACCATAGAACAGCAGCTGGCACATTGTCGGGGAGCTAAACAAGGCTTAGCTCCCTAATTAATGTATCACCGCAAATCAGGTTCAGTAAGTTACCCTTTGGGTAGTTAAGAAAAGCTAATTTTTCAATCCAGACACAGGTTTACCCCACATTCCCAGGGTGTTCCTTGCATAAGCCAAAATGGCATAAAGCAAATAAGCAATTATTTTAGGACACATCTTACTAATGGGTGCACAAAATAGATGGCGATACAGCACAAATGCTCATGGACACAATGCAAAGTTATGACAGCTCGATGCTGAGATGCTGAGTGTGGTTCCCGGGAAAGGGGCTGGGCTGTTCCAGTCTCACTGCTGGGGTGCAGGGGGTGGCACATGCTGTCTGTGTAATGCTCACTGCAAAACAGGTGCTGAACGCGCATAAATTGAAAATCTTTGGCTTTCCTCCAGTCAATGAAAGCAGGTACTAATGTAGGTCTTTCATAAAAGTGAAGAGAACTTTCAAAAGACAGGGGATACCTTCTGATGAGACATTTGGTATCAATGAGCATGAAACTTAGTTCAACTACCAGTGCCATCAATATTGCATGATGCAAAGTGCCTAATGTGTACCTCCTAGAACAGTGCACACGTTCCAATTTCAGGTGGACACATTTATGGTGACTGAAACAAAAGGGGGATTTAGAAAATGCAATGCTTTTTTCCAATGCATTTTCCTATTCATTTACCCACATAATTAGGGTATGTTTGAAAAACACAAAATGGCAACATCTTTCAAAATCAGGGAACCATGTGTGACTTTCAGAAGATCAAATATTTCCATGAACAGTTGAGTAACTCCCCATCTGGCAATCTTTGCAGTGTTTTCCACGACCAACAACCAATTCTCCAATTCTCTGAATACGAATCCATGTACGGTAATTCAATTCAATTTTGACACTATTTACCTGGATTTAACATCAGCTCTCACAGGTTAAAAGGTTCATACCCATATGCCTTCCCCGACCTCAGACACCAAATCCAAGTCCCTGGCCACCTGCATTTCTGAAACTGGCTATAAGTTACGGGTCTCTCACCTCTTTCTCAGGTGTAATAGTTTACTAGAACAACTCACATAACTCAGGAAAGCCTTTTGCCTACTATTACTGGTATGTTAGAAGGGATATAACTCAGGAACTGCCAAGTGGAAGAAATACATATGGCAAGGTATGGGTGGGGGAGGGATGACAAAAGGGGGATGGCTAGGAGCTTCTAGCGCCTTGGTGTGTATAACAACCAGAAATTTCTCTGGACCCCCCTTGTTTAAGAGTTTTTATAACCCAATCTCAAGCCCGCCTCCCTTTTTGGAGGTCAGCGGTAGGACTGAAAGTTCTTATTCTGTAATCAGTTGGCCTTTCTAATCGCCAGCCCCAGTCCTGAGGTACACAGGGGCTTTACCCTCAGTCACTTCTTTTAGTATAAACTCAGGTGTAATTGAAAGGGACTGTCTGATTAACAAAAGACATTTTATCACTCAGAAAAATTCTAGTGTTTTGGAAGCTCTGTGTCAGGAACTGGGGACAAAGAGCAAATGTATTTCTTATTATACCACATAATCTAAAAGAGAAATGTCACTTTTTATACATAAGGAAATGACCACTTGCTAATAGATCTGAACCTATGGGTCCCTTTGTAATTTGTGATTGAGAAAGTTGTGCACAAGTTGAAAAAACCAAAATACTACATCTAGGCTGCAAAAGTGCTATTGCTATAAATGTAAGAATATAAATTGGAAGACTTCTTCCCACTTCTGCCTTGTTTTATAACTTAGAAAAAAAATAATCCAAGAAGGATGGGTGGATTTCATCAAGAGTGTCAACTTGAGAATGAGAAAAAACATTAAAGGCAGAAAAAATATAATTAAGCATATATTAGTTTGGTGCAAGAGTGATTGTAGTTTAAGAGGTTGAAAATAATTGCAAAAATCACAATTACTTTTGTACCAACCTAATAGAAATTTAAAACCATCAAATTAAAATGTCACATATTAATTCCTTCCAACAACTATGTTTTAGTATCCCTATTAGGTACCAAATTATGGGCATTGTCATAAATAAGCACGTTTCTTTTGGGTGTGTATGAGATAGATAACCACGAGGTTTCTGTATCTAACATCCATGTGAAGTTTTAAGAAATGCTAAATCCTTAGCTGTTCTACTCTTTTCATGCCCCACAAAATAACAATTGCTCCTTTTATCATTATAGGATTTTATGTTTTATTTTCCATTATTATTGCTTCATTTTTTTTATTTTTCCAATTCTACTAGAAATAAACCTCAATATTACATACATGTATACCTTTTAGACAATACTGTTATTTAGATTGCATTTATAACATTCTCTCTTATTATTATATTAATACTAACATGATGAAGAGGACTTCCCTAAATTTCAATTTTCTTCAGTAACTTCATCTATCATTCAACTTTTACTGAACATGAGCTATGTGCCAGGTACTCTGCTAGGTCTGAGGTACAAATTTGGGTTAGATAGACACAGTTCTCACTTCCACTTGTATGATTATATCAATACTAGGAAATTACAGTATAACAAGTGCTATGATGGGGGAGGAAAGTATCCGATGGAAGAGTCACTTCTATAAGAAGTGAGAATGGGGGATTGATTAAAAGAAAATGACCTACTGAAGAAATTGATGTTTAAGTTAATGTAGGAATAGGGAGGAAGTGTTTAAGGCAGAGAAAATGACATGTGTAAAGACAGATGTCTTTTTGCAATCTTTATATTGTTTAACATTAGCTAACACTCATGTAACTCTTGCTATGTGCTGGTCTTACTACAAGTTGTTTTCATACTATGTAAACAACCTCATAAGCTAATTCTGTTGTTACTTTCATTTTCCACGTGAGGAAACAGCGGAGGAAACTGATGAAGGAACTTGCCAGGTTTATACAACTAGAAAAGGCAAAACCAGAATCCAAGCCAAGCAGCTTGAGTGTGTGCTCTTCCTCTCAATTCTATATTGTCTTTTACAATGGAAATGTAGTAAAGTAAAATTTTAATTTATTACACTAGGTATTCATTTTTGATCCCAATAAAATGAGTAAAATAATTTTAGAGACCAACTTGCAATAGCTAAAATAATATAAATCACCAGAAAGCCTGTGTGCCATTTACTATGAATTCTAAGTCCACAACAGACTAGAAAATCACTTCAACAACTATTTGTTGTCTTCCTCTACATGCATAGTTCCCTGCTAGGATGCAGGGACATAACGATAAATTTGTTTAATCTCTACGGTTCTCAACTTTGTGATCCTGTATGTTAACCATTAAGCATATATAAAACTTATTACAAATATAGACAAAGACACCTGTAGGATTTGAGGACAAACAGTTTGCCTTAGTTTCCTTTTAATTCATAGCACAGTGTCTAACACCTGATTACATGTGGAATGAATGACTGCAACAATGTGCTATAAAAGGAAGAATTACTTCCATCAATGTAAATCATGTAAATTCATTAAAAAGAGGCATTTTGGAGCCCTGAAGAATGGATTGGATTTCCTTAATGGAAGATAGTATAGGAGCAGGGGAAATGCAACTTGCTTAACACATAAATGTTGAACAAAATCGTTAGAGTAGAAAAATAAATAAGGCAGTGAGAGAATTCACTAAGGACTTTGACTAGTGTAAGACTGTAGGAAGCCTTGAATGATGTAACAGGGAACTTTATTCTTTTGAAAGTGGAGATTTCAGTAGAGGCTTATGAGCAAGAAGTGACAAGATCAGAGCTGTACTTTCATAAAATTTGTGTCATAGTGGGTAACGAGCCTATAAGAATATTTTTAGAAACTAATTCATTCAAATGTGTGCAAATTAATGATGATCTAAAGCAAGCCAATAAAAGAAGAAGAGAAGGAAACAAAGACATGTAAGTTAGCTAAGGGTATATTGAATTTTTAGAATGCTGCAATAAGTTTTAGCGCGCTAACCTATATTAACTGAAAGAGTCACACTTTGAAAATAAGAACAATTCCTTCATTTCATTGATGCAAATAGCAAATCATTCCTCTTCTTATTATAGTTGCTGTGGTTCAAAGCATGCTTAAAAATGAAATATCTGTGAAACTGAAATATCTTCAATAATGAAACATCTGTGACACTGAAATATCCTCAATGATTTTTAAGAATTGGGAAGACTTCCCTCCAGCATATGTCCCAGATATGTAGTATTACATTTTAGGTCTAATTGCAAAAATTGTGCATGGTGCCCCCAATAGAGCCCAAAAATGAAAAACTAGTCCATGTGGAATTAAGATTTAAAAAAAAGTAGATTAAAACTTAAAGTGTGGACTGACATGTATCAAAACTCTTACTTTAAGTATAAATGAATAAAACACATTTAATTTATTCAGATATGAAATCTCTCCTATTGATATTCAGTATCTGCGTAGACAAAGTTAAATAATGTTGTGTTTAAACTAAACTAAATTCTATTTAGAACTGATAGATAAATTCTGTCTTTTCCATAATCAATGTTTTAAACAAAGATATGGTTCTGAAAGTGTGCTCAATTATTATCCACTCATATGTCTAGATTCCTATCTTGTCTCAACTCACATGTCATCCATCCATCCCCTACTTCTACCCATCCCCCCCAAAAAAAAAAAAACTGTAGAAAAGTAGATCAAGAGTCGGATATGGAGAATTCAAAAAATAAAGTGATTTGTTTTGGGGCCCACTCTGAAATGATCAGGCCAAACCATCTAGGAGAACATCATCCAGCTAAGAACTAGATTCTTCTAGCTCCCATGGAAGGTTAAGTTATGGATCAAAAGTAGTGGAGAATGAAGGAAAAAATGAATGTCTTGAAGCAGGAGGGAAAAGGCAAGATAGAGAAGAGCTCTGTCTTCTGGAGAATAGCTGTGTGTCTCTCCTCAAGAGGAAGAACAATGGCAGTAAGAATAACTCCACTTATCAAACATTTCTTTCCTCATGTAATCCTCATAACAAGTAGGTTTTCAGACGAGAACAGTTGAGGCTAATAAAGAGTAAGAAACTTGTTCCAGGGTCCAGTAGGAAATTGTAGAATTGGAGAAGGGTTTATTCCGTATGATACAATCATAGTGTTTGTATAGTCACGGTTTGGGGTTTTTCCTGAACTGGCACTTCCGGGGCACTCCATACACTCCCTGTCTTGGTATCTAAACAGCTCACTGGGTGCTCACATAGGTAATGGAGACTGTCGGTTTTCCCAGGGTGGCAAACAGTGTCTGTCCTGTTCTGCACTTTTCCCCAGCAGAGTGCCAGCAAATAGGAGACCCTCAAAACTAAGTGGGTGCTGGAGGACCGCAATAAATTTTAAAAAAGGTGAAATCTTTCCAAAATTAATTTATGTAGATAAATATATAATGTACTGCAATGCTCCACTGGTAAAACCAGCAATTTTAATTTCAACTCATGCTATTAAAGACAGTTGTCATTGGACAGTTAAGGTAAGTCTTTATGTATTCACAGTAGGATTTGTTTTGAGAATCTGTAGGTCTAAATTTTAAGAACTAATGTATTGACCATGCTATATTTTAGAAATCTGTTATCAAAATACTACTTATAGTTACCATCTCAGTAGATATAACAAAAATAATATTTAGATTTGAAGCCATATACAAGTTATGGCTATATAAATAGGTATGACTATTTACTTAACCCTCTGTAGACATCATTTGTATCTCTTTTACAATTAATTTTAGTTGTATATGCACACATATGCTTTTCACTTATCTATACATACATGCACACACATGTATGCACACATAGAGAAATATAATGTAACTAGTCAGAGGGATAGCTTTGTCTAAGTACCACAGCGATGATTTGCCATATTGTTCTTGATGATGTGTCCTTGACAGCTTGCCTAAACTCACGAGCAATATTTTAATATTTTACCATCCAGAGATATTACAAGACGTAAAATAGGTCTACTGAGGGATTGAAGGACATCAGAAGAATAAAATTTTTGTTTTAGATAGATGTTTGCTGCATATGCAGTTTCTAACTTAGAAATGGATTATGCTTCCAAAATTTGCTTTCTTGATGGCTGTTTGACTCAACAATAAGCAGTATAATGCTTACAGTGTGCCGTGCATTGTTCGCAGCACCTTACAATTTTTGACTTATTTCGTCTTACAACAATCCTGTAAAGTAAAGATTATCTTCATTTTATTTATGATGAAGTTAAACGTCTTTTACAAGCTCACATAGTAAGTGGTAGCCCTGGACCAGACTCCATCAGTCTGGCTCCAATGTGCCCGTAACTACTGCACAGGGATACATCTTGCTAAACTCTGTTGCCTTTCACTTGTTTGCTCTTTGGAACAAGTCTTATTATACAATATTTCTATAATTTTCATAAAGAGCTGAACTCTCAGACTGGGCCACACAAGCCCCTTATCTTTAATGTTGCACATTCATCGCCAAAGATTACAAAGATATTACAATTGCAATCTTCATAGTAGGCATGCATAAGAAAAAGATAAAGCTTTATATTGCTTTATCTTGTTTCATTGCACTTCAGAAAATTCAGTTTTACTTGGAGGAGAAACGTATGCTAGATAGAAATATCATGGAAGTCCTAAAGGATATGTTCAAGCATTTTAGAGGTTAAGGTTACAGGTAATTTATTATGTCCATTTTCTGTTCAACTTATGACTTTCCTATCCCTATTATAGATCTATCACTGTCAGTATTCTTTGTTTTTCAACTTTTTCTTTATAACTCTAAAATAGAATTAAGGCAAGGCAAAACTTCAAGTAAATGAAAAGATGTATCAAAGCATTTGGGCAATCATTGGAAGAGTCAAGGAAAATGGATCTAAGAGGATATAAATGCTTATGTTTGAAAAAGGATTAAGGTTAAATTTCTAAACCATGAGAGGAAAAAGGACAAAGGAGAGGGCAGCAGGTCTAAAGATGATTTTGCTTGGAGAAAGTCCTAGCTTCAAACAGCTCTCAGGGTTCTGTTATTCACTGGAATTCTTTTGGTAATTATCCAGAGAAGGCAGAGCACAGCAGGGCCTTGGGATGAATGAAAGTGTGAATGCATACACTGATATTTCAACATGCAGGATATTCATAGTTCATAGGTAAAGGTTTGTGACTTGGGAATATTCCCATACCAGCAAGTCCCTATTCCTACACCTTCCACTGGGGGAACAGTGCACTGTCCTTTGGGCCCAAACACTGTCTACACCAGAACTCATTGGTGTTTCATAGTAAGTCACTTGACATGGCTTTGTTCTTTTCCTGACTATAATAATTAAGGTAATGAAAATTCTTCTCAGCCTCCGACTTGCTGAGAACGTGTCACAGAAACCTGGGCCTTTGAAAAAACTGAACTCTTCCCTTGCTCAATCAGGAAGTCATATTAACTGAAGGCCTTTGCCTCTTTGATCTGAATCGACCCCAGTGGACTAAGGATCTCCCACATTTGATCCAAACTGCTGAGCTTCCTTTATTAGAATTCTTGAGCTTTCTGTTTAAGTTTTGACAGGCAAGCTGCAGGTTTTTTAATGAAATATGGACCTACGTGTCTCTGGCATCCCGCAAGTTAGAAAATCTAGGGCACAATCTAGGCTTTTGGCCTGAAAGAAGTCTTTTTTTGCAAAGATGGGCTTAGACATCTTAAAGTCAACCTATGTTCCCATCTAACATAAGAAAGTCTCATTTCTCTATGAGCCTCTTTCAGAAAGGTTTACGAAAAGGCATTGCTTTTTGAGGTCTCAGAGAGTGTAAAGTGGAGCTTCTCACTTGCAAAAGATGTAGCAGGGAGTTGCTCTGTCAGGTATTCTGGGCAAATGCCCTGAAAAGCTGCTTGTCTGGCACAAGTGAGGAGTTCCAAAAGGCTGAGGGAAATCCTCCTCATGCCAGCATGTATTCATTTATCGCCCATCAACTCATTCGGGTTTTGCACAGTAATAGGTTTGTGCCAGCCGCAGTTGGTAATGAACTTGAGAACTGAAAATGCACCCCTGAAAGGAAGCAAGGACTCACCTTAGACAAGTAATCCACTTTCCAGTGATGGGAGTGGACTCATGTTTTGTTGTTACAATCGGATTTGCTCTGATTGGTGAGCTGTCCCAGAACTGTAAAATAAGGTGTTTTATTTTTAATTCAGTTCATGCATCTGTCTATACACAGCTACATGGATGTAGATTTGGATTTCAGTTTGAAACTGGAATCGCTTAACCAGTGTTTACCAACAGTGTACGTGGTGCTGATGCTGCACGTGGCCTCAGGGAAAGCATTACAATAGGACACAGGGAATCTGTGAACTTAAAAGGCACTTCGCACCATTCTAATAGAGCAGCTGAGATTGCTGCATTGAATGTCACTGCTCTTTAGAGTGATAAATGTGCATCTTGGACTTCTTAGAGTGGCCTATAACCACACATGTTGCTTGTCTCTGAAGCCAAGGAGGGCCTGATTAAACACAGGGCTCACCCACTGTGAGAAAACTCTCTGGCATCCCAGCTGCCATTCAGAACGTGAAATCCAGGATATGACCTGTCAGGATGAGCCACTTCAGCATATTGTGGCAATGCAGCTGTCACTGAGATACATAAGTCTCTAGAGAAAAGCATTCAAACTGTTTCCATGGTAGAACGAATACAAATACACAGCTCCAGTCACGTTTGAATGTGATCTTTTCAACAGGATGACCTATACTAAATATGCACCTGACTGGAAGTGACCCCGTACCTCTTCTCATCTTTGATTGCTGCAGATTTTCTGCATGCAGTCTGATTCAATATTTTTCTTGGTCTATATTTGAGAAAGGTGCAGACTATTTGGAAGCCATATAGATTTAAATTATGTGTTGTCCTCTTTCCTCAATGAAGACAAAATTGCTATAGATCGCCCAAGGTATTTCAATGAAATATGTGAAAAACAGATAGTTCTATAAACCAGATTTAAAATAATTTTTTCATATTGATTCCTTGATACTGAATTATTTTCATTTTTTTAATCAATTTATAACTCTAATAGCAAAATTTATAGTAGAATTTGAAATTTCCTAACTTGTACCATTAATATCAAGAGAAGGTCAGTGAGTAAGATTAGTGATTATTAAGTATTTTCGTAATAGGGAATTAACATACATGGTCTCTCAGGTGTGTCCAAATAGGTGGCAGTAAATTTTAGAGCAAATTATTATTTTATTTCATATTAAAAGTTTCTTAAAAGTACAAAACAGGGTCAAGTATCAAATTTATGTTTGAATTTGGTACTTTCTTGCTAAAACTGACTAAAATAAGTCTCATACCAGAAATGCTTATCTAAGGCAAAGTTTTATCAGGAATTTTAAAGATCTGCATAGTCAACCAAAAGACTTCCTTCTAAAAGCAAAAAGGAAGTGCGAGAAACTTTGATCAACTGACACTACAGTTAAAAAAAGACTGCTATCTCAAACTATTTTTGATTTTAAGGCAATATTGTCAACTATGCGTTCTGATATTTAGATAATTATACCTATGGAATGTTTGTGTGTTTATATGTTTGCATAGCAAACTGGAGATACAGATTTACATATACATTATTATGTTTATTTGCATATATTTCTCCACATATTAATGTATTATATATAATTGTATATGTAAATATAATACCTATGACATATACCTGTGTATTATATAGCTATACTTAATAGTATGTTTACGATATATATTCACTTTATTAATTAGAATGAAATGTCCTATTTCCTAATCATAACCTGTAATAATTTGTTCCACTTGTTTATCTTAGAAACTCTTGATTGCAATAATTCATTAATTTATTTAATAAATATGTCCATGCTTACTTATCTAACTTTAGTTAGATATACTTTGTGTGTATATAAATTGAGAAGTTATCTCTTCCCAAATACCTGAAAGCCATCACTGAACTGTAAGATAACCTTGAGACTTTCACACATGTCATTTCTTCATTGAACTGTGACAGATTTTTTTTTCCCCTGAACACTTATCATATTCCCCAGATGGCTTAGCCATCATCACTGACAAAGTATGAATAATGTTTTAGGTTGAACAGATGTAAGCAATTTGTAATTTTTCCCCTTTCTGAACCAGCTTTGTTTTGATGAATCAACTGGAAATTGAAACTTATGTAGCACTTCTGTTTGAAAAGGAGTAGTGTTTTCCCACATTGGAATATGTAGTCAGCTCTTAAACGTGGACAAGAGATAGGGAACAAGGAAACTGTCCAGATTCAATAAAATATGGGAGATCATCACTTAATATTGCAGTGTAGTTCCAATTTCTTTAGTCTATAGAACCACATATAAAAAAAGGTAATTCCAAGCCAACGAAACTTCTATCACATTTTGAAAAGAGAGTTTTTACTAATATATACACACACACACACACACACACACACACACACACATATATTGCCTCTGTTTCTCTCTGGTCAGAATACTCTGAAGAACTAGAGTTCTGGAAATGCAGAAACTGTTGATGAAATGTGAAGAGAGAAGAAAACGTACAATTCTTCTGATGAGGATTTGTTTATTCTGTCAAATTATTTTTTATAAATTATACAAATTATAGGTTTGACCTTACTATACTCAAATTGAGCCTTACAGGCAATTGAGTTTCAGGGAAAGCTCTCTACAGGCTCTAAATTAGTTAAATACTCTTTGTTTAAAAAAAAAGATTAAAAAATAATCTACCTAAGACGGATCTTAATACTATAGCTATAAAATGCACATTTATGTATACATTGGTATTCCATTTGTATACAATATGATTTATTTTCCTTATCGTAAATAGTTGCCAGGCCTAAAAGGCCACTTAATATCTAGAGTTCAGCCACTGCCCTTCACTTCCAGAGCCTGTCTCTAACCTGACAAATTCTTGCTGTAGATAGAACCATCATAGTGAATATTTTTAGCTTTCTTGAAATTAAGGTCTATGAGACCAAACTAATTGGCAACTGGTCTAGATTAGATAACTCTGAATTATTGAACACTTAAGAATTTGGAAACTCCATATGCTACAGACAGAATTTAATAACCAAAATATGATCAAAGATAGCCATAAGTGCACTTATTATTTCCATTCTCATTACTGCATTTCAACATCACTGACTTAGAATGTTTAATGTTAATATTGTAGAATATTTTTAGGTAGAATTCACAGACAATCCTCAAAGCTTTTTTAACCTTGCCCTTTTTGAAAAACCATGAAATTTCATGCACTTCTTTTGGAATTTCAAAATAAATTAAGTAGTATGACAGAAATTGGATCAAAACAATATTCATTATGCTTCTACTTCCACTCAACTCTGGTGATCTACCTGTTTCACCTTCTTCACCGTGAATAATCACTGGTCCTAATAAGCTGGTTAAGGATCTTATGTAAGAAACCATTTTGATGAACTTACCTGGTATATTTTCTGATTTAATCAGGTGCTCTATTGGATGGCCTACATTGGCTCCTGTCTTTCTCTTAGTTTCTATAAGTTATTGTTCCTTAGATATATAGCTCAGTCCTTGAGTTTGCTTTCATACACAATTGCTAGGCCAAAGGTAAAAAGGATTGTTTTCAAGCCTGTACAAAATGAAGCACTCTCTACACAGATCTTCCAGAGTACCCACAAATTTTAATGATTTGCAGCTTTTTTGGTGTTGCATTTCATACATCGTCTTCATTTGAAAGAATGGATATTAAGATAGCAACTGAGACATTTTAGAGGTTTCTTTATTAGTTAAGTAAGACCATTAGAGATTCAGTATGATATTTCTTAATACATAACACCTAATTGCTCTTATTCCAAAATTTAAATGTGATTTATTTTCCAGTAGTGCATATTCCTTTTCTGAACCTGTGTATTTCCCAGATTCATCTCTTGCTTTCTGCACTTTATGGGTATTTCATGCATTAAGAAACTTTATAAGTGAAATTTGAGTCAGTATACAAAACAATATTACGTGAATTAACTAACACAAAGAGAAATAGATGGTCAAGAATACTGTACACGTTTCGTATGCCAACTCCCACATATTCCCTGCATTCAGATATTTTTCCCAAGTAGAATCTATCATCAGAAAGTGATCTTAGATGCTTTGTTATGGAAATAGTCCTCTTGAACAACAACAAAAAGTCATTTTGACTATATTTTTATTTTAAAGAAAGTTATGTTTCACCCTCTTAATATGTTTATTGTTGTGAAGTCTGAGCTAATCATCTCCATCAACTTAACATTCTTATTCAAAGAGTCTGGAGAAAAAGTTTTGTTATTATCATTCCTGAATTTCTGTAGTATTAGTATAGCTAAAAGAAAACAAATTGTATGAAATAAATGGTTGTCTTAGGCAGTGCCTCTAAATTTATGGGAATTTTGTGATTGCTGTATTCAGTTGAATTGTAAAGTTCACATTCTAGGTGGAAACCCAATTATCATTTCTCCCTGATTTTTAAAATTTATCAAGTTTAAAAGAAGTAACTATTGGGTTTTTGTTTGTCCATTTGTTTTCCTAGCAATATAAACCCTAACAGTATAATACAGGGCAATAATTCATTGCATTCTATAAACAAAAACAATAACTAAACTGAACTCAAATTCACTAGTGGAGTTGAATGTTATGGACATGTGTGCAGGTGATCTGACTGATCTTTCCTAATATGATTGCATCAGCATAATATATTAAATTTTAATTGTACATAACTTTATATTAAGTGAATTGAAAAAAGTTGGGAGATAAGGAAATTGATCAGATATCAAAGGTGTGGGGATTCTCCTTACACAAACATGGCAGGGATTCTTGCTAAAACTGGACTCAGCATGGATGGACACAGAAAGGCAAAGTAGAGACCTACTTGACAAGAGGGCTCAGACGAGCCAAACTAAAGTTTGGTAGAGGAGAGAATCTCATACCTAGGAGTGCAATTGCTGCATCATATGGTTTAACGCTAGGTTTAACATTTTGAGGAACTTCTAGAACTTGTTCCAAAGGGGCCACATCATTTTACTCTCATACACAAGCACCATCAAAGGATGGGTTCCAATTGCATCATCTTGTCACCAAGGCATAATTATTTGTCATTTTTATTATAACCATTCTAGTTGGTGTGAAAAAGTATTTCATTGTGGTTTTGACTCACAATTACTTGATGGCTAATGATGTTGACCATCTTTTCATGTGCATATTAGCCCATTTATGCATCTTCTCTGGAAAAATGTCTATTCTTTTCCTTTGCTTATTTTTTAAATTAAGTTATTTTTATTTGTTTGTTTTGTTTTGTCTTTTTATTGAGGTGTAGGACTATTTTTAAATGTATTTTGTTCAAGTCCCTTATCAGATATGAGTTGCAAATATTTTCTCTCATCCTATGTTTTTTTTCTTCTTCATTTTTTTTTTGATGGTTTCCTTTGAAGCACAAATATTTTTAATTTTGATAAACTCCGGTTTACTTTTTCTTTTGTCACTTGTGCTTTTGGTGTCATGTCTAAGAAGGCTTTGCTTAAGGTCATGTCATTTTACTTCTGCACTCTTAAGAGTTTTAGAGTTTTCACCCTTTAATTTAGGTCTATGATTCATTCTGAGCTATTTTTTTTTGCAAAGAGTATGAAGAAGGGGTCCAACTTTATTCTTTCAACATTTCATTGTAACTGAATATTATGACATACATTACAGTAAGAAGTCTCAGGCAAGGTGCAGTTTGTTATATAATAGCCTGAGTTTGTATTACTGTTTTCACTTTCATATTTTTCCATTGCAAAGAATAGTATATTACATAATGCAATTATCTTTACAGCTGTATTTCTAATTATTTTATATTTTCAGAAGTATAAGAACATTCTTTTTTTCCAAAAAAAAACTCTACTAATGATCTTCCATTCGGCAGCTATTTTATAAATGTGATTTATATATTAAGTGATCCCGCTTAAAAATATGTTGAAGGGATCAGCATTAAGTAAGGCTCAAAAAGAGAAAAGGGCTAATTTGGGCTTTCATCAAGTACAGATTGACATCTGGAGGGGAAAAAAAAGACAAGTATTTATCGACATGTGACTTAATGAAAAATATTATGTATCACCTTAGAGCCCTTTAAAGTTTAAATAATTTTAAAAAATCCCCTAATTAAACTTGTGCAGCAGAATTACAGCAATAGCATTTCTAGTGACAGGTGACTTTGGAATATAATTCAGATCCCAAAGCGTGCATCCCTTATAGTGCCCCTTTCTCAACTTACCTACTCATAGAAAGTCCTTTACTGAGTGATAAATTAAGCCAAAAACAAGGCAATTGCCAAAATGGGCAGTCCTTTCAGCATCACACTCTTTATAGAAGGAATGATGACCTAAATTTGACTACTCTCCCATATGCTATTATTTTGAAACTCACTGGGAAAATTTTAAAGAACTGTTTTGAACTTGCTTATGACTATCTCGGTTCCATTCCTTCACCAGGCTTTGGGGAGAACTCCGATCATCAGCTGATGTTGTTTGTACTTTACATTATTGAATGGATTATAGATCACATTGTTAGTCTTTTCCTTGAAATAGATTTAACACACTTCCTCTCTGGAAGTTTCATGTAACTTGATTTATTGATGTAAACTGGGCATCTACATTTGAAAATAGTCCAAATCGAGCTAAAATAAGATCATCAGACCACTAGAAGAGATGTTTACATTTTGTTATCATAGTAAAATGGACTTTTACTATGAAAAGTCTGTGAAACTCTTCTTATGTTGGCTGGGAAATGTGGAAGTGTCATCTGTAACTGCCTCCTTTGAATAAATGTTTATGTAATGGAAAATTTTCATGGGTAAAACCACTATCGTATTTATCTTCCAATATCTAACCCATTATTGCTAAGTTTTAGGATTACCTACCCCCACTTGCTTTTAATTATTTCTTTTCGTGCAGGACTCCATGTCTTATTATAAATGATTTCACTGCTTCCTTTTAATTGTAATAGGGAAAATGTAAGGTTTTCATAACTGTTGATTTTCCAAAAGCAATATGATCTCATTAGAAGGATCATACAAACGTCACATTAGCATTAACCTCATTTAACTCCTTCCTCATGCTTCAAAAAACCTTCCCCCTCTATGTTTCCAGTATTTCACCTTTTGGATGTCACCACTTCCTCATTTTGTAAGTTTAAATTATAAATTTCAGTTGTCTTTCAAAATTCAATTGGGTTTAAAAGAGAAGGTCATTAAAACCTGTGGCATCACATCTTCATTTTTTGCCATAGTTCAAGTGCATAGTTTTTGCCATGCACCAGTTCAAGTTAGGCATTATTTCTGAGACATCCCAAAATAGTTGGAAGACATTTATATAGGATAGTATACATACATATATATATATGTATATATGTGTATATATGTATATATATGTATATACACATATACATATATGTATATATTTATATATACATATATAGTATATATGTATATATATATATATATATATATATATATATGTATATTTAATTCTCCAACAAAATCTAACACATGATGTAGTTTTGGTGTGATCCATTTAAATTTCACTCATGTTTCTGACATGGTAAATAAAGTCTAAAGGAGTCCTCTGTTTTTTTTGTTGTTTAACTGTTCTTACTTCTCAGAACAATTTCATTTTCCTACTATATAATTCTCTTTCATTCGCTGTATCTTTGAAATTATAATAAATAATTTTATAATTTTATGTAATCAAAATTCAATTTATTATGAATTTAGAAGTAAATTTTATGACCTCTAGTTTCAAATATTACAGAAAACTAGAAATGATGTTAAATTTTCAGCATGGATGATTTTATCACACAGCTCTATAATCTTATGGAAGGGCAATGCTGCATATTATGTCAGATCACACATTATAAAAGTAGTAGTTAATAAATAGTTAATAAATAATAACATGCAAAATGTAAAGATTAGACTATTGCTACAACTGGATGAAATTTCACGTTCCTTAATCTGAATTCAGATTACTTGCGACATTTTATAAATGAGAGTTTTAGATGTAGTAGAAGCCAAATTAAGGATCTCGTTTTATTGGTTAGTAATCTGATCCTAAATTAGTTTAAATGGTTTGTTCAAGAGCACATAGTTAGCTAAAGGTAATGCAAAGCCAAGACTCCAGCTCTCCAGGGCTTTCCCACTATTGAATATTGTGACTCAGAGACTGAAGCCATGAGTGTGCTCCATTGTATTAACACCACAAATCTCTAAAATGCCAGCAAATATAAATTAAATAAGAACTCATTAAGTGCCGACTATGCTAAGATGTGCATCAAAAATAGATTCATCTCTTTCTATTTTATTATATAATTTTAAACTTCTCTATGAGTATGTAGTGAAGCTATCTTTACAGAGATACAAGTTATACCCCGTCTTCTCTCTTTACAAATGGAGTATAAATAAACAACTACCTGGAAATTTTTCAAAGGCAAGTTTCTTCAACGTTGAATTTTGTCATGTAAACCATAAGGGGCTACAGGCCAGAAGGAATATTTTCTTTTTCTTTTCTGTAGTCAGTTGTGCACTGGAGCTGGCTTATTATACTGGCTTGCAAGAGCTGGTTGTGCCATCTCTTCCCATCTCCGGGTTCACTGATGTTATGGGAATATTTGCACCACAGAAACTGGCAAATGCTACAAATTAGCGACTCTCTCTCCCCCCTAGTTAGTGCCTGCCGTTAAACATTTACCAAGACACCAATGTACAATGCATTGGCTGAGCAAAACTAGACAAGCCTATTGTACTTCTTGAGCTGCTAACTGTCCCCTCTGTGAAGTAGGGATGGCAATATATACTATAGCATATATCACAGGATTTTATGAAGATCATGTGAAAATCTTTGCAATTGTGACTATGAAGTAGAATTACTAACATCACAATAATGAAAGTTATATGTTTGCAAATAAAATATGAGACACTTGGCAAAACCAATATAGTATACATAGACCTAGAGTTCCTTAACACCACATCTACACTCAACCTATGTACCTAGCCAGACAAAAAGGAAAATAATGAAACTCAGAGTTAATGTCACAGCCTGATTCCTATAACAGACATCAAATAACATAAATAGGTACCAAATAGAATGCATAGATTATTGGGTCAAAAGTAGTACCCCAACTACTTTCCCCATGCCACGAGTCCTCTGTGAATCTGATGAATTAGGCTTAGGAAGGTGGATAAAACATTTTCTGCATGTAGGCTATGAAGGCCTCTGCAGAAAGGATTTCCTTTTTTCTTCTTATCACCTACTTAATACAGAGCGCTGCATACAAAGGACACATAGAAAAAAAATATTGACAGGTAGACCTCTTGAGTTTACAAATTCTCGCTTTCACTTTTATGACTCTTCCAAATACTTTAGAAGTCTTGTTCAAATCTGCATGGAAATCCCTACCCTTTGATGCAATGTCACTGCCTTTGGCATTTGCAATGTGGTTAAGTAAGTCATATATTGAAACTACAAAATCCTCTTCTGAACTTGGGTCCTGTATATTGGTCCACTCTTGTTTACCTTTGAATAAAACAAAACAGCCAAAAAGATTCCGTGTGTAAAACATATGACCATCCACACCAGACTGTTAATCACCAAAACACTAATCAGATCTCTATTTCTCCCCCCATGAACTGTATGTTGAAAATGGTCCGAAGGACTTGCTATCCCAAGCTGAATACTCTCGAGAAGCTAAAGAATTCAGTTCCTTTTTGGTTGAAATTGGATTCATCATAGCCAGATAAATGTGGGCTTAAATCCTGGTTCTATAACCTACAGTCTCCATGACCTTAAACTGATTATTTAACCTTCCCATGCCACAGTGTCCTGCCTCATCTGTGAAATAACAAATATTCATTTTTGTGATGAGGATTAAATGAAGAATAAACAAAACAAACAAACAAAAAACAAAAACAACAACAACATACCCAGAGCTATTAACACTGTGTCTGGCTCATTATAAACACTCAATAAATTATTATTATTATTGCTACCTTTTAATAAATTGCATATGTTTTTACTCCTGGGTTTATTCCTAGCTTGCCAAATCACATTTAATGTGCTTCTCTGTCCCTTTGTTTCCTCACACGAGAAGTGAATTGAACACCTGTCACTTTTTTGCTTCTCTGGAATAACATAAAGATTAATTCCTGGTGGACTGAATTATTTTCAGTAATACAGTGCTGGAAGTTCTATTTTTTTTTTTTAAAGTAATACTCACAAGTCCTACTTTTGCAGTAGCACAAGTCATCTCATAAAGTACCATGAACTTTACTGAAATAGTTTTTAAAAAATTAAGTTTTATGCATGTTAAATAAATGAAGTCATGTTATGTACCATACTGCAGACTGAGAATACAATGAAAGGACTATTTAAAGAGTTGAAAACAAAACAGCAGAGCTGTTCTATTTTAGTATATCCAGGAATTATTTTTTTTATTTTATTTTATATTTTATAACCTGTATAAGTACACTTCTCCTAAGAATGAACCAACATATTGACAAATATGGAGGACAGAAAATTCATATATAATATTCAGATATTATAAAAGAATTGGTTTTGGGGGCTGAAGTATAGCATTGGGGAGATACAGATATCTTCTGTAAAGATGAATTACAGAAAGCTTATTCTTTTCTATCTCAAATTCCCGTGGGCGTTTTAGAACCAGAAGCCAACTTATTTGCTCTTAACAGAATCTTCCTGTGGAATCAGGCACAAAGCTCAGTGGTGGGAAGATTAAATATGAGAGGAGAAATAGAAAAGACACCTCTGAACTAAGGGAACACAGGACATTATGCTATGTACTTCATCTCACATTCCATATAAAAGAATTTCTGGGCTTGTGAATGGAAACTTTACATATAATATAATATTGAGTTAAAAACCTTGGCACAGTGGGACTCCATACTTTATTCAAATTCTTCTAGAAATTTTCATATTCAGTTGTTAGAAGAATAGTGTTTTAATATGAAAAAATATAATATTACTTCTATACTTTTAGACTTCTTTGTTTAAATATAAGTACAAATTGATATTCTTTATTTGCAAATATGTTGAGTGTGAACTGTCATTAGCACATTAAATGCTGTTGTGAACACCATTTTTTGCTTTATTTCTGAAGTGTTGGTTGCTTGAAATCATACTTTAGCTCATCAGGTTATTAGTATCTAATTTATGATATATAATTATCTAAATATCTATTATGATATCTAATATATCTAATAATATCTAATATATTGCTGGATTTAAAATCAAGAAGGATTTACTGAGTACCTCCTTTGCTTTGCAATGTATTCAAATCTGAAAGAAGGTAAAGGTAACAGAATAGGGAGTAGGAAACAGAGCAGGACCGCGAGTGTGTCAGGGAATATACAGTTTACAAACACAGAATATTTAAAAGAGCAATAGAATCTTATAGATAGAGGAAACCCCAAAGACATACAATCACATGTTTTTGTTTCTCAACTAAGGAAACGTGTCCATTGAGGTTAAATGATCTGACCTCAATTGCTCAGCCAATATATAGTTACAGAAGATGGCAAGCGAGAAGTGGGATGTATGTATGGGATTGAAGAATATGGGATATGTTGAATTTCAACTACTATCACTTACTACGTGTTAAGTTCTATGCTAGATTCTTCCACACTTACTGTCTCTTTTACATGATCATAACAAGCTCGTATGTTAAATGTCATTGCCCAATGTCCAAGAAATGAAGTAGCTTTCCCAAGGATTCAAAAGTATTGTATCACAGATTCACATCCACGTGTTGTGACCATAAATATGGCCTTCCATAGAACACTGATTTGGTGGGTAAAGGCATTCCAAGTGTTGTGTTTGTCTGAAATAAGAAACGGGATTGATACGTTGGAGGAGCAGTGGATAAGACATCTTGCTTAGCAAGATCAGAGCTTCTATACTGAGAAGTAATGAGATAATTGCATGTATTAAAAAAACAAGAACATATTTAATTTACACATAAATTCCAGGGTGAGTTTGTTTCATACAAGACAGAGTATTACAATATTAAAGCAGAAATAAAGGGAGGGAGGAGAGAGAGAGGAAATTAATAATATCTGAAATAAAACAGCCTAGTTGATGACAAATATTCTATGTGTATCTGTGAATGACTGTAATATATATTAATATCCAAAAATGTCAGGGAAACAAACAGATGCCACACATTATAACAGTAATTATCTCTATATGGTGGATATTTTTCTCCTTCATTCATTTTTTTCTTCAAGTTTTCTACAAGAAAACTTTTATAATTTATTTTACAATTTTTTAAAAAAAAACAGTTTCTATATAAAGAAATACATACAGGGGAACTATATTATTTTCTGACTTAAAAACTAAATTACTAAATTTTAAGCTACAATAGGTATGAATTTGAGATAAAAAGTAGAACAGCTTGTTCTGAATTAGAGTATAAGTAGTTTATTATTTTATCAATGCAGTCTTTTCAATTCAATTATTTTCCTAATTAGGATTAAAAATTTAAGTTAATATTATCTTTTTTACAAACTCTTCACAAAAAGTGTATAGTTTTTAAATGTTGCTGGTATATAAAGAAATACTTTCAAATATGGATAATAAAATTGTACTCTGGGCTTTGGCTTGTAAAGTTAACAGATATTATCTGATTATTCTACTATAATTTAAAAAGAATATCCATTTTTGTCATTTTCACATGTAAAATGTGTTTTTGGAAAAATACTGAATCCTGATCATTGAGGTTGGCCGACATAATTTCAAGAATTACATTAGGTTTAAAATAAGCACATAGAGGACTCTTACTGGTTATTTGCATCAGCTCCTATATTTTTTTAATTTCACAGAATGTATTACCTGTGACTTTAGTTCTTGACCTTCTTTAAGGTTTTGTTTCGATTTATCTATTATATATTGATGCCATTTATCAAGGTCTGTTTTCTAGTGATTTTCTAGTAATCAACAGGGAAAATGGCATTTGCTTTGTGTTTTTTCTCCAAAATTGTCCTGAAAAAAAAATAGGTAATTTATTTTTCTTTGGAATTATTCAAATTGTTACAATCCAAACATCACAAAGCTTAATTTCTTCTATTAGCATTTCTAAGCAAAAGTTTATTGATACCAGTATTTTAACTGCATAGATTAAAATACAACACGTTTTTGAAGCCTCTTTACCTTTTCTTTTCAAATAAGATGATCAGGATGTAGTTTTCAAAACACAATTTTTATTAATGTTGATCAATGCTCTAGGTATGTCTTTCCTATTAAAAAATTCACACATTCATTTTCTCCATAAAATCTTCACTGATGTCATTATCACAGAGTTGAGAATTGTCACCAGTTACATTTTCGTATTGTATTTTTCTAGATGTGCTGATGTGTCCATAATGCTCATTGATTCACTCTGCATTTAAATGTCAGATTCTTGACTTGAGGGTAAAAAGAAGAAACCTCACTGATTGTCTGTTTCTGGTGTCTCACAAAGTGCCTGGGTCTAAAAACGTTGAGTGATTTGTACATCTCTGACACTGTTTTGAGATATTTTGGCCAATAATTTTGCCTTCCGTATTTTTCCTAACATTAGAGTTGCTTATTTGTATTACATATTGAAGTTGTTTTGGTATTTTGTCTACAATTTTCCGTAGTTAAGTGGATTTCCATCAAATCTCTCCAGAATTTGGAAATTGAAAACATTTATTTATAATGTCATCATGGAGTCACATTTAATGTGACCCAGCAGTCCTATACAAATAATATAGCATTATATTATTTCCTGCTAGTTATTTTTTTCTCACCTTAGAGTAAAATAACTCAGCATGACCTTCATACAGTCAATCTATTTCCAATCATTGACACTCCCTGATAAAATAGTCACTTTTCGACTGAGTTTGAACTTCGCCCACTTTAAACATTTAAAAATAAATGCACTTTTTAAAACTAACCAACTGCATCTACTGACATTTGTAACCACACACATATCACAATCATAAGATTTTCTAATAATAATCATTTCATGTTAAGAACATCTGCTTGTTCAAAGCTGAGAGAGCTTCAGGCCTTCAAACTGTAGTTTATGCTCCCAGCACAGAATCAGTGTTTGTGGTTTTGTCATGATGTCACCAATGTGCGTGCTGTGGTTTGGGCTCATCCAGCTACCTTTGGGCTGTGAAAAGATAGATGTTCTCTGAAAATTCCGTATGACCCTTCTTACTGAGAATAGTCTTTCTTAGAACACTGTCATAACAAAAGACTAATAATGTATTTTACATTGTTTAACATATTCAGCATGTGGTCTTCACCCAACAAGAAAAATTTAAAAATGTAAACAATAAATCCTGGTTTGAAGGAGGGGGACGAAGAAGGAAGAAAAAGGGGGATAATAATGGCTAAGTATATGTTCCCTGTTTTAGGTGTTTGTCGTGAGGTTTGAAAGTTCAATATTTCTCTACCAAATGAAATAAAATAAAATTTTACGTGTTTCATATTCAAAAATCTCAATATATTTGGTCTCCTCTGAAAAGCTTCATAAATTATTTTATAAAAGGAAAAAGAAAATAAGATTATGTAAAATCTAAGGCAGGTGTTTAAATACAGCAAGAACCAGAAGGTAATAATCTTCTCCTTACTTTTGGATGGCAGGGTATATATTTTCCTGAATAGGAGATAATCATAAAAACAAAAATAAAATAACATTTTTTAAAAATTTAGTCTATTTATAAATGGACAACTTTGAAAGTCAGAGTTTCCACATAAGCTAATGAATATGCCAAGAAGTATTGGAAACCACCTTTAACATCAGAGGTGATGATTAACTTCTGAATTTTCAGGCTTTTCAGGTGAACAGTTTGGTAACAATGATGGATCTGAACATTTTGAAATATTTTATTGCCTTTTAAAATAAATAGCATAAAGTATTTATCAGCATTGAAATATATTTCACCAATTTAACAAAATGTTAAACTGCATAAATAGTGAACTATTTGAAAATAATACACGTGTTTTATGTTGTTCTTCTATGGGTTCAGGCAATAGTTTTAATTACTTTAGTACAATGTGATTTGGACAATTGAAGTTGAATATGTCAGTATAATACAGCTAACGCGTATATTTGTTTGTATTTTTAATTGAAATATTAGAGGTTTTGAAAAACTATAGGCATAGTTTCAAATTCTCTTTTTCTAGGAGAATTACTTAATTTCTGCCTTATTATTGTGATTTTTGCAGTCATATTTAACCTTTTCTGAGAGTCTACTCTATATATTACATAAATATTACTGCTAATTCATTATGAATATGAAATTACACAGTAATAGCCCTACATTCCAAGCCCTGGCTATTTATCTGACCTCAACACTGAGCAAGAAAATTAGTATAATGGAAATAAATGCATTACATTTTCTGAGTGCTTAAGAAATACAGAGAGTGTCAAAAAATATAGACAAATTTTAAGAAAGATGTCACTTTGGTCAACATTTCTCAAGCAGTAATTCACCATAATCAGAAGTGTCTGGACACTGATGGTAACCATTTTGAGCACCTCTTGTAATTGCAGAAGTTAAACGTGACCTGTATTCACATTATTGAGTATTACAGCTTTAATACAGTTTCCTTTCTTAAAATTTATATACATTTTTGGCACTCTCTATATATTGTCTTCAGCAATATTTTGAATGTTATTCATAAAGATACTTTTCAAATGTTATTTACTTTAATTCCACATAGTATACTTGGTGTAGACTGGTTGGTATGTTTCTCTAAATCTTTCTCTTCTCTGTGTGTGTGTGTGTGTGTGTCTTGTTTTTCCAGTTACTGGCTGACGAACAAAGTTCCCATCAAAAGACCCAGCACAGGTCTCCTCATGTATACACTTGCCACAAGATTCTGTGATGAAATTCACCTGTATGGATTCTGGCCATTCCCTAAGGATTTGAATGGAAAAGCCGTCAAATATCATTACTATGATGACTTAAAATATAGGTACTTTTCTAATGCAAGTCCTCACAGAATGCCATTAGAATTTAAAACATTAAATGTGCTGCATAACAGAGGCGCTCTGAAACTGACAACCGGAAAGTGTGTAAAGCAATAAAGCACATTTGAAAACAGACAAACAATCTGAATATGCACTTCTTACTGAAGATGTTTCCTAAGATTTGAAAATAGGATCCAAAACAAGACTGGGTTTCAGCATCTGCCAATTACCTGAAAGGTGATAAAGGACATCCGTGAGAAATCCACTACCAGCTGATGAAATACCTGCAAAGTGCTCTGAAAATTAAACATTTTGACTTCAAGGGTCCTAGTAAGTGCCACTTCCACTAAGAATACAGTTTGAATGTATAATTAGTAGTGTTTACAAGATCCAACAATGCACTCGTCATTATTAACGAAACAAATATGTTCATCGCTGTTGGGCTGCCACTGCAACAACAAGCACATGAGAAGAGGAACCCAGGAATACAACTCCTCCCATGGGGAAATTAACCATCCTTGTCAGCAGATATGAAGATGGAAACGATTTGAGCAGTGAAACTCATAAGATTAAACAACTCAAGCAAATGCCTTCAGTCAGGACTCTGAGTCTGATCATGAATTTTCTGTTTCTGTTTCTGTTTTTGTTTGTCCTCTGCAATCTTTTGGTTTGAGAATCGGGGTGCTTAGAAATCCTAAGACACATGTGAATCAGACAAACGATCTTCAAGTAATCATTTTTAAAGTTCTTATATTTTTAAAGAGCAATCACCCCAATGACTTTGTAAAAAAAATGTATTTTGCACAACTCTAAACCTCCAGATTTTTTTCCAGTGGTGTAGAAGGTACCAGCTAAACTGTACTACTCAGTAATCTTGAGCCATTCTAAAGGAAAGATGTCCTGTGTCATCTGAGATGGTAAAATTAGCCGAAAAAATATATACTTTTGGTACCAAAGATTATACTGATGTTTCTACACAACAAACCATTCTCCTTTCGTGAAAATAGTATATTGACATATTATACTACTAATGGAAACGTTGTCTCTAGATATTTTAAATTTTCCAAACTCAAACTTTATTGTTATTTGAAGGAAGACTTTCACGGCTTTTACATTTCATAATAATTTTGTGGAAGCATTTTGCCCTTTAGAATAAGTGTTTGACTGGTAGGGCTGAGATATGACTTCCAATTCTTTGATATTCTCCTTTATTATTCAAATAAAAAGACTGGCATGTTCTTCATGTCATCAGTAAATTTTCTTAGTGCAGAAATAAGATGACTAATAGAGTGTTGTTTCCATGACAGAGATGATTTACTTTAAGAGGTTTAACAGTGAAACTGTCAGTATTTTGCACTTTGAATGGATTAAACTGACCAGATTTTTTTTCCTGTGGTTAAATTTATTCACGGTATCACATTAATGTGTTTTCAAAGAAGCACATGAAATTATTAATAAAGTGATTTAAATTTTTTTAGCATATATGAATTGACCCATAGGCCAGTTTTCTGGTGACTTATGATAGGTAGGTCATTGTGATGGTAAATTGTTTCTTTGGAAAGCAGAAGTGCTTTGCACCCACTTCTACTCTTGCCTTGAAACAACTTAGATGACTTCTTATTTCTTAGGCAAGGCAATCTGAGTAAAGAAAAATAGCATGGGGAATATATATATATATATATGTATATATATATACATATATATACATATATATATATATATATATACACACACACACACACACTAGGGTTTCACTGTAGTACAGTTCTCAATTAATCATATGTATATTATTTTTAAAATACGGTAAATCATGGGGTAGAGAAGACTATTTTTTGAGAATTCATGTGTCTAAGAAACAAAATACAATGCATAAAGGAGATACATAGCTAAATATGGAGAAAACATGATGTACTTTAATCATTAATCTCTTATTTACTGGAAATTTTAAAAGAATTGGGCATATGTCTTGAACGTAAAGTTGAAAAGCCTGATTTACTTAACAAGTCAAAGGTAGATAATTTGTAGACCCTTAATTTCGATTAGTTGGGGATACATTTTTTGAGGAGCCTTTAATTTGAATTCAATAGATGTTTGAATCACAAGTAAATTCTTATAGGCAAATCTATCTCAGAACTCATTCATAGTATGTCTTAAAAAGCAGCAGCCACGTACCTTGCCATTTTTACTGCATTTTCAACAAACGTCTAAACAATTTGGATGCCACAGCAAAGGCATCCCGGCCACTCACTGTTCTGTGCGTTGAAGTTTATCTCATAGACACATTGAGTAGTGCCTTGCTAGCTTCACATTGCTTTGTTACCCTGTGCTTTGTGTTCTCTAAATACGTTGCCCAGTTCTGAAAATGTTTGGCATCTAAAAAGGGCTTCAGTATCGACTGAGACTACTTTTGTTCATCTCAGGGAACTTTCAATACTCAAGGGTGAATTCAATGAAAGGCATTTAGTGTTCAAAGAACGCAAACTGTTCAAGATCATTTCATTCCTTATTGAATACCTTCCTATCTATCCCCCTCCACAGTTGGCGGTGGCCTTCCACAGGGATGGGGCAGGGAGCGCACTGAAGGCTAACCAACAGCAAGAATAAGGAAAAACATCGAGGTTTAACCAAGAAGGGGGCAAAAGGGATCGTGATGGAATCAAATTATAAATACATACTTGAACTATCTGGGTTGTTTTTTTCTTTTCTTTTGAAACTATTATATGTTCACAACTTTAATTTTTCATTTCTTCTTCACGATTTAACCGGGTACCTGGCAACGTTCAGGCAGCTGATTGTGAAGTATTCCTGTCCTTCAGAGAACGTGATTGTTACTGTGCTGTTGACATGAATAGGCCATGGAAACATTTTCATCATCATTACCCAGCCTGTCCTATACTTAATATTAAGTTGCTGGAATTAAAAAAAAATCAAGTATCAGATTTTTCTGGGCAAATCTAATGATTCAGCCCACAGGACTGATGAGATTACCGTGGAAGATTTTCTATCTGAAAGAAGGTGCTGGGCATTTAAATGCCTTTATGTAGTCTATATCATATAAAATGTAGATCGATTGCTAATGGGAATTTCTGCATACATGCTTACAAAAGCAATTTATTTAAATAATGCTATGTTTGCATTGGTGGTATAGAAGTGAGCATAGATGCCTTCTAAATAATGTTATGGGTAGTGTACATACCAACTAGTTATTAAGCTACTACACAGGAAAAGGGTGAACAAAATAATTTATTTCTAATTGAGCCAGTTAGTCCTCATGCACACAATGTGGTATTTGGTTCATAAAAGAGTTGTTTTCACGTGGTTATTGGGAGTAGCTATAATTATGGAAGGGGTGTAGGAAGAGTTAAATAGAGTTAGTTGTTACCTCTACCAGTTTGAAAGTTTCCCCACAGACATTATCAATATACCATTCTTTTAAAAATTGAGTGAGAGAGGGTTATTGTTCACATTTAATGAAAGAAAGTCCAAATAAAGCCCACCTAGAAATAATTTTATTATATATGTGCTATAGGTATATCTATATAGTACAAATAGATATGTGTGGTGCATATATACAATGTTATATATATGTGTGTTTGTGTGTATACACACTGGGTCTGTAATATGCACACATTAGATTTGTGTTATGCTAACATCTTCCGGGGCTGCACTGTGAAGCACTCTGGAGATAAGACCACTTTAGAGTAAAGAAGTTCTTTTGAGACTTCAGTTACTAATGTGCTTTAAGAGTAATCTACTTTGAAAGTGAATTCCACATTGTTCATAACCTAAAGTTACAATAAGAGTCCAGTCTGACCAAATCTGAAAGAAGGAAGGAAGGAAGGAAGGAAGGAAGGAAGGAAGGAAGGAAGGAAGGAAGGAAGGAAGGAAGGAAGGAAGGAAGGAAGGAAGGAAGGAAGGAAAGAAGGAAAGAAAGAAAGAAAGAAAGAAAGAAAGAAAGAAAGAAAGAAAGAAAGAAAGAAAGAAAGAAAGAAAGAAAGAAAGAAAGAAAGAAAGAAAAGAAAGATTAAAAAAATGTGTTTTCAAGCTTCTTTCAAGCAATGTATTTGAATTACAGTTTTGAGATTGTGGCCCCAGGTTCAGTGTCTCCCATTTAAGTAGCAGCTTTTAATGCATATTGTTTCTGCGTGTAGGCAAAAGCACAAGTGGTTCAAATGTATATAGCAGGAAAAAAAAGAGTTTACAGAGATAGGATTGCTGCACAGAATAATTGCTACTGAATATTTCTTATATAATTTGTGGAATTGAGATAGGAGGTTTATTCGGTCAAGTTCATTCTGTTCAACACTGTTTCCCTATTGTTTATGTATAGCAATTGGATGTTACTGTTTTATCATTTGTAAAATTGTAAAATAAATTAAATCTTTTTTTTTTCAATTGTTCTCTTATCTCTATATCCAAACCCTCACTCCACTTCATACATCAATATATGGTGATAGTTTTTACTAAGCTTTCGCTAGTGATTTTGTCTACCTCTGAGCCACAGCCATTGGCAATTTGGCAAATTATTTAAAGCGTATGCACAGGAATATGAACAATATCAAAAGCCCAGTGAACATCAGGAAATCCTTAACAATGTATTTGTGTGGTGCATTCTGTTTGTAGTTGAAGGAATGGAGTGTCCAAATTTGTATCCAATTTATATTCCTACTGACTGCTGTCGGTGGTAACACCAGCTTCATGGCTGGAGAGGCCAATGGCTTCTTACCACACCGCACATTCTTAAGGCTACCCTTTGATTTTTGCGATTTCAACAGCCATTACACCCTCTGGCTATTGTTGGCAAGTTCACCCTCCAGGACATGATCCTGGAAAACTACATGTTCAAATCTTCTTCAATGACGTTCTAAAACTGGCTAGTCTATGTTTTCAGACTTTGCACTATTTTCTCCAGAAATTCGTACATGAGGTCACTTTTAGCATCCTGCAATTTTGAAACATTTGCTAAAGACCAATGGTGAACCATTAACAATGGTTGATGCATATAGATTTTATTTATATTTGCATAATTAACTTTTACTTTCAAAGATCCATATACTGTTGGTCATTCCTATCTATTCTTGGGATATAATCAGACCTCATCATGAGCCTATGAAATGGATATTGAAAATATCCCAGTGTTAGAGATGAGAGTAAATGAGCGTTTACATGACAAGCCAAAGGTCACACAGCTCAGGAGTGAGAGAATCAGGATTGCAACCAGGTAGCAGGCTGACTTCAGTGTCCTCTATCTTACCCATCACATTTTGATGCTGCCTGTTTTTAACTGGCAAAACATTCCCCAGGAAACTTAAATTTGCAAATACATTATGTTTTACTGAGCATAGATCAAGTGTATAGGTGAGTATCTAGGAGAGATATGTAATTTAGGCATTGGAAAAGTCTAATAAATGACCCTTGTCCTCAAATAGTAAATCATGTCTGATGATGAAATGTGTGCCTTCCAGGTCAGTAGCTTTCTCCTGATGGTGCTGCATAAACTGCCAATTGTTGCCTCAAATTCTTTTCTTTTTTTTTTTTCATATAAGCTGGATTATGCTTGTGTTAGAATCTGACTTTATGTATTGCAAAATTTATTACATTACAACTATTTTAAAGTCTAATTGTGAGGTTCCTGTACAGATATTTTGATTGAATTTGGGTATTTCAATCATTTCCATTAGCAACTATTTACAGAAATATTTAAGGTTGAACTTATGCATATGGCTAAATTCATCCATTTCAGGTTAATTTTTGAAAACTCAGGTTGGTGCAAAAGTAATTGTGGTTTAAAAGGTTAAAAATAATTACTTTTGCACCAACCTAATAGTTTCCTTCTCTTCCTGAAAATCAGAATACGTTGATCTTCAAATATACTAGCTTCATTTTGCAGGACCGTGTGAAAGACAAAAAAGAATTCTCTAATATAAAAATAAAATTATTGTTTGATCCATTCCTAAAAGATAGATTTCAGTTGCTGAGTTGCTTAATTTCTGGAATCTGAAAGTACGTGAAAGAATTGAATACCAATAAAAATCTCTCTCTCTCTCTTTTTTTTTTTTTTTTTGCTTCCAGACTGCTAATTTCTGATTCAATCACCAAAGTAGAATTTCTCAAGTAAACTTAAGAGAATATTAATCCAGGACATATTGAACAAAAATGTGCTCGGTGAATGACAATTCTGTATATCTCTCCTTTGGAGACTCAGAAAATATACTGACATAGAAAAAGATCTGAAAAATTTCGCAATAAAGAAAGACATTTCTATTGTTTAAAAAGTCATAGATAATTTTGTATATAACTTCCACCAAGTATGAAATTATGTTCTACAGAATATACTTTGGATAACATTTCTGAATATAACAAATAATACAGGAAAACAAGTAAGAGCTTCTTTTGGAAAGGCTGATGCTGATTTATTCAATGTTTTATTTTCCCATAGACCCAATCTTTTCAAATACGAAATTATTTTAAACTGACATATTCCTTTATTCTTTCAACTTTTTATAGTAACTCTTATAGTAACAATTACTCTTTTCTAAAATATTAATCATACCATGGCTAAACTAATTAATAGTCCCCAAACTAAACTTTATTGCTCATTCTAAACAGTGCACAGAGATTAGTTAGCTTTAAGGCATTAATAGCACAGGAAGAAAAAAAAAAAACATGCAATGAGGTCCTAATTTGCATTTCCAGAACCTCTCAGTATATTACAGTGCACTCTCTCCCCACTGTCAGTCCAGCCCAGCTCAAGCCTCCCATCACCACACAGATGGGCTGTCTATGAGCACATCTGCCAGCACTGCCACAACGTAAACACACTCAGCTGGTAGCAGATGTTTTCCAGGAAAGATCGCTACCACAGGAGTTGTTCCACTTCTGATTCTCTGTTAGTTGATCTCCATGATTGGGCAGAAGGTCGTTGTGTTCACACAGATTATTTGTCTCTCGGGTACAGACCAGTCACAAGGTAGTTGCAGACTCGACACTTTGATATTTACCATGTGCTTATACACAGAAATGCCTCTGAAGGCTCTCTGAATGTCAATATTGTTCTTTTTAAAAATATGAGCCTTTGTAAGTCTTTATTTGCTGAGCTCTTCAAAAGTAAAATATAAGCTGAGCGAAAGAAAAATAAGTATACTCTCTGATATTCTATGGCCATCGTTGAGACTGCTAGTATTTTTGTGAGTTGTTATAATAATTATATACATAATTCTTAGTCCTACTTTATATCAATAAACTCTGTATTCATTTATGGGGTAATTTTATTTAATTCTATAGACGATGATGCCACGTTTTTCTTATATGAATGTATAAACTCGTTTTCAGGATATATTTGCAAATTCTGATGGTATATAAAATCTAAAAATATTTTACCTTATAAATGATTACATTTATCCAACATTTATAAAGTAATAGTACCTACTAGGCACTTTACTAAACTTGAGGAATACCTTTCCTCACAGTTATCAAACTTAGATGGAAATCACATACAAGAAAATAAATAATCATATCCTTTGGTGACAGTATTCTGTTCCTAGAGTGTACAGAGTTAGGGGAGCATAGAGGAGGCCAGGCAGAGGACAGGGTACAATGAGCATGGTTTGTACTCAGGTGGTAAAATGAAAGCAAGCAATACTCCATTAACACATGAGACCCAAAGAGCAGGTACTTGCTGTACTTCTGTATATAGATAGATAGATAGATAGATAGATAGATAGATAGATAGATAGATAGATAGATAGATAGATAGATAGACAGATAGATAGGTAGATAGATTGATAGACAGATAGATAGATATATTTCTGTATATATACATATTATATATATATATATATAGAGAGAGAGAGAGAGAGAGAGAGAGTCAGAGAGACAGAGAGACAGAGACACAGAGAGACAGAGAGAGACAGAGACAGAGAGAGAAAGAGAGAGTGCCAAAATATATATATATATACATATTTTAAGAAAGGAAAACTGTATTAAAATTGTAATACTCAATATATATTGATAATGAAAGATGAATAGAAGTCACGTCTGACTTCTGCAATTACCAGAGGTACTCAAAGTGATTACCATCAGCATCCAGACACTTCTGATTACAGCAAACTACTGCTTAGCAACTTTTTGGCACCCCCGTATATACTCCTGACCACACTTCCCCTGAATCATTGTTGAATTACAAGTTTAAATAAAACTGCAGTCTAGACTACACCGAACACTTACCACTAAAACCACATAACTGCAGACCTGTTGAAATTATCCATTGTACAATATCCTTCACTTCTAAATATTTCTGTTTTAGTATTTACTTTATGTTATCAGCTTGAAGGAATGCACCATAAAAGAAAATGTCTAGGATTTGCTTCCAAGTAATGACTTTTAATATGATTTATTTCTGTCACTTTAATACATGCTTCCAAATTGTCATAACTTTTAAGTTTCATTTTGGGATGATCCGAGAATTTGAAAATGCACCTGCCCCAAATTTCTAAGATATAGAATGTTATAGAATATATATGATATAGAATATATATAAGATATAGAATGTTAACCTTCTAATATTACTTCTCATTCAATGGCACACCGTCTATCTCCTCTGCAGATGCTTTCTTTTATGTCCTCATCTAAACCATGTTTCTGTCGGACTTTTCTTTAGTTTTCTTTTATCTCCACAATTATAGATATCTTATCTGTTCTGATGCTTTTAAACTGGCAGAGACATGGACAGGTGGAGATAATAATCAAATGAAGGAATCTATTCATAGAAGCAGGTATATATTCATGTCATATTCATAGTTCAGAGTCCCTCAAAAACACAGCTCAACGGTGTTTTAATGAAAATAGGCTACTAGGACAATGCTTCCAGGAAGCAGAAGTGGGGAACCAGGTTGTCATACATGGAATGTCCGTGCCCCTCCCAAACTCATATGTTGAAACCTAATCCCCCAAATGAGAACATTTGGAGGTGGGGCCTTTGGGAGGTAATTAGGTCATGAGGTAGAAATCTCATGAACGGGATTAGTGCATTTATAGAAGAGACCCCCAATCACTCCCGCACCCCCTACACCATGGGGGGACACAGCAAGATAATAGCTGACTTTGAACCGGGAAGCAGGCTCTCACCAAACACCAAATCGGCTAGTGTTTGATTTGGGACTTCCCAGTCTCCAGAACTATGAGAAATAAATGTTTGTTGTTTGTGAGCCACCTAGTCTATTATATTTTGTTATAGCAGCCTAAAGGCACTAAGACACAGGGAGTCTGTAATGTGAAAGGAGATAAAGCCTATACAGAGATATGTTTTCAAATTAACTGCTTCTGTGAATACTGGAGGCTCAATCCCATGTGGACTAACTGAGGAAATGTACGATAAGGGTCACAGGATTCAAGGGACGGTAAGAAGAAGCAATTGTTCATCAGTCCCTATCCGGAACTGAGAGTTTACCTAGGAGTCATAAATTCCCTGAACTTCTGAGTTACGTATGTGAATTCTAAGCTAGCTCCCATAGGTATCCCAGAGCATATGCCAGAGAAGCACCCAAGCAATGTGCAAAAGAGGCAATGCAGCTGGACATGAGGTTCTGTCTGTATAGTATTGTTGGATGGACCAGGGACTGGAATGAGGGGTGAGGCAGAGAAAAGTTGAGGCAGAGCACAAGGTGTGTAATATGGTTCCTCTAGTGCCACTAGTGGCATAGGTTGATGCCTTCCGTTAATTCCAATCCACAACAAACTCTCCAACTTGGTTGATTTCTGTGAAATTTATAGGAGAGTTCCTATAAGAGGGTTAGTTTGGAAACTATAGCCCCATCATCTGTGAACTCTCATTTCAAGTCATAACTGGTATTTACCATCCCCTTCTTTCTGGAAGCCCCCTTACTTTGTGGGTTTCTTGCCTAAAGGGTGATTCAAATCTTCAAGAAATCTGAGCCCTTAGTCAACTTGTCTGTGGTAAACTTTGAATGCTGCAGTGGTCCACTCAGAGTTATTTCTGGGCACTGAAACACCAAGAGACACCCAATGAATTTTCTGGATCCCAGACATCCTCTTCCCTTTCCCCACCAGACAGCACTAACTCTAACTCTTTATCATGACCAGCGTCAATTATCCCTGCCAGTATGATAACACCTTTCCTTGCCTATTGGCTCACTGGCATAAGCACCCAATTGATAAGGTAGGAATCTTAGCTCCAAGTTCTGTGGGATCTTTATTGAATCCCTGGAAGAAACATTTCCCCCACTAGAAATCAGAATTTAAAAATCTAACAGAGTCTAAATTGTGAATACAGAAAACAGAAATTTCCAAAATGGATTGAAGAGAGAAATGGAAAGAAGAGCCAGTGGTACCTTTGTTAGTTAGGGGACTGGGATTCTAGATATTAGGAACACAGCCATATACTAGCCATGCAGTTTAATGAATATTACACATCATAAAGGACAGAATACGAAATGTCATTTAAGATTTCCTTGAAAGGAGGTGAGGTCCTCCTTTCAAGGAAGAATGCTGCTAGTTCATATTGATCTAGTAGCTACAGGAGGACACAGGGGCCCCCGGCAAAGCCCTGTTCTAAGATCCAGACGCCCAGCGCTCAGTGGGCAGGAAGTGCTGGTCTCCTGTGTTGAGAATTATTATATCACCACCAAGTAAGTGCTGCGTCCCCTTGGTCTCCAGATTTGCCTGATGACTCGCACACCAGGTGTTCAGCCCTGATTCTGGCTCTGGGCAGAAGGCCTGGACATAGAGGCACTGGCTGCTACCCTCTTCTTCACCCCACCCTGTGATCAGCCTACTGTACCAAGGAGACATCTCAGGATTTTCAGGATCAGGAATACATCTAGGTCTTCTGGGCCCAATTTAGACCTCTCCTGCATTTCCAGTGCCTTTCATCAAACATTCCTACTCCCAGAGGTTTTGACAATATAGACAGATATATGGCAAAATACAATAAAACCCTTCTTCCTGACTTAGGCAGAAAGTTGAAGTCATGGGGATTACCCTTGTTTTGAACTCATGTTCCCAAAGAGTAACTGTCAAATAAGCCTTCATGCTAAAATAAAATTTCTGTGTCCAAGTGAGAGTATTAAGCTTCCCACCTCACTCTGACATAGCCCTAACATGCCCCTACCTGGTCTGCAGCACTGAACCACTCACATGTGACGATGCCCCTCTTTCACTCTATTCCTGTCACACTGGTCTCCTTGCTATTCTTCTGACATATCACTCACGCTTCTGCCTCAGTCTTTGTACTACCGTATCCTCTTCCGAGTGTTCCCTCTACCTCTGGATACCTGCATGGCTCACTCACTCTTCTGTTCGTTTTCCAAATGTCACATTCTCAGTGGGCCTTTCCTAATTGTGTTATATTAAATGTATACCTATCTCTTTTCTGCTTTATTTTTGTCCCCAAACACTCATCACTGTCTGATATCTATATATTACTTACTTCTTACTTATTGTCTGTTTCCCTTTATTAGAATGTTAGCTTTGTGAAGGTAGAAAGCCTTGCTCCCATTATTTACTTCTATATTCTCAGCATTTAAAACAGTGTCTGGCACACAGAAGGTGCTCAAAAATAGTTTTTGAGGGAAAGAAGCATTAAAAAAAACATATTTGAAGACTCATAGTTACTGTAATCTTAACATCCATAAGTTTGAATGCCAATGAAGAAATGAAAGTGGGAAAACATTTCATGTCTAATTCAACAAACCCATTCTTTATGACGAAAACTCATAATTGTGTATTTGGAATTCCGTGTAATATTGAGTATTGATTCAAAAAAGTATCCAGAGTTGTAAACTTTAAAATGTGGAGCTCACCCTTCACATTTTCATACATTTCTCACACCATAATCATAAATTAAATTCAGGGTACCATTCATTCATTTGTTCACTGTTAATATGGGATTATAAAATGCCTCCTTTGTGTCAAACATTTTCAACCACCTCATGGTGCCACTAGTCAATCTGGCTTATTCTGGGTCACCTTTTAAAACAAAATAACAATAAATGGGGAATCTAGACTTTCTAATCTTTGTTACAAAACTTCATTCTGCAAATGAGACAAAATAAAGTTTGATAACTTCAGCAGTGCTTATATTTTCTTCATTCATAATGTGAGATCTGATCCTTTATGTATATCTAAGATATAGGGTCTACTAACTGTTAATAGACCTGCCTCCGAAGAATAGAACACAAGCATGCTTTTCAGCTCTGAGGACAGCATGCTGCATTCTACACCAGTTTACACGGGTAGAAAATCTGTGCCCAGCCTGATCATTTTGGCTGCATTTCTTTTCCAGTTTTAGTTTTATTGTTCCGGATTTTAAGTTTTTACTATGAAAAGATCTTCATATGTTTTTTACTAATATGGATAGAAGTACATTTTTTGAACCAGATCCAGCTACGAACATGATTTTCATGGCACAATTGCATTGAAGTTAGAGTGTGTCTTAGAATAGGAAGAAATACAATAAGAGGAGGAAAGAAAACATTATTTTTCATCTCTATAAAGACACTTTTTTTTCTTTAGACAATGATGAGTTTCAGGGAGGCTTCAGTAGGTTTTGGGGGCTGCCAGTTTCATGTGAGTGGAAAAAAGTTAAAATTTAATCCAGCTTGTTCAGCCATCCTTGGCTGGATGCTAAGTGGTTCTGTGAATCATTAAAAAAGGAGGGCAAGAGTAAGGTAGGGGTAGATTTTACTACAATAAGTACAAGCCAGACAAGCATATCTATACAGAAGATTTATTTGTTTCACCGATTTACAAAAATCCTTAAAATGTTCAGCAGTGCACAATTTCATTGAGTCTTTCATTCGGGAGTAATAGATTACAAAGTACTCACCCACGTCAGTTCTTCAAGCTTGCTTTGCCACTTGCTCATGGAATCCATTTATAGTAAGGTGATTGTACAGTAATATACATAAAATGGGAAATCTTCCATTTGAATAGACAGATATATGGTATTTTAATTACGACCAGCTAGATGAGACACTGTTCCAGTTGAGAGATTAAAAAATAAGTGTGATGCTATTTATGTTCTCCAGGACATCTGATGCCATCATGTTGTTTTTTTTTTTAAATTTTATTAGCTATTGCTCTTGGAAGACAGTTATTTCCAGGAGCTATGCAGTTTATAGAATAAAACTAAAAAGACCCCACCTATTTCCTGATTAAGATTAAGATAATTCTTTGTCATATTGAGTGTATTTAAGCATACATTACAATTATTTTGACATTAAATCCTCATTACTGTATTTCTCCAGTTTGATGTTTTTTTTTTACAGATGTTTGTTGAAATGCTGAATGACAACAGTCTTTTTTTAAATGCCATTCCTTTGCCTACTTTTTCTTCTTACCTCTGCTTTCATTCCTTCTAACACCAACCTCTTCTCTGTTATGAACCTTGAAATTCATGTAAGAAGGAATTAAAAACAAAAAGAAACCCCAGTGGTTCATGTAGTGAAACACTAAGACAAGAAACAATTGGTAAAGTCACTAAACAGGTGTTTAGTGACTTTTTTTATTTTATTTTTTTACTAGTTTCAGGTATATAAAGAGACATAATAGTTAGACATTTACACCTCTCACAAAGTGATAACCCTCCTTGCCCAAGCTACCACCCCTCTGACGTCTTATATAGCTGATACAGTTCTACTGACTATCTTCCTTATACTGTACTCTACCTCCCATGACTATATATACATATACATATATATATATTTATATATTTACTAATATATATATATATATATTTACTTATAGTTGATACACAATATTATTCTACTTCAGCTTCAGTTGTACTGCTAACCAGGTTTCTGAGAGCCCATTCAGGTGTCGGGAGGCTTTGATTACAGCAAGAAGAGACATCTGCATGGCTGTGCTGTGCCATGAGGAGCCCTGGCAGTGAGTTCCTCCAGGGCTGCTCTGCACAATGCCAGGCAGTGGGAATGTATGGAAGGACCCAGGGCTATCGACCCACCTAACCTCCAACCTGCAGTTCAGGTGAGCCCTGAAGCCTGCAAGTGCGGCAGATGGCCTTGAGCGGCTGAGGCCAGTTTCCTAACCATGCCCTGAGAAGTTGCTCCTTTCTGCCATACACGATGCCCTTGAACTGTTCAGCCTTTTGCTCTCGGGAAAAGCTGACACGCACAACCTTGGACAACGGAGCCTAAGAGGAGGCGTGCTGCCTTCATTGTCTCTTCTAAAAGTCCCTCTGAAGGCAGTCAGTCCACAATGTCCTTGTCGCTCCCTCCGGGACCACACCGCAAGGTCAGTGCTGCAAATGAGTCTTGCATTGGAGACACAGTGAGGAACAGATAAGAATATTTGACATCAAACCTCCCGGCGATTTTCATTAAAAGATAAATCTACCTCAATCTATTTTAAGCCTGGGTTTTTCTAACACAATAATAAAAGGGGCAGTGTGAAAAAGACTTCATTTCATCTACCACATTTTTTCCTTCTGTTTGTTCTCAGTCTATAAATGCATTTAAGAAATCTAAAGGCAATTGGAAAGTGTGTAGCATATGGTAGCTTTGCAGCCAGGTGAAATATTGCTCAATCAAGGCAGAAAATTCAAGACGTGACTCTTTGTTCATTGCTGAGAAGACCGCAAAAGTCAAGTTGTCCTCTGAGTCTCCTGAAGTGACAACATGATCGAGGGCTGCGTTGTGTGAAAACACAATAAGCTGCAGAATGTCACCTACCCTTTCAAAGCTACACCTCAGTGCACCCGAGGGTCTGAGAGATCCCGAATGGGTGATTCTGTGAGGTAAACCTACCTTCAGTAGGTGATGTATCTGTGAGCACACTGCTTAGCCACGCTCTGGGGATAAGCCAGTTCTTGGAGGAGGTCTTCTGCTGCATTGAGTCGGGTCAGAAAGGACGCAATCACATGGGAAGAATGTGATTCTGATGGGTAATCAATAGGCCACACTTGTCCTAGGACAACTTATACACCTGGCAGCATTTAAATATGAATTGGTTTCTAACATTTTAAAAGACGTTAATATATGGGTAATACGAATTATGTTTAAAATTAATGTGCAGTGAAGCATTGGATCACAACTAAAGAAACTGTTGTTATGATAATGTTATCAATATTGCTAAAATATGGATAGCCTCAAAGGCAGTGATTCACATTTTGTTTCAGGTCTAAGGGACCTATTTACCTTGTCATTTCTGTCTCACACAATTTATCTTTCCTTTGTTTTCCATAAATTTTGAGGGTCTTCCCCCCCCCCTTTTTTTTCCTTTTTTTTTTTTTTCTACCACCACTCCAGTACCTAAGAAGAAAAAGAAAATTTCTCAGGTATCCATTTAGTCAGTTAGCTCCTGTTAAGGTTTATGTAATAAGCGTATTGGAAGCTTGTTATTTTTCAGAAGACAAATCTTCTCTGAACAACTACTCCTGGAAATACCGAATGCCAGGGTCTTGCGGCCCAGGCCACAGGGGAAAAGCCACAGTGCGCTTTCCATAAAGCCATGGCAAGAAGTCAGGCCATCACCAGCTAACTTATAATGGCAGGAACAAACCAAAGCAAATCAAAAGCACCAACCAACCAAATGTTAACATTTTTAATTTGCAGAAATCTCTTTTTTGCACTGAGAATATCCTTAAAATTAGAAGCCTCTATTGATTTTTCTGTTAAATCTTAATTTTGGACTTGTTGATTATCCACCACACGCAGGGTGCACTGTTCAATGCACTGAATAGGGGCAAGCTGCAATCCTCGACTCTTTTCCACCAGAAATTCCGCATAGTTAATCTCCTCTACTCTCATGGCTTTGCGGTTTCTTTATACCAATATATTTAAGTTGATATTTCAGCCCAGACCTGTATCCTCCCCTCCAGACTCAGATAGGCAACTGCTTATTGGCAAGTGTAATATACTTAAATCTAAACATTTCCACCCATTCCTGCATATTTTCTTCATCTGATGTTTTCTATCTTAACAAATGGCATCATCATCGACCCAGTTACTAAGGCCAAAATGCAATCATCTGTTTTCTTCAGTCCTCACAAATAATCAAATGTCATTCATTAGAACTGCAAGTACCTCCCAAATACACACATCACTCTCCGATCCCTTAACCATTATAATAGTCTGAGACACTAATATTTGGGAAAACTATATTTCATGCCTATCTTCCTGACCCTACTGCTCCATTTTCACACAGAGGCAGACCCAAAGGAAAAGCTATGTTTACCCCTTGTTTATAACATCATTAACCTTCGGACAAATTCCAAGACTCCTTACCCTGCATTGCAAAACCCTCCATTATCTGGCTCAAGTACCTTTCCCACTGCAGTTTGTTCTCTCCTTCAGAAATCCATGTTTATATTTCTAAGAGTAATTTCTAAACAGCGCCAAATTCACTCTCAACTCCACATACTATTTACTCTCTTTCTACGCTGCATTCCATCCCTTCAATTTTCATACTCTTGTTCATCACCCAAAACTGTCTAAATATCATTCTCCTTGTAATATTTTCCATATCTTCCTATGATACATTACGAACCTCTGGAGAAGTTTTGAGTTAATGATAGGCAATTAACACAAAACCATTTGTGTGTATGTATGAAAACCATACCCAAGTAAAAACAGTTAAATCATCTCTAAATTATTTTTCAAAGAAAATTAAAGAACATAACTTCTTTCCATTTGCTGCAAGTTCACTGGTGCTATGTTACTGCTAAGTGCTTCACATCAATGACTCGAGACTTTGGTATTAATATTATCTCATTTTACTGACAAGGAATCTGAGGTTACATTACAAAGAGTGAAGCAGAAAATGTGCTTCACTCCTAAGGTCACACTCATTCATGAATGAGTTGTGCTCACTCTATAGGCCTCGTTTAGAAAGGAGCCTAAGCACAGCAAAAAAAACAGCACTTGAAGATGCAAGAGTCAGAGAGAAAGGACTGTAGGTGGCTGAAAATCTGTGAAAGGTCTTAGATGATGATGAAGAAGCACTGCTAAAGAGGTTACCAGGAGCCCAGACGGGGTCCTGATCCCTGAGGTCGCCCTGGTTTCCCATTCTCACCTTTAGATATTCAGGGATCAGGTTTATTTGTCAGGGTGCAGATCCCTTTGCCATGGTTGTTGATCAATTTCTCCACAGGATCAGAGTGACCAGATCTGAGGGACATTGCTTATGTAGCTTGAGCCAGATTCTCAACAGGTCCACGTACTCTCACCTCCATCCTGACACTGATATTCAAACAGGAAAGGGCCTTTTTTGAGCCACATCTCCCCAACAACAAAATAAAGTGTAAAAGAAACACAAAGGCATAAATAACCCTTGGCCAAGAAAGAATTACCAGGAAAACATCTCCCAAACGTAATGACCAATGTAAATAAATACATTATTTATTTATACATGTGCCCAGACAGATAGATCATTCTGGATACTTGGCCACTAATGACAGTCTGACAGCACAGACATAACTGCTCTGGACATACTGACTGTTTTTTTTTTTTTTTTGGCTATGGAGTTTTGAAGCATGGATTGTTTGGCCATAGAGGATATATTGACCTCCCTAGAGAGATTCACAGTTCCAGATATATCAACTACTCTGAACTAATTTATACTCCCCTACCTGAGCGTAGCACCTAGATTACTCCTATCTGTTCTGTCCCAACTGCCCATGGGCAATGGTTAATGAGGAGCTTAGGTCATCCAGAATATACAGCAGTCCATGTCATGCCTCCATATTTCCCCCAAGGTTAACAGTGGTGTTTTTATTGAACATTGGAGCCACAGAACCCACTACCTACTTTCTAGTAATCACGGGAAAGCTATGCCTATTATTTCACAAATTTCAACATTTGTTTACTTAAGCACTTCTGAACTGTGTGAATTTCTGTAATGCATACCATTAAATACATTATGTATTTTGAACTCTATGTAATATTTTAAAGGGTGTAAACAAATTGCACCTCTGGGTATTTTTTAAGGACACTTATTTGAAGGAATGTGTTTATATCTTCTAAAACCTGAATTATATCATGGTTAACAATAATGTTTTCAAGATTGCAATAACTCTTATAGTTCCAGTTCCAACTTCAGCCCCCCCATCCACAAGCTCCATAAATGTATCTTGTGTAGTTATTCTGGCATCCATCCCTGTCTAATCATCTAGACTTGAGCAATACCTCTTTCTTGGTACACTTGCTTCTAGATTCACCTCCTTAATACAAATCACCTCTCTGATTAGAACTTCTAGGCTCCAGATCAATACATGCAACATATTCAACTAACTCCTTAATAGGTCTGCTGCTACAGCACTAGGTTAAGAAAATTTCAACTTAGTCTGACGCCCTAGGGATATATGAAATTTGAAGCCATAGGAGTCTATGAAAAGTATAAGCGAAAAACACAGAAAGAGAACAGAAATTTGGCAGAGGGCCCCATTTGTGTAGCAGGAGGGGGAAGGGGGCTGAAACAGGAAATGAAGACAGCATGTCAGTGGGAGAAAAACGAAGTACAACTCCACAGGAATTGAAGGAAGAGAGTTTTAAGAAAGCGCCTGTGAACAGTTTCAAGCGCCACAGAGAAACCAAAAAGAAGAGAGAGATGACATAAAACAGGCAATTTTATCATGACTGTAGGCAGTACAGAGGTTAGAGTCAATCTACCAGGAATATGTAAAGTCTATAAATATTTCTCAAAATATTTACTGACTCTTTTCCAAAGGATTCCAGATCTTTTTAATAATCAATATTTCTTTAATTCTGGGTTGAACCTGAAAATATCATAAAAACAAAATGTTCTTTAAAAATTTGCCATTACGATGTGTAAATGAAAATGTTATGAACATATATATTAGTTATAGATGTTAGTAATTCTCTAAATTGTGTCAAAATTAGTATCTCCATTTGCAGCTGGATATTCTAAACCCAAGGAGAGATATAAAGCGACTTGTCATATTTGTTTCAGTAAATCAGAGACAAAATGGGCCTGTTGTTTTATATGAATAGTACTTGGAATGCCTTCCTATTTGCCTAAAAGATTTTCATTTCAGTGCATTTTTCCAGAATTTATTTTTAAAATAAATTGTAGCAAATAAAAACTGATTTGTTAAGTAAAACTACATGGAAAGAAATTGCTTCCAAACTTGGCAAAAGCATCTTTCTTTCCCTTTCATCAATGCTGACATAGAATTCTTATAGAGGAGACAAAGTTATTTTTGTATTCTGGTACTACATTACTCAGAATTAACACTTCCTCATTCAGCATCTCCTGTATGTGTCTTCTATTTCACAAATATAAATGGTATATATATATATATATATATATATATATATATATATATATATATATATATACATATACATACAAAACATAGATATAGACCGTGTTCCCCCATGCATGTCTCAGCGAACACGCAGAAGAGATCCCATTGGAGAAGTAACTTGAAGTGAGGGCCTGTTCATTACTGTGAGAAGTCAAGGGCTTGACTCCTGGCTCTAGCAATAATATTTTCTTTGTTACCAAGCATTTAACAAATTTTAAGATAAATCAATAAAATATGTTTGTGGCAAAAATGTAACAATTTTTATACTGGCTTTTCTTGGATCCGCTTCACTTTACTGTCTTCTTAAAAATCTCCTATTCACCTCATTTCTCTGACTCTCAGTAGTTTTTTGTTATGCTATCTATCGTGGATACTCCTTTTTTCCCCACTTTCCTTTCCTTTGCAAACAACTGCCATCCTGAATCCTCACTTCATCACCACACGACCTCTAAAATTGGATTACAGTAGCTGTGCCCTATATATCCTTTTCAGAAATTTCTCTCATCATGCCTTGTATCAAAGAGACAAAGTAGGAGACCATAACATTAAAAGAAATCTTTTCAAATGTCTCACCTTTTGGTAGGAAAATGTTCTAATACTGATTTTTAACATATTCTTGCAAACACAAAAGAAACTCTTTTATCAGCGTGGTACAAATTGCTTCTTTTCAACAGCAGAATTCACGGCCACTACACTGGAATCTGAGGAGTCTGTGTTTGCTCTTTGGCTCCATCCCCTCACTCCTGCCTTAACCTCACAAGGTCAAGCTGATAGTGCCTGACCAGTAAGCTACGAGAACAGAAGTGAATTAGTCAATGTATTTTGCCAAGGCCGCTTCAAGAAAATTTCCACCTTGGGGTTAGTGTAGACCAACGTTGGAGTTGATGTTTTTATGCTACTTTCTAATTTTTTCTCCAAGTACTTTATAATCTTTAAACTGTCTGAGGTGTAAAATATAGGAGAAATCGGGAAACATATATTTCATATGATGACAATAAATGTAAAAGTATCATCACCCTGAAGAAGTGATGAAGAGAAGGGGTCCTATATCTTTAGGTCTGCCTGAGGCTGGCAAGCATATTCCCATGGCATGACTCAGAATCCCTTTGGCAGGAGGATGCCAATCAAGATGGCAGGTGAACATGACCCTTCATTGACTACCCACTTACACTGCAATGCCTTGGTGAAAACAGACTTGCTAAATCACTTCAGGAGAGTCGTTTAATTCCTTCCTGATCAAATTTTACAGGTCTGTGATTCAAATTATTCCACATTGTGGGCTGCAAGACTTCATCAGGAATGAATTTGTTCTGCTTGGAATCTTTTGTTAGTATTTGAAAATACCTCTGTGATTAGCCAAATAAAACCTTTCAGCAGCAGTGGCAGCTACATTCAGACTGAGTCTGTGCAGCTGACTTTTCTAACAAAACATTATCTTCCCTTTAGTCTATGGCTAAAACACATGATTTTGTTTCTCACTTTCAGTGAATAATTGAACTGAGCTAAATGCAGAATCTGGAAGGGCTCAGAGCCACACTCCACTCTCTCTCCCCAAGTGAGCGAGGTGCCTCTTCTCCAAGCCACTCCCATAGTCCTCTCTGTTCTCTCAACACAGCTGGGCACTCAGAACAACATAAGTGAGACCTCTAGAATCCTTTTTCCAAGAAGGGCCTGTTGAATCCAGGCAACTCAAATTTGTGCGAATAATCCCAGCAGGAACACTCCAGGGAAGTCTCTGCTTGACCAAACAAGGCACTTCTACCCCACTTAGCAGCCTGAATCCGCTTTAGGTTAATTGCCCTGCTTCTGGCAGGAAGCTCATTTCTCAGTCATAGTTTCCCTCCACTATGTAAATAAAGCACTGGGCGAGGTTTCCTGCATCTTTTGCATATTGATTTAGATTCTAAATGCCATCATATGGTTATCTCCGTTTATTTTTTGTTGTTGTTTGCTTGTTTTGTTGTTTGTTTGTTTGTTTTTTTGCTTTTTTAAGCTCATTAACTGACATCTCTCCTAGCCGAAACATGCGTACAAGTAGAAAATTCTGATTTCTTGTTTCATGCATGGTTAGCTGCTTATTGTTATCATTTGCTGGCTGGCTAAGCTCTTTGATGATTTTAGAAGGCAACTAAGTACCTCCAGTTTACAGTTGAGTACCTTGGTGGACAGGGAGCTGACTGGGAAGTCTGGTGTTTATTCACTGTTTTGTGATGCTCTTCCTTCTGCTTCAAAAATGGCAATTAATCAAGATGTCTGACAAGTCCTCCAGGATCGCTTTAGAACATCCTGTTTCCCAGAATCACCTGCGCCCCTCAGCCCCAGAGAACGTACTATTCACTAATATGTATGTCAAGAGACGCTTTTTGATGATGATCTTTGTGGCAACTCTACTCATAACTGATATTTTTCTCTAAACATTCATATTCCCTGCTGGATTCTTTTTGTGACAAACAGCCATCAGTTAACTAGATGTGAAAAGTGAAGTCTTTGACCATCAGAAAAAATAATGATAATAGTTAATAAATGTTGTTTATTCATTTTTCATATTTGATCTTTACAATAACCATGGCAGATACAACTATTCTTATTTTATTAATGAGGAAGTAGAGCACAAAACGGTTAAAATACAGGAAGAGTACAATATTATTAGCAGAATTTTTTTCCTTTCTGTTAACTCTACCTTAATATTCCAAACCAAGAAATGTGTTCATCCTGGGATTTGAGAAAAAGAAATAGCCAGTCTCTGGCTTTTGTGTATCTCCAAACCTAAATTAAGTAATGTGGTGTTGGAGAAAAATGTCACATGAAAAATTGTACCTTTGAGGACAAATATCAAAAATTAGGGAGTAAGAGGATGCCCTACCATAGAGACTAGAGAAAAATCCGACCAGTTGAGGTATCTGTGTGTATGTAGTAGAGTGAAAAATGGTAAAAAAAAAAAAAAAAAAAAAAAGCAAAAGTGGTCCTGGATTGAGGATCTTGTGTCCTGTGAAAAACCTGGGGAAATGTTAATTGGTAACAATCCCGTGCTGTTTATGACCACAGGGAGCCCAGATGAGAGTCTCACTGGGATGAGAGGCTAAATGACTCTGGAAGCTAAATCTGAATGAGTAGATGAATGATTTTGCATCAACAAGATGTATGCTAGATGTTCATTTTATATTAGTAAAGTTAGTGATGTAGATTTGAAGGGAACGTAAATTTTAATTTTGAAATATTGAGTTTGTGGTTGCAGCGGAACATCCAGGATGAGACATCCAGAAAGCAAATTGGAAATGGACTAGCAGTTACAGTTTAAGAATTAAGCATAAAGATGTGATAGTTAGAGTCATAAAATATGATCGTTGCAAGGCATTCACTATAACAGCTATGTTCCAGTCAACGTTGTACTCCAAATTTCTGAAACAATACCTAGCACATTGATGATTGGACTGACCGGACAAACACTGAGGGGGCCAAAACAATGTACACAAGTGGACACTTTGGTCAACGTTGTTCAAGCAGTAGTTCGCCAGAATCAGAAGTGTCTGGAAGTTGATGGTAACCGCTTTTAGCACCTCTTGGAATTGCAGAAGTCAAACATGACGTGTATTCATCTTTTGTTATCGGTATATATTATTACAATTTTAATACAGTTTTCCTTTCTTAAAATGTTAATACAGTTTTCCTTTTTTGGCGCCATCTGTATATAAAAACGAATAGCTAGAGAAACAGGGAAGGAAGACAGATACCCATAAAAATATGAATTTTTCAAACAGAATGAGCTGAAAAACCACTTTCTTCAGGAATCTTTTTCCTACCCTCGTCAGAATTAATTCTTCCTTTTGCTCTACTCGCCTGTCACGTGGTATCTATATTACAGCACTTAATACATTATGCCTTACTTTATGGTTAATTGCTTTAAACTCCTTTCTCCCACATTATATTGAGATCCCTTAGAGGCCTACTGTCAAGTCTTAGTACCTTCATGTCCCACATTTCACGCAGTACCGTGCTTATAAAGAATAAGTACTTAATCCAGGCTTATTGCTCTGGCTTGAACTGAATTGACTAGAATTATGCTAAAAGTATTTTTATCTGAAAGTTAAAAAAAAAAAAGAAAGAAACTATACCCTGATAACCTAGTAAACACTTTTCCATAACAGGAGTGCATTGAACTTTAATACAGCTAATATGATTCAGTTTCAAACATTTATTATTGTTTTTGCAGTTATGAGAAAGTCTAATAAACAAATCCATCAGGGTTTTTGTTTTGATTTTTTTTGACCCTATTTATCTGTCAAACCAGAAGCAATTTAAAAAATCATTCTGAAAGAAAGCATGCTTTATCCAACAAAATTGCCTTTGTTCTCTCAGGATTTAAGGTACATTGTGTTGATAAAGTAATCAATTTGGATTTAGCCCATCTCTTTGTTAGCTAGTGGAGTTCTCTTTCTAGTTAACGATTATGATAGACTATTTCTGAATAACTGTGGGCTTAACTTATTTTATTTTTTATTTTTTTTAATGACAGGTCTTAAAGCTTTGCTTTTCCCCATTGTGTCACCTAGGTTGTACCATGCGTTGACAAAACATTCTACCAGAAAAATAATAAACAGCTTTCCTAGCCAGATGCCTTCTGCCTAACTAATGACACATTTAGAGGGGCCCTAATCAGGTTCTTGCTTCCCTTGGCATATAGATGATATAATGCAAGCGTGGAAGCTGTAGTTACAGCATTCATTTTTTATTTTTCCAATGATTTACAGAAAATCACCTTTCTAAGTGTCTGCAACAATATTTTATTAATGACGCTGTCTAAAGCCAAATTGTAATCTATACTAAATAAAAAAAAGACAAACAATGTCTATTATTTTTCCCCTCTATGTTAGACAGAATTTTTTTTCTGGTTTGCTGGTTTCTGCTCTTTTGTCCAAGGACACTCATGCTGTTTGACTACAATAACTAAAACGTAACTTAGCATTACTGCCTGGGAATTAATATGTACCTCTTTTGGTGACTCAAACATTCAAACATATGCAGCCATTTTAGAACATAATAATGTCTTTTTTTTTTAACTGAGAATTATAACTTATCATAGTAAATCATATGGGGTTTTTGTTGGTGATGGTAAGAGAGAGGAATGTTGAAATGTAACAATGCCTTGCCCGAGAGGGCATTATTTTTCTGTAGCTAAATGCTATAAACCAGAGACTACTGAAAGACTATATAAATAATTACATTTGCTCATAGACCTATTCTTATAAAGTCTAAAATTTTATAGTAAATAAAATAATGTAATGTCTATCATATTTGTCAGTGTTTTTCTGAGGGTGGGAGTGAGGGTTGCTTGCTGTGTACTTGTCCACTAGTCCTAAGAAGCTCCAAAACACAAGTTGTTTCAAGGAGTTGTCTTATACTCTGTTTAAAGTCTGCTCATGTTAAAGTCTGAACAACTTCACTAATTGCCTCTTCACCCCATCAAAGAACTCTTTTCCTGACCATCTTAATGTAAAACAGCATTCTTTCTCTATCTCATTGTCTTGCTTGAATTTTCTTCCTGCCACTTACCATTGTTCGACATTATTTATTTTAAAATTTATTTTTTTAATTTATTTATTATCTACCAGAATGTGTGGTACATGAAAGTGAGACTTTTTTTTCAGTCATGTTCACCACTGGATCACCTTTACCTACAATAGTGCCTGCTATAGCATAGGTGCTCTTTACATATACCGGGGGCGCCAAAAAAATGTATACAAGTGGACACGTTGGTCAACGTTGCTCAAGCAGTAGTTTGTTATAATCAGAAGTGTCTGGACACTGACGGTAACCACTTTGAGCACCTCTTGGAATCGCAGAAGTCAAACGTGACTTGTATTCATCTTTTCTTATTGGTATATATTGAGTATTACAATTTTAATAGTTTTTTTCCTTTCTTAAAATGTGTATACATTTTTTGGTACCCTCTGTACATGGGGTTTTGAATGAATGAACACTATGTACTACTTTTAACTCTCAAAACAGAAAAAGCTGAGATTTACAAAGTCAGCCAGAAACAAGGAAGGAAAACAGGGGCTATCAATAATAGCCCCACAGTGTGAGCAAGTGTGGTTCACAGTGACCTATTCTAGAGGCAACCAGCAGCTTCACCGCTGAAGAAGGAACCATGTGCCAGCATAGCTGCCCAAGACACACTGTGGATTTCCCCAGCTTTGGCTTCACAGGTATTCACATTCTCTGATTCCAGCCACCTGAGTCCCTCCCAGGTCCTCTTCCCACCCGTTTGGGAGACCAAGGAATCACAGTGGCTGGCTCAGACCTCTGTGGCCGCACTGGTATAAGACACCACCTAGAGGTCTGTGACAGATCCCTGCAGTCCTGTGCACACTAGCCCCTCCAGCTGTGCACTTGCACACCACTGGCATGACACCCGTCACTGGCCTCTGCAATGCAAACACCCAAGGGAAATCATGCAGCCCCAGTAGAGCAGGCCGATGGCCAGGAACCTCGCAGCTGCTTGTGGACCTGGATCAGACACTGTCTTCTATCACTGGCAGGTACCACTACACTCACATGTAGCTATCCCTACCCCACCCCGAGCTGTGCCCCTGCATGCCCCAGCCCAACTGGAGCCCTGCCCCCAGCCTCCACTGCAGTGTGCACACCTAAGTGACATTGTGCAGTGACTAGGAAGCCAAAGGAGAGCTATTCTGAGAGCAATCATGTGACATTATAGAGGTGTTAGTTAACACTATTGTGTTTTGTAATATATAAGTGTATCAATTCAACACGTACACCTCAAACTTAATGCTATATGTGCAATTACATCTCAATAAATGGAAGAAAAACCTGAAAAAGTAGCTTTTGGGGGCAGCAAAAGAATACATGCATATTATTTAAAATTGAAAGAAGAAATTTACAGAGGGGAAAAAATAAAAATCTAATCATGTGGAGATTTCCACTATAAATTTTTACATAATCTTTTACAATATGTTTACAACCACAGATGTAAGGTGTTCGATGAGAATGGAGGAGTACTTATCTGAAAGTGGGAAATGGGGAGACTATCTAGTCCATTCTCAACACTGAGAAAAGTGGGCTGTGTGATATTGCAGTTCTCCATCTAAAAGGAAAAATAATGGTTTAAGGGGAGAGTCATTGTCAGTTAAAGGAAACAAGTGAAGATAACTTTCTTTGATTAGACTGTGATTGTGATTATATGAGTGTTTGTTAATCATAGATTGTAGATTTCAAAAGTCAGAGCAGAGGGTTAGGAAATCAGAAAGCTGAAAAAGGATGTGTCATGCTAAAGAGAATACAAAACTGGGTCAGCTGAAATATGGGAGAAGAGAGATGACCAGGATTCCCTCTTAGGTGGTAATCAAAGAACTTGAGGAATGACAGATGGAGGTGCTGCAAGGCCGGCAAGAAATTCATCTCTGTAACCTCTTCATAAATTGGTGGACATGTAGGCCTCTCAGGGATCAGCTGCAGGGTGGCACTCATACTTTCTCTTAGGTACTCAAAATAGGCTTTGAGCACCTACTATGTGCCAGAATGATGTGAGTCTCTAGGGCATAAACTGATAAATAAGAGTCATGCTCCTGACCCTCAGAGTGAGTAGAAGGCAAATATGTTTTTATAAATGTTACTGTAAGTGTGAAAGTGGACCAGCACAAAGCAGTCGGTTCCCTAGTAGATGATTATCAGGAAAGCTGCCCAGTGAAGCCAGAACCCAGGGAAGGAGCAATGCCAACACATCACAGGTTTCAGATAAAATAATTAAAAAATCCAGTATCTCCAAACCAATTATAAGGTACCTGGCCTCATTGCTTATGCGGACATTAGCATTTTTATAGCTTTTAGCATCCTTTATTATCAAGGAAATAGTAAATGAACTCAGAGGTGCACATGTTTTAAAAAATATTGACAAAGGTAAGATACCAAAATACATATAGTATACGCTTGAATCTTCCATAGATGGCTATTAGATATGATTTAATATACAAGATTCCTTTAATGTAACATCATCACGTCACCATATTTCAGACATGTCACTATAATTCCAGGCATGTGTAAAAAAAGGATTCACTGGCTTTTTGACTTATGATTCATTTCACAAAGACACAAAGCCTGACTTTACAGAACTATAGCAATCCATCATCTCTGACACTGAAAGCAATAGCATCGTATGTATACACAGAGAAGTTGCTCATATGCCTCAAAACATGTGTTTCACACCAAAAAGCCCATAAAAAAATTTCTCTTTATCAGATTCTATCATATTTCTGAAGGTTTCCTTTCTTTCAAAGATAAAAGTATAATACTCTCTCATAAAGAATACTTAATAAGTTTATACATCTAGAGTTTCCTCTTAGTAGTTTATTCTAAATATTTTCAAAATAACATTTTGGACTGACGACAAAGATTCTTGAACTTTTACTAATATGATTCATAACATCATATTGGGTAGTATTTTTTATTATTATTTTATTTTTATTTTTTTTAGGAGCTGGTGGACTGTGGTTGAAAAATAGTTATCCCTCGACTAAGAAAATGTGATAGTTATGCTTGGCAGCAAGGAGGATAAAAAGCTTTTCAGTTTATTCCAGGACAGCTCTTTTACAAGCCGTTACACTCCAAGCTTTAGTAACATTTCTTTGAGAACAGTCTCCATAGGAAAAACTGCAGCTGGAGGATGGCAGTTACATTTTAGCATCACAGTTTGATGGCAATTGCTCACCTTTGTGGGCATCTGATCCTGTGGCATAAACTCGCATGCGTTCCGCATAAAAGGATATCACCTTGCTGACCTAAGACTGTAAATTAAAAACACACAGATGAGGATGAGGGCATATGATAAAGAGATTTTTGGTTTTTTGTTTTTGTTTTTTTGTTTTTTAAAATCAAATTTCTGATTACCAATAGTTTAGGAGTTTGTCTATAGTTAATTAGTTTAGAATCAAACAAAATTTCTCTTTTAGTGGCATTCACCTGGCTTGATCTACCTGGACAGGTGGCTGTTTTTCACCTGCAGGTGATAGCACATGCTAGGAATAAGCCGTAGTTTCAGGGGCTTTTGGTGAGTAAAGAGGGTCATTCTCTAAAACACTTGCACATCCTTAAAGATATGTCTTCATTTGGAAAACGCAAGTGTGACTTTGGATATAATAAGTCCCATGGAAGAGAAATTGTGGGAAGAATTTTAGCCATGGGGGAGATAGGGGTCTTTTTTAAAACACCCTTTTATCCTTCTCCATACACATTTAATTCTCCAAATACTTGTATAACATACTTTTCTCTTTAAAAATAGATTTATGTCATTCATTTAGTTAGGATATCAGTAACTCCCCTGAATATTTTCTGAATCATTGTGCAGAAAATGATGGTATAGAATGGCTTAATTATAGGAGTACGTAAATGAATGATTTAGACCCTTGTCAAAAGTATTATAATCATCTATGAAAATTTCCTATGCATGAGAATTCTCTGGATGTGGAAAAATTCCCTTTCCCAAAAGTTCTATTGATGATTAACTCCCCTCCACGCTTCAACGTAAAAGTAGATGTCTACAATCCACTTAACATTTCAAATTAATTAAAACTTTAAAAGCTGGCTAATTTCTGGAGTGCGTACTCATTGTTTATGGAGCAAAAGATGCAAACTCTACTTTGCTAAAATGATTTTGTTTGTATTATGCATCTTTGTGGTTCATTAACCCCATTTTTCATGTCAGCCTCACACTCCGTTTCTTGCTCATATGTGCTCACCATCTGAATGGTCAGAGTGAAAAGAGAATGCAGGGCAATGACCCAAGATTTAGAAAATGACTTCATCGTTAACTTACCAAATTATTCCAAAGCAAAGAAGAATCCAGGTGATCATCAATAACTGAGACAGCCCATGCCTCCTTTAAACGAGCCTAATGTGTATTAGCTGACTCAGAAACACATTTCCCTCAGCACCCAACTCCATTTTTCTTGGAACCTACCAGCTTCAGCATCTTTCTTTAAGAATCCTTCTGGTTGGCTGGTCACAGAATATTCAAATCATAAAAAGTCTAAGGCTATCTAATATTAAAAGAATATTGGCTGCGTAAGAAAATCCATGTTTAAAATGTTACCCTCAGAAGGCCATATTCATTTTAACCCAATTGTTTTCTACTTTTAGGAAATAACATTATTTTACCTCTTAAACCTCATTGGGGAAAAAAGCTAATAAGGTACTCAAAGACAGAAATTAAGGGAAATGTGGTGAAAATAAATCCTTCTTCATTTTTAAAATAAGCATGAGCCATTTTTAGACAAATGTTTTGTCTCTGTACATATCAGACTTACTACATAAATAATGATGATGCTGATATGTATAAAACACCCATTATGTGTCAGGAACAGGGTTAAGTGCTTGTGGGGATTATATCATTAAATCCTTCTACCTGGTCAATGAGTCAGGCACTGTGACATGGAAGAAAAATGAGACTCAGAGAACTTAAGTGACTTGTCTAATGTCTCACATCAAGTACTGCAAGTGGCAGAGACAGAATTCAAGCCCACAAAAGTCTGATGTCAGACTGCACTTAACCAGGATACCATGACTCTTCTCAGTGTCTTATTAGAGAAAAAAAAAAAAAAGAAAAGAAAAAAAACCTTTCTATTGGTACGTCTAACTAGAAAACAGCACTAATATGCACAGAAAGAGAGAGAGATTATTTTTAGGTGTAAAGACCACCCCAAGTTGCCACTTCTGCATCCAAGAGCAGCCGGTAATTCACTTCCATCTTTCCTTTCCTTTCCTTTCCTTTCCTTTCCTTTCCTTTCCTTTCCTTTCCTTTCCTTTCCTTTCCTTTCCTTTCCTTTCCTTCCCTTCCCTTCCCTTCCCTTCCCTTCCCTTCCCTTCCCTTCCCTTCCCTTCCCTTCCCTTCCCTTCCCTTCCCTTCCCTTCCCTTCCCTTTCCTTTCCTTTCCCTTTTTTTTTTATGTAAGAAAGGAGTTTGTGTTGAAAGAGGACTACATTTTTTACCTGAAATACTTAATTGCATATGACATTTAAAATATAACAATATATCTAGAAGGAAATTTAACTGTGGTTTTTGGAGACAACTATTTTCAAAGAAAAGGAAAAGAGTCAGTTAAGTATATATCCTGTTACAATTTCACAATTTCCAATTGTAAACTGTAAGTTGTTTATCAATTAATAAAAGTCAAATGCGATCAGCCATAGTCATTCCACTGAGGAAAACTCACCTTTAGAGTGGAGGAATTTGTGTGTTGCTTATGCTGATTTAAGAGTTACAAATGTGGAAAAGAATCCCCATGGTGTCTGATCTAATCTTGACATGGACAGTATCCACGAGACCTGTTGTCAGTCACAGCTCAAAGCTGCTGCCTGGGGAAGAAAAAATGCTGTGATAACTCATTGTGTCAAAGAAAAAGATTTCACTATGTGAAATATTGACTAAAACTTTAAAATAGAATTGGTACTTTCTGAAAGAACCTTGTAAAGGTAAATAACAAAGAAAATAACAAAGAAAATCCAAAGGGTGCTTTTCAGATTGTTTTCAAAAAGGTTGATCTTTAAAGGAAATCTTGTGAAAAAAATGCATTTTATCTTTTAATACTTACATCAATGTAATTTTTCCACTAGTAATGACAATATGCTTTCTTAAAGGTATTACTTTATATTTTAACGTCAAGTGCATTCACTGTGATTGTTAGTTAATAAAATGAATACATTTCAGTCCAAGCCATCAGACTATTATTCCTCAAGGTACAAACAACTCAAGGAAAAGTCAATAGGGCAAATAGATATTTTACTGTCAAACATCTGCGAGTATACCCAAGCTTTTCAATTGTATGGTACATTTAGAAAATTCTATAATGCTATCACAACAATTTGTTGGAAAGTTTCTAGTCTATTCAAGGATATGGAAAACTATGTAATATTATACAATAAAGACAGTAATCACAAACAAACTGGGACAATGGGGAGCATGATGATTATATTATTAGGGGTATTTTGAGAGATGTTGAAAACATGGAACAGTCACTCTGGATACATTTTATTGCTGTTGCAAAAAAGAGGGTAGAATAAGAAGGCAAGAAAAAGGATTGAAACAAGGAGGATCAAATTGAATCTCAGCTCAGTGACTATACTGTCAGAGCAAGGCAAGAGCCAAGATGTGTGTGCCAGGCTGACTTGTGTGCTTCCTTCCAACAACTTTTCACTCCATCTACCTAGATTCCCCATGCACCCACTCTGATGACTGCTCTAAAAAATGATGGGCCTAAAAACATGGTTCCTTTTCTTTGATGAAGAGATTTCCATGAAGCATTACAGTGCATAAAGCTTGTCTGAAGATGTACATGGTGTTTTGAGAGGAAATGTGATGAGATCAAGCATATTCTATTGTCACCGTGCCTGGAAAATAATAAAAAGAAAAATCAATTGATACTGTGTAGGGACCACTGAGAATCTTGAGGTACGGATTGGGTCCTGGGTCCCACTTCCTTCTCTGCGACTTAACCTCAGTGTTAGACTATGAGTGCGGCTTCTGTTTCTCCATGGGTAAAACGAAACATGAGAAACAGACGTCCCCTCACTTTAGAAGTACTTCTAAAGACTGATTCTAGCTCTCCCAATATTAATTATATAACTTTTGAGAAAGGAAATGTTCTCAGGCATTCTAGATCAGCACAGGGAAGATGGTGAGTATTAGACACAGGGGACCAGAAGGTTGGTGATGGAGGTACCTGGGTTGAGGCTCTGAATTCAAGTCCTGGGTTTACATGCTGTGCCTACCACCAGCTGTGTGATCTATGACAAGCTATGCAGACTCTGGATGTCAGTTTCTCCTTTAAATAGGGGTATAATTCTACCTCCCTCACTAGGTTATTGGACAGATTAAGAGAGCACATGTAAGGTGCTTAGAACTGTGCTTGGGGCATAGTATATGCTCACAGTGTTTTGCAGCGGGTAATATGGCTCAACTTTGTAATATCCTGGACAATCAAATGGTTGTCTGTTTTTAACCTGGTAAGTTTGTAACCATAACTCTTTTTGCATGAAGGGACACAGTCCCCACTCACCTTTATCCTGATAGGTTGGTCCTTCTTTTATCCTTCTGACAGGGCTAGGGACTCCGAAATAGTGTTATGGTAGCCCATTCATTTAAGGACAGTCTGTCCATTTTCCCTTTCTCTTTCCCAGCCCTCTTGAAATGAATTTGTCTAAAATATCCAGAAAATGAAGACCAAACTGTGAAGATTTCCTTTGCATGGCTTAAGATCTTTGCCTAGGTATTTTATCTAACATTCTATGGAGGCGTGGCATACTGTGGGGGTGGGGGTCGTTACTCTCAGAATCTCCTCTCTTCAGAAGTTGGCCTTTCAGACTATTAGTCCTCTTTGTCCTTCAAATCATTATATGTCATGGAGCCAGACAAATCCAATTATTTTCCTAATGCTGAGCTCTGTGACTAACATTCATTCCTTTGGGGTTTGGTCAGAAACATTAGACCTGAGTGATGTATATAATATGAAGTAGAGCATATTTACCGGCTGTGACCTCCGTCTCACAGAGTATCAATAAACAATTTATACACAAACACACAGGGAGGAGGTCAGGTTAAAGACGAAGAAGCTGGTTTCAAAAGAGCATTTCAATGATATTTAACTGCATTGACTGCTTTAACTTAAAAATTATGGACACTTTACTCTTTTCCTACAGGCCAATACATGTTCTATTCTTTCCATTCCAGGATTCTAGCTACAGTACAGCTTTGTTTAGTTGTCCTTCGAAAAATCAATATTTGATCCTGTTGCTAGATGACAATGATGCTTTCTGTTGTATTAGGAAATATACCTTTTTGATTAAGATAATTAAGAGTAAGCAATATATGTAGATGTTTCTTAGAATGTAGTATCCACACAACTAAATTACTCATAAATTCAGCTCTCCCACTGTACTTTATTCATTCATCCTAGAGCAGGAGTGTCCAAACTGTGTCCCGCGGGCCAACTGTGGCCCACAATCCATTTTTAATTGGCCCACAGCAAATTCCAAAAATATATTTAGTTTACTTAAATAAATCAGCTGAGGCAATACATACTTCACCTCGAGTGAGTGGCCCGGCTGTTTGTGTAGTTTACCGCATATGGCCCTTGGTAAAAACGTTGAAAAAAGTTTGGACACCTCTGGCCTACAGCTATCCATGTTTTGAAATACTAAATATTCTCCCCCAGCTGCTTCACTTATACTTCACAGCAGCCTGACTTCTTTACCTACCTGACCTTGTTTTGACCCAGTTGTTAGAAATGTAAATGCATACAGGAGCCAAGCAAATAAACTAGTGCCTAAGACAGGTATATGATGAATATTTGTATATATTAAAATGTTTTCAGGGAGCCATATTATGCACCATAGAAATACATTCTCTGCAAATTATAGCCTATACTTTTTTTGGTAGTTAAGGTCTATTTTTCTCGGAGCAGTTGATCTGCTTATAACTGATGAGATAAACTTATGCGTGGATGTTTCAACTATGTCAAAATTCTTTCAAGGCACTCTCCATATAGAAATGTGGCCTGGACCAGAGCAAAGCTTATTTTCATGGCCTGTATCTAGGCTCTATAGTGAGATGGCTGAGCTATGACTTCATCTGATGCTTGGAATGTTCCTTAGCAGAAATGGGTTCTGTGTACATTTCGGGCTGAATGATTCTGGGGGATCTGTATTGATGCTTCAAGTCTCCATGGCCTGTCTTTTAGAACAAATTATGGCCTCCGCATTAGGGCCACATGAATACGGTTAAAGTACAGAACCCACGGGGAGTTCCCCAGATGCACACCATTACTGGGGGCAGAGGCAGTCTTGGTGAACCACCTTGGAGGGTCTTGATGCTGCCTGCTGCCCACCACATTAGCCCTGCCTTCAGGGATTTTATTATTTCTGCTTCCATATTCCACTGAAGCCTTTTTTATCCCCCAGAAGAAAAACAAAAACAAAAACAAAGTACTGTAAATCTTGTTGTCACCCATTCTGAACCCTTGTAATAAATGATATTAATAAAATAAAAAGAAGTAAATACATAACCAAGTAGTCATGGTAATCTTGAAACATATTTCAGGGCAACATCAAACATATATTCTATTCAATTCAAATTTCCATTACAAATGTAGTGTCACAAACCATTCCTTTATGGAGGAAATTAAAAAAAAAAAAAAAAAAAAAACAGCTTTCGAGACATGTTAGAAGGTACTGACCTTATTGAAGTACCACCAAGCTAACTCCTGAGCAATTATATGTTTAATAACAGTTGCTGGCCCAGAAAAATGGTCCCCAGCTCCCAGCTTCTGAGAGTCCTGCCACTGTACACACAGCACCAGCATTTCATTATGATTCCCAGCAGAGTCTCCCTGAAATAAATAATTTTTGCAGACTCTAGGAATTTATCAACAATTTAATTTTAAAATGTATTACAAAATTAGCAGGCCCATGAGAAACATAATGATTTATTGATGAAAATTTAGAACAATGGATAGAGAAGTGATACTTAGATATTTATTTTTTGTTCAATCAGTGCACTTGAAGTATCTTTATTACTTGTGTAAGGTAAACGGGGCTTACCTTAAATGAGCGTGTCAGAACCTTTCTGGTGCCCTGATATCAAGCAATTCGGTAAAAGAAATGTGCTAGAGAGGGGGAGCAATATGCTTTCTAGGGGCCCTCTTAGAACCCCAGTCTAATCAAGAAGCAATGTGACCCGATATGCAGCAATCCAGGAACTGCTTGGGCCATGTGTTTTAACCCCATTGGTCTGACGTGGATGTAGAGAGCCCAAAAGCACCTGGAAAGAGACAAAAATGTTCAAAGCCCACACATCCCCCATTTTAGGTTCTGGGTACCTTCCCGAATAGCAGAATAGCACTGCTGTCCCCCTTCTCCCCTCTTTTCCCTCTCCCACCCCTCCATGTCCCATCACTGGGAGGCTTAGAAAATTTCAGAAATGCAATGCAAAGCCATAGTAAGGACTCTGTTTGCCATGGCCTAAAAGCTATACTGGTCCCCAAAGATGAAGAACTAACTTAATTCGCTCCTGTACTATGCTGCTTTTATTACTGTTTACTGGTCACCCAGCACTGCTTGAAAGCAGCACTGCTTGGGTAAACTAACATTCCTGACATGGTCAAAAGAACCAGGCTTTAGCTGTGTATTTTTAAAAACTTCCTCATCCCAACTTACTTCTGTACCTACATCTCCTCAACCAATTTCAGGGACTGCTGTCCTCCCTCTAGGTCCATCTGCATCCTGTATATAAACTGTTGTCCCGACCGGCAGGACAATGCAACGTGGGACGAGGGGAAGAAACCTGTTGAGGGTGAGAAAAAAAGGGGAGACAGGAGACGCGAAGAATGGAGGCAAGACAGGGATCTGATCAAGCCTCAAAATTTTATTACGATGGCGGGTTATATATATAGCTATGTCAGATGGGGGTGGGATATGCTATGTCATAGGGTGGCGAGGTACTTGTCGCGGGCTGATAGGCTAGGACAGGGCGATGCCATATGAGGTACAAGGAAATGGGCAGGCTCTGGGTTTGGCGCGCGCGGGCTCTGGGTTTGGCGCGCGCGGGCTTTTGGTTTTGTGACCAGGAAGTTCTGCCTAGGCAAGGCCTGGGGATTTCTATGGCTTCCGACATCTCCTCCCTTTTTGTTTGTTTTAAGGAGGTGGGCCTTGACCGAGTGAGGGAACAGAGGCCTGGTTCCTCCAACGAGCAGAGCTCGTTATTGGATGGTTTTGGGTATCTTTTGTGGAGGAGAGGTAGAGATTTTTTGATACCAACCTCTATGCAAACCAGGTATGTTCTCAGGAAAGTTAAAGGGAGCCGACCGTTGTGAGTCGAGCCCTTTCCTTGCAAATGCTTTGCTTTGCACTCACCTCGGTGCCCATACCCCTCCCCAACTCGTGGGGGGAGTAGACATACCCTTAGTATTATGCCGTCCCCGTGGGGAGGAAGCCAAGATAGCCTTCTTCGAGGCCGTCCCCTGTTGCTAGCCGCTGATAATGGATTTGGATTGGTTTGGCCAAAACAGCATCGATTTGGTTTTTAATGAGGTCAGTAATGCGCCTAAAAGCCCATGGCCCGAAGGCTATTAAGAGAAGGATGCATAGGAGGGGGCCAAGGGTGGGGAGCAGGTAGGGGAGAAGTCCGTTGAGACCCGTCCAGAGTGGGTTTTCGAAGAGTTCTTTGCGTCTTTTTACTAGGTCCTCTTGTAGTTTTTTGATCTTGTCTCGGACGATCCCGGACTTGTTAGCATAGAAGCAGCAGCGTTCCTGTAAAGCTAAGCAGATACCTCCCTGTTCTGCAGTGAGAAGATCTAGGCCTCGACGGTTTTGTAAGACTACTTCAGCTAAAGAGTCAATCTGATCTTGGAGATCATTGATGGTCCCAGAAAGTGTTTGGACATCATCTATCAGCTGGCGTGATAGTTTATTGTAGGACTGGACTGCAACACCTACTCCCGCGGTACCCGAGGCTATTCCAGCAGTAATTCCTAGCCCTACGAGTAAGGGAATGGCTGTAATAGCACGCTTGTGGCGCCCGGTGGCAAATTCTAGGCTGGGGAGAGGGACAGGTGTGTCTCCTGGGATAATAGAGATATCAGGGAGGAGACTAGCTGAGACACAAAGTCCAGTCCTGTTGGTGGGTAACGTGGTGTAAGCGAGGCTGTTCCCACATATGAAAACTTGTCCAGGGCTAGAACACAAGGTTCCGTTAACTTGAATGATGTCAGAACAGTTAGTAAAAGTGACAAACCCTAGATCTACATCAAAAGTGTTGTTTTGAAATCGTCCCTGATAGCAGGGGGAGGTATTAAATCCTACAGGTTGAACTCTAAGAGGAAGGGAGAGACGGGAACAGTTAGAGATTTGTGTGTTTACTGTGATATTGGAGGGGATTGCAGTAGGTATGGGAGTTCCCATAGTCATGCAAAGCCAGCAGTCCTGGGCAAGAGAAGGGTTGGAATGATTTAAGGCCCAGAAGGTGGATTCGAGAATGTTGTTGGTTTGTGTGTCTAAATCCATATCCCGGGATTTTGGGAGAGCCAAGGGGTGGTAAGTTAAAGGGGGGAATAGGTGGTGGAGTATTTTTTGAATGTGCTCAGTGACAAGAGTCTCTTTTAATATGTCATTTGGCCCTCCGCCATCTGAAATGTGGACAGGCATTTTAGTTGGCCAACAGACTTTATTTCCAATTGTACCACTGCAGCCCGCCTGACTATATTTGTTATTGTCAGAGAGGGAGGTGGAGTCCCAATCGCCTCCGAATGTGGCGGACCTACGTCTCAATAACATGGCTGTGAGATAAGTTTGGTTGTCTGAGCCAGTACAAATTTGGGTGGTTGTGTAGCAGGAAGAATGCATTTGATCAAAATAGCTGCATTCGCTGGGGCAGGGCGGTGGTAGTCCTGCAATGGGGGGAATAATGCGGGGCTTATTGGTACAGGTCCATTGTGTTTCATCTATTCCTAGTCCGAATCCCCCCTTTATATTAGGATTATAGGCGAGGTAGGCTACTTTATTACCGCAATCAGTGGATGCTAAGTATGCTAAATCTACCTGTCCTTGTGGGGTTAGCATTTTCATAGGCTAAATGTTTAACAAAGGCGCTGTCGTTCTCGCCTTCTCCGACCAACCGTTCGGCGGCGTCGGTGAGTCTGCTGATAAACTCACAATATGGCTCCTCGGGGCCCTGACGAATCTTTGCCAGGGAGGTGGTAGCGGAGCCTCTTGGAGGTAGGCGGCGCCACGCCTTGAGACCAGCGTTCTGAATTTGAGCTAACAGCCCCGGGGGAAAAGTTGCCTGGATTTCATTGGTATGATAGGGTTTTTCTCCTAGTAATTTATCCCGAGTCCATGATCTTGTTGTTCTATTTTCACTATTGCGCTGTGCTATCTCTCGGCAGTTTTCTTTAAACTCTGTGTGCCAGAGGACGTGGTCCCCCCCAGAAAGGGTGGCACGAGCTAATTTAAACCAATCATTGGGTGTGAGCCAACGGTCACTGAGACCTTCAAGAATTGCCAAGGTGTAGGGCGCTGTCGGGCCATAAGAGCTTACTGCACCTTTTAAATCTTTAATATGTTTGATGCCTAGCCGGTGATATTTTTGGCCAGTGGGATCATTGGAGTTGGGAGTGTTATCTTCTGGGTCTTCTGTGTCAGAGGCCTCATCGGCCGAGGGGGGATTATGAGAGTCGGGGGGTTCATTGTCAGTCTCTTCCATTGTATCCCCTTGAGAGGGTGGGCCACGGTTTTGGCTGCGGGTAACTGGAAAGGTCATTAGGGTCTTTTTATTAAGTATTGGGCCTTTTTGAGGTTTTTCAGGGTTTTGGTTAGGCATTAAGGTTTTAAGTTCTTTTTCAAGGGCATGCAGCTCCTTTAGGAGTTGCATATGTTCGCGTTTTTGTTGGAGTGTCTCTCTAAGAGAAGAAATTTCTTGGGTTAAAGATATTTTTGCCTGCCTAATGGGATCGGTTAAGAATGGGGTGTTTTGAACTAGGGTGTCTTGAGGGAATAGGGGTGGGTTTGGGTTTAAGACTGGGTTATAGAATGTTGGGAGTTCCTGAGGGGGGACATAAGGGGGAGGGGTATGTATTTTTTGTGAAGGGGCGCGCAAGGTTGGCGCGGCGAGGCCCCAGGGATCTTCTTTTTTATTATAGCGGGCAGCTTGTTCCTCTAAATCTATCTGGTCTCTTGGGGAGAGCTGGTCCTGATTATTAAAGGCCAAAAGGGAAGGGTAGATTTTAGGGGGGTCTTTTAATGGGTGATTCTCTAAGGCAGAGGCTTCCTGATTATCAGCTTGTTTTTTAGGTTCCTCTGGCATGTCTATTGAAACAGATTGGCAGACAGAAGGGGGGCGGGAACTCTCTTTTAGGACTGTTTCCCCTGTCTGTAAGATCTCTCTAACATCTGGGTCTGAGGAATGTATTTTTAGGATATCATTAATCAGATTCCAATATGAGAATGCCGATACAGGGACCTTGTTGGGTCCAAAAACCCGATAGTAATCATTAAAACAGTCTCCAACTCTCTTCCAATATTTTTGATCAATCGTTCCTTCTTGGGGGAACCAGGGGCAGATATCAGAGACAAAACTGAAAAACTCACGTAAATCTTTTTTTCTAGCCTTAACTCTCCGCATCTTGAGAGATTCCTTAATACCCTTAAGGAAGAGTTCATGTGAACTCAACTCCTGTCCCATGTCAATCACCTACTCACCAATCTCTCGTCCTTCGCTGGGCGGCTACTCCAACGTCGGGCAAACTTGGAGTCTTTTCTTACGGGTGAATACCTCGTGAACTCCAAACGAGCCTTTTTACTGCCGAGGGGGCTGTCGAGTCTTGTCCCTTACGGGCTCGAAACAAGCCACACTCGCGCCGGGGAGGCCCTCGAGTCTTGTCCCACGAGTGAAAACTGCGTGGGCTCGAAAGAAGCCAGTCCGTGGAGGCTCAGGGGGGGGGGGGCCGCGGCGGTTTCCAGAGTAGGTGTCCTCATAGAATCTTCGTACCTCGGGCCCCACGTTGGGCGCCAAAATGTCCCGACCGGCAGGACAATGCAACGTGGGACGAGGGGAAGAAACCTGTTGAGGGTGAGAAAAAAAGGGGAGACAGGAGACGCGAAGAATGGAGGCAAGACAGGGATCTGATCAAGCCTCAAAATTTTATTACGATGGCGGGTTATATATATAGCTATGTCAGATGGGGGTGGGATATGCTATGTCATAGGGTGGCGAGGTACTTGTCGCGGGCTGATAGGCTAGGACAGGGCGATGCCATATGAGGTACAAGGAAATGGGCAGGCTCTGGGTTTGGCGCGCGCGGGCTCTGGGTTTGGCGCGCGCGGGCTTTTGGTTTTGTGACCAGGAAGTTCTGCCTAGGCAAGGCCTGGGGATTTCTATGGCTTCCGACAAACTGTTCCTGATTGCTGCAACGACTTACCTTTATGAACAACACTTTTATCTTCCCAAGCATTCTCCCCACACACTCATGCTGCAAGAGTCTGAAGTTTTTAATTATTGGCTTTATTCCTCCTCCCTGCAAATATTGTAAAAATTGTGTTTTTCCTATATCTGGTTCATGACTGTTAAGAATTGGCGTGATGTATACTATATCTTTATAAACATATATTAAGATAGTGAGGGAATTTAATGAAATGAGCTAGATTTTAGACTTAGGTAAATTCAGTCTCAAGTATTTACTTCCTGTGTGACATGATCAACCCACTGAACCTCAGTTTCTTATTTGTGATACAAGAAGAGTACACACACTTTAGGCGTTTGTATTTAGTAAATAACTAAATTGATAACTAATATGATAATTTATAGTGTCTGATGTATGGCCATTACTGTTGAGGTTAATAATCATTAGAGTGATATGAAAGTTAGTATGAAAGTAACTTTTTTGGAATCTAACAGCCTAAATGACCAAACCCTTAGAAGAATGCTTGGTTATGAGAAATAATGTTTGGAGGTGAGATAGGAAGGACAAAGATGGCTGTTTTCAGGTAAGAGGTACATTTTCCATTACACATCTCCCTCATCTTTCCTTGAACAATAGAAATAAAATTGATTTGAATTAATGAATGTGGTCACATTAGGCTATAAAAGAATTTCAGTTGTATCAAGAAGTCTTCCTGTTATATCATACTGTTCCCACTGAACTGCCATGATGTTTGAAATATCCCACTTGTGCAGCCATAATTTTGAGTAAATTGTGGTCAATGCCTGCTTTAAACCCAAATATACTGCGTGGGTGGAATGACATGTTAAACCATGATCATGGTATAAGTCTCTTAGGTGAATTTGATGTTACAAGACAGAAGGCAAAGCCTCTGGAAAAATAATCAAAGCAGGCTGTGATGAAGGAGAATGAATGTGTTTGCATATTTCATTCTTGCTGCCCATGAAAGCAAACGTCATTGGGAAAACTTGAATGAACTCTGTGCAATTTGGGGTCCTCCTGAGAAACAACGATCCAGGAAGACAGACACATTGGTAGAAAAGAGGCTACACAATAGGTCTTGATCCTAAATAATGGGTCCCTCTCTCCAGCATTTTTCCTTATTTCCCCTTTTTCATATTTTAGTGATTTTTTAAACTATGTGTTTTTAATCTGTGTAAATAACCAAGGGGGGAATCTTATTGAAAGTAAGGTATTCAATATTTACAATTAAAATAGACATAGTCCTTGGCAAAAAATACACACTGATACCCAATATTTTTGAGCATTTGCTATATATCCATTTCCTTGCCAAGCAGTGGTAATTCATAGATAAAGAACTCTTGTTTTGTAGCCCAAGAAGGTCAACATTCTAGTGGAGAAAGTCAATACATTCAAGATAAACTAGACTGTAGATGAACTTTCTCTTCAAGATGCCAGTGAAATGTCTCATCTATCAAGTCTTAACTGACTCAAACTCAAGTTAATTTGATCACTTCCCTTTAAAAACTTCATATCTTGGACATACCTTCATCTTTGTACTGACCACACTATGCTGTAACAATATATTTATATTTCTATCTCCACAACTAGGTTGTAAGCATTTTTAAAGCAAAGGGTTTTAAGTTTTGTTCAACTCTGTACCTTCAATAACCATAAGTTTGATTGCTAATGGGCACTCAAATGTTCTTTGAATGAATGAATGAATACTATAATCATGATGTGAACTGTCTTTGAAGAAAGCATGAAAAAGGCAAAACATTAATTATAGAAGAGAGGAAGGCATCATTGAGGAAATGACCTTTGACTTGGATTTTGAAGGATGAGATAAACTATGCTGGTATACAGTCAGACAAAGCTGAATAGATTTCTTGGCTGATTTTAAATTCATTCAGCTAAATTGCTTAGAGGGTCCAAACACAACCTAAAGACAGCTTGTCAAAATAGGCTAGAAATTGCTTAGGGAATATGTTGAAACTCAAAGCAGCAAAAGTATTTATTTTTCAAGCAGTGTAAGCAAGAATTTGTGGAGGATAAAACCTAAGAGAATTTATTGCAATGAACTGATTCTTTTTTAGAAAGTCAAATGTACTGGGGTGACAATGGTTAGTAAAATGACACAGCTTTCAAGTGTACAATTCTATAATACACCATCTATATATCACATTGTGTGTTCACCACCCAGGGTCAGTTCCCCTTGCATCACCATATATTTGACTCCCCTTACCCTTTTCTACCACCTCTTTCCCCTCTTACCCTCTGGTAACCACTAAACTGTTGTCTGTGTCTATGAGTTTTTGTTTCTTTATTCGTTTGGTTCTTTGTTGCTTTCAGTTTTATATCCCATATAAACAAAAGATAAAAATCACACGATTATATCAATAGATGCAGAAAAAGCATTTGACAAGATACAACATCCATTTATGATTAAAACAGTTAATCAAATGGATATAGACAAAAAGGAACATACCTTAACATAATAAAGACCTTAGATGACAAACCCTCAGCTAATATCATAATTAACGGTGAAAAACTGAAGCCTTTCGCTCTATGTTCAGGAACAAGACAGGGTGGCCCCCTATCACCACTGATATCCAACATAGTATTGGAGGTCCTAGCCAGAGCAATCGGGCAAGAGAAAGAAATAAAAGGCATCTGAATTGAGAATGAAGAAGTTACATTATCACTTTTTGCAGATGACATGATTTTCATATAGAAAACCCTAAAGACTCCACCAAAAAGCTATTAGAAACAATAAATGAATACAGTAAAGTTGTCAGCTACAGAATCAAGGTATGAAAATCCATTGTATCCCTATATATTAACAATGAAACCTCAGAAAAAGAAATTTGAAAAAACAATTCCTTTTGCAATTGCAACAAAAAGAATAAAATACCTAGGAATAAACTTAACAAAGGTTGTGAAGGACCTATACACTTGATATTACAAAACATTTAAAAAAGTAATTGAAAAAGACACAAAGAAATGGAAAGACATTCCGTGTTCGTGGATTGGAAGAATCAGCATAGTTCAAATGACCATATTACCCAAAGCAATATACTGATTTAATGCAATCCTCATCAAAATTCCAATGGCATTTTTAAAAAAGAAATAGAACAACAACAACAAAAAATTATCAGATTTGTATGGAATCACAAAAGACCCCGAATAGCCAAATAATTTTTTCAATGACTACCACAGATCATGGGGTTGCTAACCCTTTTCCCTGGATTTCAGGACACACAGTTTGAATTTGCATGAGGATGTGATGCGGCTAATCCTTTAATAGCACACTGAAGGTGAGCTGACAGGCCTGCAGCAGTGTGTCATCTGGTTGACAGGATTTGTCACACTTTGGGTTCTCCTCCCATGGAACTTGCCACTGGTTCTTAAGTTTTTCTCCCTTCTTGCCTGGAGGGGGCAAACCATTCTTTTAATATTTTCCCAGATATTTGCACGCTGAGAGATAAATGATGTGTGAGAAAATCTTGCCTAAAAATAGGAAAGAGACATGTCAGGACATTATTATGGCCAATTTGACTTGGAGTGATCCAAGAAAACTAGATCTCTGAAAAAAGGTAAAATAGCAGATTTAATGGCAGTCCTGTGATGTGTGACCATAGAGATGGCCAATCTTGGTATATGTCTTGACAAGTAGCAAGACAAACGTTTCTGGGAATTAGCTGATGGAAGGAAGATCTCAAAAATCATACACTTATGTTGAAAAATATTGCTTTATTTTCCTCTGTTTAAAGAGATTGAGTCATTCCAGTGGTGATAGTAGACTTGGTACATTTTCATTTGGTTTGCAAGTTGTGCTACATTTTAAAGAGTTACATTAAGTAAGCCATGGAAAAAGCACCCATCAATAGAATTTTAGAGTCCATATGAAGAGAGACATATATAATTTCACTCTACTATATGTTTACTGGACCACATCTGAATTATTTGTTTCCCAGTTACACTTACACTGTCTCAGAAGCTCCAAGATCAAATGAATTGTGCACAGAGGACAGTTAGAATGGAGATGTGTCTGAATATCAGAGCACATGAGGACAGATAAAGTAGTTGATGATATTAAACCTAGAGAACAAAATGACTATGAAGGTCACACCAACAGCTAAAGAATTGTCGTGTGTTAGATGAAGTAAAACTCTTGGTTTGCTCCAGAGGATCCAGCTATGGCAAAAGGGTGGGAGATACAGAATAATAGATTCCATTTCAAACCATAAAGATCAAGTGTGAAGACACTTAATTAACAACAGGAGGATGAATTACCTGGAAAAAGTATCAATAGTTGTTTAAACAGAGGCTGAGGATGATCCATCAGGGATGCTGTAAGAGATTCAGGCATTATAGAAATTTGGACCAAATGACCTTATGATCCCTTCATAGCAATAAAACTGACCAACCAGATAATTAGATGGAGTACAAAGCCTTGATACAAAAATACAGTGTAGTATCAGACAGAAACAAACAGTAGACCAGTAGAATAGAAGAGCTCAAAAACAGAAATAAGAATATATGGAACCTTAATTTACAATAAGGGGACCCCACAGATCAATGAATAAAATACAAATGGTTTAGTGTATAGTGTTAGATAATCTATCTCATTACATGGAGAAACATAAGATTGGATCTTTAACTATTAGCACACAAAAGAGATGATTCCAAAATAATTCAATATTATATCTATGTTAAAGGTAATACTATAAAAATATTGGTAGGGACTGTTGGAAAGTATATTCATGATCAGGAAGGATTTCTTAAAATTTCAAATGCACAAACTATAAGGCAAAATACTTGTTTCATTAGATTACATAAAAGTAAGAATTTATGTTCAAAATGGACTCTGAACAAGCTTAGTATATATATATATATATATATATATATATATAATGGGAAAGATATTTGAATGTCCCGACCCGCGGGACACTACACGAGGGACCCCGAAGCACCTAGAAGGGAGGAAAATGGGAGACACAAAGACCGGAGACAAGACAGGAGTTCTGATCAAGTCTCTCTTTATTGCAGCTCAATCAGGGGTTATATACATTCTTCTGCTGGGTGGAGGGGCATTAACATAAGAAGGGTTGCCCCAGGCTAGCATCTTAAGCCATCCAGACACCCCCTACAGAAATGTGGGTGTTATCTAAAGACCCAAGTAACTTCCTCTATCTCATGCTTCTCAGTTATGTGATGGTGCCTTATAGGCACCCGCCCCCTACATTTGAAGTCTACAAATGACTGAGCAACAAAATCTGGAATTCTAGAAAATCAACAAGTTAGCCCTGACAGAAAAGTTGACAAAGGACTTGAAATTAACAAAGTGGATAAGAATTTTTTTTAGAGAGATGGGAATCAAAAAAGCTAAGATACATAAAAATGTGCTCACAATCATTAGTAAACAGATCTTATACATGTAAAGGCAATGAGGTATCATACCTATTTAATTGCCAAAAAGTAAAAAGCTGGATAATACAAAGTGTTGGCATAGACATGAGCCAACATCTGTTGCTGCTGAAAATGTACCTTATAATACTCATTCCAAAGAGATTCTGTCATTTCTTATTAAAATCAAATTATGTATGACTTATGGCCCAGGAATTCTATTCCTTGGTGCATAATTCTAAGAAATTCTCACACAAGTCATCAGAGAGATATGTACATCCATTTTCATTGCAGCAATATTTATAATAATAGGGAGTTGGAGGCAAACTTGGAATGCATTGTTGTAAGAGTAGAAAGAAAATGAAGTTGATGCACACCATGAAATATTGTGAATGAAATACTGACTGTTGAAGTAATGCATTAGAGGTACACTAAGAAATATGAATGTTCTTAAAACATAATGTTTAATAATAAAAGTGAAGAAAGATTGTCATCTATAACACAATATCCTTTAAGTATATTAAAAATACACCCACACAGGAGAACTGACTCTGGGTGGTGAACACACAATGGGATTTATAGATGATATCATACAGAATTGTACACCTGAAATTATGTAATTTCATTAATAACTGTCACCCCAATAAATTTAAAAAAATATATATATACCCACAAAAAATGGTACACTTTTGCTAAAATATCCACATTCCAAATACACATTAAACATATTAGTATGACTATTGGTTAAATAGGAATAAATGTGGAGTATGGTAATAAAAGGGAATAAATAAATAAGGAAAACGAGAGCGACTGCATGGATCATTGATGATAATGTTCCATGAACTGAATTAGCATAATTAACTTAACAATATGCATCTGAGTATCAGAAAATAAAATTATAAAATTATACTTTGTTTTCAGGGTACCTAGAGACTGATATGCTATTATGTGTGGCACTATACACATTTTATTGTTATTAACTCACGTCCTTTACTTAGATCTCTCAGGAAGGATCCCCTTCTCTCATGGCAGGTCTCAAGTTTTTGCCTTGTAATATATAAGTTTTGTTAAGGAGTTTCTCCAGCTTATTATGCACATAATATATGAAAGAACAGCAAAGGAGAATGATCTCTTACTTTTTCACTTTAAAACAGTTTTCAACTGTGTACTAAAATATTTCAATCATTTTTAAAGGTTTCATTTTTAATGGAAGAAAAGTTTAATTTGAAGATAATATGAAACTGTTATAATAGCTTATTAAACGTAAAAGATAAAAGAACTAGTGAAGCTTTAAAATGGTAATTAAAAGAGCTGATGTGTGTCTAATGCATTTATTCAGCGTCTTCTAGCAATAAGTCAAGATGATGTTAAAAATTTTGTCTTTATATTCAAGTCATTATTATTACTGAAATTTCTGTCCCCATCAACTGTCAAAGGCCTGTGCTGTCACTGCATTTGAGCCACCAGAAGTAGTAAATGACACCCTCAGAATACAGGCACCACGTGCACACTTTACCTGCTGTAACCCGGTTGGCTTCCTTACAGGGCAGTGCACAGAAACTCACTGTCACAGAGCTGTGGAGGAGAGGGGGTGAGATGTGGCCGCCTGATCAAGGTGATACTACAAGTCACAAGAATGATTTAATAGTTCTCCACGTATAGAGGACTTATTCTATTTCCAGGTGCTTTCAAGTTTACAAAGACACATATTAGCTAATCACTGCCTCACCAAGAGCTGCCTGTGAGATAAGTAGAGTAGTTATTATGATTTTAAAGAGGAAGAAACTGGATCTACAAAGACGTTTTCATAAATATGTCAAAGGCCTCAGGTTTTCTGTTCAGGTGTGATTTTAACATGAGTTTCCTAGTTCCAGGTCACAATCATTTTCTGGAACATGATTTAAAACTTACATCAGATGACAAACAGCTTCCTGAAATCATTTCCCTGTTTGAATCAGAAGTTACATTTCTCTAATGCTTGCCACTAGAGAAATACATAATGTACCAGAAAGGGCGGGAGAGTCTGATGGAGTTGTAGAACATTTTGGTACAATGTACGGTCTGATGCAGCAGTTTCAAGCTGGATTTATGTTAATTTGGTTGTGTTTTATGGGCATGCTCAGCAATCCATGTAGAAGTATGAAAATGTATGTTTTAAATAAAATATAAACTAATACAATGATGTTGGTAGACTGATTAATTTGCTTTATCTATACTTTAAGTACATAATTCTGTTGGACAAAAGTGTAGAAACAGAAAAAAGTCACAGAAGCCTAACTAATAAACTCATGTAAAATATATGCAAATTTATAAATATTGGTCTGCATTAATCTACAAATCAGGATAGCATCTTGGATATCATAGCGATATGGTCAATAAAAGGTGTCATTATAATAATATGAATAATATAATGCAGACTTGGTTATAGAGAGGGAATTCTAGGTCACCAATAAGAGAAAGAATAAGCCAATAATTCCTAGAATAGGAACAGAATCTCAGAAATCCCTCTTTAAAAGAACATCTCACGCACTTTCCATAATTTATAATTTATTGGGCTAATGACTCCTTTTAGTAACTGCAAATATTTGTGTGTGTGAGGGGGTGGAGGGTCGTGGAGAGGGAGCTAGTTTATAGAATATTCACAACTTGGTGCCAATCATTTTATAAATTATAGATGGTGACCCACTCATAAGTCTCCACAAGCAATTTTTAAAAATAAAATGGAATGGAATGGAATAGGAAATGGATGGGATAGAAAACATAACAGTAAATTGCAAATGGCATGGATAAAATCTGATTTGTGAAATGTTTGTTTCAGCTATTTCATGTGTGTGTTTACGTGTTTAAATTTAGGAAGTAAAATATATTTCCTACCCTTCCTAAAATTTTTAAAACCAATGTATGTAGCAAACTGCATGCTGACAGCCACAGACTCAGCACAAGAAATGCTGATGGAGATGGAGGGGAAGGAGGAAGAAACAGGGAGCAGATGCCTATGGGACCATGGGCATTGACAACCCAAAGTTCAGAAGGTTCAATATGAAGTAGGAGAAAAGGCACTGCTGCATCTGGACAAGTTAGGTCCAGGCCACTCAGCCCAGTTTCCCCCAGTTTAACCAATTTTCTACAGAATCTGCAGACCATAGCCTGCTTTTATATTTTACATATCTTGCCAGCTAAAATTGCTTTATACATTTTACATGGTTGAAAAATTAAAAGAAGAATGTTTTCTGACATTTGAACACTTTATATAATTTGAAATTCATTATTCAGAAACACACTTGCAGTCACACACATTCATTTACATATCGCCTATGACTTCTTTTGCAATGGAGTTAAGCAGTTGTGGCAGACACTGGCTGCTCAGCGAAGCTTAAAATATTTACTGTTTGGCCTTGAGAAAAAAGGTTGCTGATCCTTGGTCTAGGTTACTCCATGGGCATCACGATGCACTAGAGCCACTCATCTTGGCTCCTAAGAGCACATTAGAAGCATCTTCTCCCAATTCCACGTTCGATGACATCACCATGGTAGCCTGAAACCAACCAGGGTACTGAGTATTCACACCATTGAAATCTACAGGTACAAATTACTTGCTTTTTTTCCCACCTGAGAGACAATTATTGAACCTTTACCAACACACCACTGCATTAAGCACATACTAAACCGACTTAAGAGGTGTGTGAAGTTAGATGGATAACAGTCTAAGTAAACCATGGTTTTCCATTGATTAAACCTGACCACTCATACCACACAGATAGATTGCTTGTGTAATGAGACAAGCTGAGGCAGTTACACATGCTATTAAAAAAATAAAAAATAAAAAAAAAAAAAACGGGGCAGGAATAATCTCTGTGCCTTCCTCTCAATTTTGCTCTGAACTTGGAACTGCTCTCAAAAAGAAAGTCCTAATTTAAAAATGAAATAAAAACACAACAAAAACCACTACAAAAAAACAACTGCAAGTCTGCAGTCTACCTCCAATGTGCAAAAAGAAAAAAATAAAAATTAGAAGGGAAACCTAGGGCAGTGACTTAGTACTGGGAGATTCATGGTCTTTTCCAGAGTGGCCTGGAAATTTGGAGGAGCTGAAGTTAAATTTAACACCATTATTCCCTTTGAAATTTTTCTCAACATTATAATTTCCTTTAAGACTTTTTGTTCACTTTAAGACTTGTAAATATAAGAAAGAACAATTAAGACTCTTTTCACTTAGGAGGTTTTTGACAAAATATTTGGCCATGGTCCTTGACAAAAAAGAAAGCAAGAAAGAAAATACCATTAGCAGAGGGATGTACACAAATGTGTTGTAAACTTTTTGATTTCTTACTAAGTTCCAAACAGCCTCCTCTGTCACTGTTCCCTTTAGAATTTCAAGTAACTTCAGTGGATAACATATACACTTCAAATCTCCAAACTTAATGCGCTTTCTTTCCGCTGCTAAAATTAAAACACTATTCTACTCTTGAACATATTTAACATAGAAATAGCTGTGCATTTATTGTGCAGTATGACACGGTGGAAGCACAAGAGTTTTGAGTTACACAGAAATGAGAACCTTGGCCTCACCTTTTACATTCCTAAATGTCTTCATCTGTAAAGCAGGGCATTACAGAGTCAGGAAGGGAGCTGGATTTAGACACCAGTTACTATGTTTCTAAGGCTTTTGAGTTGGCAGAAGTCTGCATGGCCTGGGCTGGAACTGCTTCTCTGTCACCTAATAATTGGATTATTTAGGGCAAATCTTTTCACTTTCTGAACCACTGTTTCTGCATGGGCAAAATGAGAACAACAATGGCACATACCTTGAAGTATTCCTATTAAAGCTAAGTAAAATTGTGCAGTGATACCCATGTTAAATATTTAGTAAATATGAACTATTATATTCAAATGATGCAGCCCATTTCTGTACATTCGCATCATATATAACACTCTTGGTTCTTATACTTTTGATATTCATTAGATGTTAGGCATTATTCTTGAGAATTTGACTTTTGTCTTCTTTCAGATTTTAAAACATACTGTTATACCACAAACTATCTCATATTTACTATTATCAGAGTCTCCTCTTTTTAAAGAAATGTATCCATGCCCTTGTTGTTTGATCTTTCCAGTTGATTAGCATCAGCTTCGAAGGAAAAAAAAAAGACTATCTAGAAATCTGCATTAGAATTGATTGGATAATAACATTAAAAAGTCTGAATTGAACCAAAAAACATGAGAAAACTAACTGTAAAATGGTCAACAGTTACTGAAGAATCCTGCCTCAGTCTAGTCAAGTGATTTCTTTCAGAATTTGAAATTCTGTTCAAGATGTAGAATAATAAAAAATTACTTTCCAGTCCACATATGTTTACATATGGTTTTGTATGCACCAGGCACCATGAGGAATAGAAAAATCAAGACTTCATTTTGCTGAGGAATAACAGAATCTCCAACAGAAAACTTTCTTCAGGTAGGTCTCAATGGCAAGTCAACTCCCTGGCGAAGGTCAAAGCAACTTCCAGGGCAGGACGGATCATGCACTCCATGCAACATGTTGAATATAGAATTGAGCACTGTATTCAGAGGAGGTGGTCCCTAATGTATCCTGGAACATGCTGTAGAAACTGAAAAAGTAATGTTTAAGCTTGACTTATAGGATGTGTTTCTTAGTGATGCTGTCAAATCAAGATTCATGTAAAAGATTAGAATTTTCAGAGAATCTTAATTTCAGCCATAATAGACAAGTAGCTAAAGTGTACCATTTCAAGATTTAACGTTGTTTCTTGAATACTAAAACTGGCATTTGTATTTCGTCAGGTATGCTTTACTGAATTATTATTTAGAAGCAGATTTTAACATTGTCTAACCAGCTTAAGATGTTAGCTTCATCTCTGTAATTTAGTAACGTTATCATTTCTGGAAAAAAACTAACTAGACAGCAAGAAGTTGTTTCTTTTAAAGCATAATTTCATTTATTTTTTGAGTGATTTGACATAAATTGTTATGTAAATGCAGAATTTATAACTTGGTTTATTATAAACGTATGGTGCAAAAATATCTCTACACAATTTAACTCGTGTAGTTAAATGGTAACATTATTTGATATCTTCTCAACTTTAGTGCTCTAAAAAATTAGCAATTGATACTCATCATGAATATGTTGGCAAATTTTCTTTCTCCATTTGCTATTAAATGTATGTATTATCAACATCTAACATCTCAATGTAAAGTCACTAATTAAGTTTATAAGATTTTAAAATAAAAAAAGAAGTAATCAGCTTGAATAATTGAGATCAATAGAAAATGAAACATGACATCCATGAATTAAAATCTAGGAACATTTTTCAAGATGCTATTCATTTCATAAATTGAGTTTCATTTGAAAACCAAAGTAAAACTTACCTTCACAGTCACATCGAAGTTTTGTTTTTATAGTGATTCTCCCCACCACGCCATAAAATATTTTAATGGAAAATAGGTCTGTCATAAACATGGTAGCCCAAATTATGGGCCTGAGATGGTTCAGGCTTGTGTCAGATATCCTAGTATAATTATTACTAGTACCCTGTTTATTTTCAAACTTGTCCTGTGTTGGAAGATGAATCTTCTTGTCAGCCTAATCATAATTCAATGCAAGACGATAGTCATATTTCACTTATAAATGATATACTGTGTGTCAGAAAAACGGGGGAAGTTTATAATTGCTCAAAACTATCAAAAGCTAAATTTCAGTGAAATTCAATCTTCAACAATTTGTCAGGTTAGTTCATTAGTCATATTCAAAAATACACCTAACTTTTAGTATTTGTTAGGTGAAATGCTTAATCAATTTTGGGTCAAGTCTGCAACTACAAAGGGAAGTAGTGAATTCAGAGCCGAATCTGACTGATCAAAATAAAGCTGATAATTATCTCTTTTGCTAACTGTAAAGCTAACCAGTTATTCGACAAAAGTAGGACTCTCGCAACTGCACACCATGTCCTTGTTTTTATAGGGACATCAGCTCTACTTTCTTGATGAATCACCTTTTATTTGAGGTTCTGTGTAACAATGATCTCTCCCTTATGGAAAAATTACTCTTACCAAGAGCATTAACTCCTTCCCCTGATACCAAAAGGATACTTTTGATATATATCAATGGCCGGAACCTTGCTACTAAGAATTGTAAATTGCTTTGGCTGACAAATTAAAGTCAAAATCTAATTATTTCAATTTGTTTTAAGTGCATTGAATTATTATGAAAGGAGCTATATTTAAATCTCCAAGGACCAGGTATTCTCTTTATATTTAAAGAATGAGGTGCGTTTTTTTTCTATCATGCCTTAGGGATATATTTTATTGTGTAGAAATCTATCAATAAAGATTAGAAAATGAAAGTTCACTTTCTATTTTTCAGTCTTTAACTTTTAACCAGTGTTTGAATACAATTGTGCCAAGCTCAGAAGGTGGTAATTCAAACTAGAATTCCAATGCTTTTATTTTGTGCAAAAGCACAAAAATTAGAACTGCTAAATTTCACATATCCAAAATATTCTGTCCTAAAAAGTCTTGATCAAGTAATTTATTTTAAAAAAAGTATAATTTAGGGCTTATTTTAATTTTCTAAAATACGTTCTGCCGTGTTTGTGTGTGTGTGCATGTGTGTGTATTACCTATTCAGTTTTCTGAAAAATGAACATGTTTCTCTTTAAAAATTAGCCCTGGTTATTGGAGCAAACTAAATTTCTTTCTCAAATTTTTATATAAATTATAGATTTTTGCCTCTGAAGTTCTCAAAAATAACTTGGCTTTCAAAAACAATGTATGATAGTATTTATTAAATTATGACCCATTTCCACCTTTGGCATGTTTTACTGATCCTTCTGCATTTAAAATCTCAGATAATTAAGAATATGCAATGCAAGTCAGGTGGGTACTACACTAATTTGGAGATCACTGCATAAGTGATATAAATGTCTAACCACTATGCTATACACTTGAAACTAATATTAATACTATTGAATGTCAACTGTAACTGAAAAAAATAGAAAAACAAACCCCAAGATTGGAAGACTAGTAATAGTATAACCTCAATCACACTGCCTCCCACTACAAATAAAACCCAGCATGATCCAGGTTAAAAAAAAAAAAAAAAAAAGAATATGAAATACGAGAAAAAGAGATATTCGAGACCAATTTGAACTAATATAAACAAATTTCCAATATTCACCCTAAGCATAAAAACACTTATAAGATCTTATTACGCTCAGTTTCTAATGAGATCTTCAAGTTCATTTTCTTAACTTTGAATGACATTTTTAGATGCCCGTTGCCTTGGCGTTTTATTTCAATTAGCATGCTGTTTTCTAATTTACTTTCTTTATTCATGAATTTATGCGTCTACTGACTTCATGTGTATTATATTCTCACATAACAAAGTAAATTTTGAATAATTTTTTAAATTATTTTTATTCTTCTTTAAATTGTCTCTGCTGAAAGCAGCATAAATTTGTGTGTATTCCATATGCACGCAGAACTTAATATGCAGGTTTTTACAAAGCAATACCCAAAGTAATTATTTAGTACTCAAACTTTTTGGCAATTTCTTTATATCTTTTTTCTGACTTTTATTAAACTAATTTTCCTACAGGCAAAAGTAAACAGCAAATATTAACTTATAAAGCTGATAAATTCATATTGTTTTATAATGTTATACCTAAAAATAAGTTACCAAACTTTGAATAAGCATTGAAGCCATAATAAATTATATTGTTAGAAGGTTAAAATCAAATGTATATTGATTTGAGTCTACTATTAGGGACAAAAAGTTAAAAATAAATGAAAGGAAAAGAAACAGAATACATAAAGTATAAATGACAGAAAAAAGACTATAAGATTAGCAGTGAAGACATGGGAGGTGTATTAATATTCCTTGAAATCCATGTTATTTTTTAATTGCATAATTTCAAACACATGTATCAAATTGTGTTTTGCCAATATGTTATTTATTTATATATACCTGCATTAATGAATCAAACATTTCTTAAACACCATTTGTATGCCAAGTACTTTGGTGGGCGCTGGACATGCAAATAGCAGCCAACAATCTAATGAAGTAGAAACCTAGGTAAACAAGAATCTGCATTCTTAACAATAGAAACAGTACCTGTCCAATGTTTAATGATTCTTTAGGTCTTGGCCTAACTGGCATTTTGTCTAGAAACTCTTCCCTGAGCCTTTCTCCCTGCCCACAACTGTGTCAGGGGCCAATACGAGGCATTACCTTAACCCTCTGCTCTTTCTTTATTGCATCACTTACCACACTTCTTGTAAATAACTTTTAAAATGTTGAAACTGACTCCTTGATTCTAAACCTTAGGAGGACAGATACAAAGCTGTTTTGCTCACATTTACATCGCTTGTGTCTAGAACGGTGCTTGGCACGTGGTATATGTCAGATACACACTGGCTGAAAAAAAGAAAGAGGGAGGGAAGGAGAGAGCCAGAGGGAAGAAAAACAGGGAAGGAAAAAAAGGAGATGAAGGAAGGAAGGGAGAAAGGGGGATTAATTTTACAACCTCTCTTAAGGTAGGTTTTGGGTGGAATTCTCAATGTGTCTCCTTATAAATCTAATAATAACAATAGGAGATCAGAGGAACCTAAAATTCAGGAAAAATATCATTCACTTCAAATTCAAAATATTTGTATGAGTGCTAGAGACATGCAGAAACATGATGTCTAATTCTACTTTCAATCTATGAGAAGCAGAATTAGCTTTCAAAAACAAGGTAGTTGGTGCAAAAGTAATCGCAGTTTTTGCAATTATTTTTTTTAAACTGCAATTACTTTTGCACCAACCTAATATTACGAAATACTAGCCAGGGCTATAATCCTTTAAAGTTTGAAAAAGAGTCAATCACCACATCATAGCTAAACATGCATTAGCAGTCAAGTGTTTACCTGAGCAGTCCAAGAAGCAGGAAGATTTCAAAATGTTTTCTACCTAAGGAGACTCTATGTGATATATTTAGCAACATCCGGAGCCGTTTTTGATGTAACAAACCCAATGTTAGAATTTAAATGGAAATATCCCCAAATCAGTAGAAAAATATTTGTGAATTTCACAGTACAAGGGTCATTTACATTTCAAACAACAAATTTTATTTTTTATTTTTACTTTATCTCTTTGGAGCTGTATATTTTATAGTTTTATACAGTGAACATATATTTATACTTCGAGAAAATAAAGGTGAATATTAATAAAAATAGAAAATATAGGACAGAACTGAGCATAAGATTATATAGCAAAGTGTAATCATGAGTGTTTATATTCAAATATACACATACTTATATATTACCTATTAATTATTTTGTCAAGAATGACATAGTATGTATTGAATTATGAACTATTTAAAACAAAGAGATTATCATTACTTCTCTCCAAATTGATTGGATGTAGAATTGTCACATCCCTATCATTTTTCAGTTCTAGGATTTTGTAATTTTGTTGCTTTGTCTTCTGGAAATCATAATTATAGTTGAAAATTATAATAACTGGGTCAAAAGTATATATTTTCCAGGTTTTTAAATTACATTGATACACATTTTTTAGGCAGACTGCCCATTTCATTACTTCCAGGACAAAACTTATCATAATCCTTTAAAATATTTGCTAATTTGATAACTAGTGACTGAAAACTTACAGTTATTCTCACTTAGGCTTTGGTTTGTTTGTTAATAGCATTTCTAGATATTATTGTATGTATTAATTAGGAGATTTTTTGTATTATTAGTATATTTTCATTATTTTTATTAGTAGTATGTACGTATCTGTGCTTCATCACTTTGTGAATTACCTTTTAAAGTATATTTGCAAATCAAAATGAATTTATTATCTTTATTCAGCAGTATTTAAGTCCATTGTATATAAAAAATTGAAATACTGATTTCATCCAGAAGAGAGAGAGATTTTGATGCTAACTTGACAAATTAATATATCTAAGCAATAAATAAACTATTTGGATCACATTTACATGCTGAATTCAAATGTGAAATTAACAAGTTACAAGAAACCTGTTATGTTGACTGCAAGACAGGGTAACCATTCATTGTGCTAAAAAGATTTGCTTTCAAGTACTAAGACGCTTCTTTTGAAATAGCATCATCGCCATGGTGGCAGTAAATGGTTCAAAGTTCACCAAATTCTTTGCATTTCCAATTGACCCACATCATGTTTATTGAGCTATAATGACTGTAGATCACAACAAATTCAGGATGCTTCTGGAAAGGCAAAACCACTCCCATTAATAATGCAGCAGTTGAACATTAAAGTACCTTCACTATGCTATTTTATGATGTGATAAAAATGTTAAAAGTATATTACTATATAACTGCAGGGGTACATTTGGCCATAAGTGTGTTTTAAGTACTAAAAAGAAGTGGGAATAAAATAAGGACCAACATGGCTTTCATGCAGGTAAAAAAGGCATAACACATGTTATTAAACTAATATGTTTGTGTGCAAGTGTGGTGTGTATACACATGTAGTGTCATGTGCTGCGTTTAAGTATGTCTCTGTGTGTGTGCTAGGATATGGGTGTGTGTGTGTGTGTGTGTGTGAGAGAGAGAGAGAGAGAGAGAGAGAGAGAGAGAGAGAGAGAGAGAGAGAGAGAGAGAGAGAGAGAGAGAGAGAAGGTGGCATCCAGACTTCATGGCTCACAGATGAACGTGCTAAAGGCATATTCAGTGTGTAGGAAGATGTGGGAGTAGGAAGTCAGGGGATGAATATTTTCTGAGAATAAAACAAGAAGTGGCAAAAATCTAAGTGTCCAACACTATCAGTAAACCCTACAAGGTCCAGACTAGTTTGCAGCACAGTGTTTGATTTTTTTATAGAAATAATATATTTAAACAAAAAATTGATTTTGAGAGGTGTTTGTATCAATTTTCTATTGCTGTGTTACATGATTACTACACATTTACTGTTTTAAAACAGCAGTTTGTTATCTCACAGTTGCTGAGCCACCAAGAGTCCAGACACAGCTGACATGAGACCCCTCACAGGGCTGCATTCATAGTGTTGGCCAGGTTGCTTCCGTATCAATAAGTTTGATCAGAAAAGAATTTCTTTCCAAGCTTATCCAGGTTGTTGGCAACATTTATCTCCTTATCACTGTAGAATTAGGGCACCTGTTTCATAACCGGCTGTTGGCCAGGGTCTCTCAGCTGAGAGGCCACCCAACCTGGCACCCCATGTGGCTTTCTCCAAAGGCAATTTAAAACACGGCTGTTTCTAGAGCAGAACGAGAACAATCTCTTTCTAACCTCAGGAGGGACCCAGTTGCTCATTTAAGGACTTTTATCTGATTAATTAGGCCCACCAGAGAAAATCTTTCTTTCAATTAACTAAAAATCAACTCATTTGGGACTTTAATTACGTCTGCAAAATCCATTTGCCTTCACCATATAAGGCAGCCTAACCTAAGAGTGACATGCCATCATGCGCACAGTTCCCGCCCATACTCTAAGGAAGGATTATACAAGTGTGCACACGAGAGGACCTGCATCTTCAGGGCCATCTCAGAATCTGGCCTGTCACAGTGTCAAACCTATTTTAACATCCTATAAAATTTACCTCTACTCAATTCCTGCCTCCAATTAGCAAGATTATAATTTGTTTAGAAAATGTTTGATCCTCTTTCTAACTCTTACTTTTGTCTACATCCTCCATTATTCATTCCATTGCTTATTGCTTCATTCTTTTATTTTTCCTCTGTGCCAGGACGCTTAAAATTGACAAATTATTACACAGAATTGCTGGCTTCAGTTTAGTTCATCCCCCCGCAAACCACTCACTGCTCCTGCACACTATACTTTGCCGAAGCAGCATGGAAAAAAGAGTAAATGCTTTTCTCACAGACAGACTTGAGTTCAAATCTTGATTATGCTGCTTTATATAAGACCCTGGACAAGTCATTTCACTTTTCTGAGTCTCAGTCTCCTTGTCTGCCAAAAGAAATCATACTATGTATTACTTCTAGTAGAGTTAGCAAGAGAACTATATAATGCATAAATAATGCCTAGGACAATACTTGGCACACAGAAAGTACTCAATAAAAGGAAACCTCTTCTTCAAGTACCCATAGATTTTGGTAGTGGTTCTAGGTTCTATACTGCTCAGGCTTTGCATAATAGTTACAAATAATGTATGTTCTAGATCATGTGCTAAGTATATTTTTCACAATTACCTCATTTAATGTTGTATTACTTTCTGTGACTGCTGAAACAAATTATCATAAACCAGTTGAAAGAAGAGAAATGTATTCTCTCACAGTTCTGGAGGCTGGAAGTCCAACATCAGTCTATCAGGAGGGCCACACCCCCTCCAAAGGCTATAGGGGAGAATCCATTCTTTGCCCCTTCCTGCCATGGTGGTTCTAGATGTTTCTTGGCTTGTGGCCACATCACTCTAATATCTCCATTGTAAATAGTCTGCTCCTCTTCTGTGTGTTTCTTCTCTAATATGGACGTTTGTCTTTAGATTTAGATCCTACCCAAAGAATCTAGGGTGATCTCCTCTCAAAATCCTTAAGTTAATTACACCTGAAAAGACTTTTTTTTTTTTATAAATAAGGTATCATTCAATTATGAGGGATTATCAGGGATTATGATAGGGACATATCTTTTTTTTTTTTGGGGGGGGGGTTGGAGGGACATCATTCAGCTCACTACCAATCACAACATCCTTAAGTTTTAAGTATTGATGTTATTTCAATTCATAGAAGAGGGAACATCTCAGAGATGTTTAAGTACTTCTCCCAAGACCACATGGAGAGTTAATAATATGGGAGTGGGTGCTATGTACACACTCCAAGCCTGTGCCCTTGACTCTTCACTGTGTATTAGCTCTGGCACATTCTAGGAAATCCTCGAGCTCTCGGGAAATTTTATCTTGGAGGATACATCTATCAGCAAAAGAAGAAAATGTTAGTCTTTTGTCCTTATATGAGCTTAACCTGACTTTCTGAAACTGTCAAAATCATTTCTTCTAGTGAAAGTTAAGCAGAGTGTGGGAGTGAGAGTTGAATTGCTTTAAATTTGAAAATGTCAAAGTGAAGGTCGAGTAGATGCCTATCTTGGTTTTTTAATTAGAAGATCTCAGAGTTCTGTACTAAGATTTTAAAAGCAGGGTAAATCACTTCACCTTTGTGCTGTGATCTTTGATGTTTTGTCACTGACCCTTGTCACCACAGATTACAGTGATCGGAGACAATTTGGAAAAGAAAGTCAGTTTGGGAGTTTTGAAGAAGCATGCTGTCTTCCACATTGCCCTCCTATTTCATTTTTGTCTTGCCTTTCTAAACTGGACTTCTCTCATTTATTTCTTATGACTGATTGGTGATTATGATGAATGATTACTGTATCTAATTTTACACAGATTTTTTTCTAATCAGAACCAATTTCCTTCCCCATAAGACTTGTATCAGATCAGCTAATAAGAATCTCCCCCAACCCATCAACTAGAGATCACTTTTGCATATTGGCACTTAGTGTATATTTTAACAATAATTATATAAATAACTGTACAAGAAACTACACACTGTCATGGGAAAGTCTTAGGCTAGGACCTATAAAAATCGGTGTTCTAGTTTTAGTTCTGCACTGATTAATTGTGTGACCTCAGCTGAAGGCCAAAATGACTTTTATACACTTTCCTTATTTGCAAAATGGAGATAATTGCTATTTTCTGGCTCAAGGCAAAGTATAAAAGAACTTATAAAAAAATGTTAAAATGCTTAGGAAACAAAAAAAGTGTGCAGTCTAACTTTAAATAAAAGAAGATAAAAGAATAAGGAACAATTGAAATAAGCAGATTTAAAATCCATAAAATAATATTTGGAGTTTTTTCTCAGTAGTTTTCCTGCTGTTATCATAGTCTATTTTAAGCCTTGGCATTCTGTGTTACAGACATTTGGATAGATGATCAAGATTTCAGGAGGATTTGAATGTTGTTAATAAATACAAATCTGATTCCACTGAAAACACTTCATTCTATACTGGTGATTCTGAAAATAGCAAGAAATGACTTCGGAAAGTTATTCTAGCCTCTTGTTCCCCTTAGCCTTCACTTTCCAGATGTGTTACAATACTTACTCTATGTGAAAGCTCATCAGCCAGCTCTAGGGAGCTTTCATTCTCAGGCACTCACTTCAATAGATAAGTGGTTAAATAGCAACTGAGTGTGTAGGTTTTTCCAAGAGAGGTTAAAGATGTCTGTATTATAGTGAGAACACAAGGCAGTTGAAAAGTATTTAAACCCAAATGATTAGTAGAGTTATCCAGGCATCCAAAGGAACTTTTCTTGAGTGGATAGGAAAAACATTGCCCTGCTGTTTTCCACAGATAGTTTGCATTTAAAACATAAATCAATTACACGTTTTAGGTTTGATTTCCATGGTGCCTCTCCTTTTCAGAACACAGCAGGGAGGGTGAACATAATTGTCACCCTTTGGACTGTTGAGTGCCTATAGTTGAAGCAAATCTTTGTTTGTAGTTGAAAACAGACATTTTTTTTGAAAATTTGGTTTTAATATGTTGCTATACTTATCTATACTCTGTTCCTATTCTAATTATTAAGCAGAAAGATGGTGCCGATCTCCACCTTCAACATTAATCCTCAAATCTTTGAAGGCTAGAGTCATCTGAGAGATTAACTGCATGTTCACCTAGAAAGAGACCAAAACTGAAGATATTTTTTTGTGTGTTTGTGTATATATTTGTTTCCGACAAGGTTATACATTATTGTGATTTTGAACTCAGACAAGGTTATACATTATTTTTATATAGTTTTACTTTACTCTAGAACATGATGATGTGCATATCCAGGGTCACATTCGGTCCTTCGGATTTCCCAGTTAACTAAGACTTTGAGTTAGGCTCATCCACCAGGAATAATTGAACAACAGAATAGATCCTTTTTCAGTTGATATGCTAAAGGTACAGAAATATAAAAGAAGATTAATATCTTTAAAAACAAAGTCAGACTTGTTTACCACTGGGGCTTTATCTCAAAACAGTGCTTGGCATGCTGTAGTATGCTCCCTATATTTGAAGATTCAAGAAAGTAATGAGTCTTCAGTATTTTATTCCCTGTCATATAATACAACATGGCAGCTCTGACCCTGTCTTAAGCTGTGTGCCTTGAAGGTATGATGATATACATGGAATGGATTAGATTTAATGTTTAGATGAGGATGTTTATATTTATTCTACCACTTCAAACTATTTTTTTCTATTTGCATAGCAGTTAGAGGTGTGCTGAAGTAAGCACCTAAAGGTCTATATTCTAAACCTGATTTGAATACATGACTCATTTATCTCAGATGCAAAATGGATATTTTAGTGTCACTCTCAGCTATCTCACAGAATAGATATAGAAGTCAAAAGAGAGAATGTACACAGTCTTTCTGAAACTCCAAAGATGCTATGCTATCCAAATGTGCAAGACTATCTTTCAGGATAAATGAGAAGCATAACCCACATGAGCACTTCTGGTCACTAGGAAAAATAATATACATGTGAGAATCAATAAGCACAAGTATCTTTTTCTTTCATGTGGGACAAAACAAGCCTATAAGTGATATATTGAAATGTTAGCATAGTATGTTTGTTAATGCAAAACTGAGTATACAACCAATCAACCTATCATGTAGTTTTCTAAACAATAAGATCAGGGCTATATTATTTAATGCAAAATGTTAAATGCTGACTACATATGGGATTTTAACACATTAGTTAATATTTCACCCAGGGACTAATCTCCCTTCAGTTCACTGTCCTGCATAATTATTCTTAGAACTTTTATTTATTTATGAAATATTATATATTGTTGTGGCCCAATTGTGACTGAATATTAAACAAACACAATAAAATTTATTGCTATTTTTCTTTTTTTTTCTTTTTTTAAATTTATTGGGGTGACATTTGTTAGTAAAATTACATAGATTTCAGGTGTACAATTCTGTATTACATCATCTATAAATCCCATTGTGTGTTCACCACCCAGAATCAATTCTCCTTCCATCACCATATATTTGATCCCCCTTACCCTCATTTTCCACCTCCCACCCCCCTTGCCCTCTGGTAACCACTAAACTATTGTCTGTGTCTATGAGTTTTTGTTTCTCATTTGTTATTTTTCTTGTTCCAAGAGGAAATAATCTTGAGAGATATTTTAAATTTGGGAAGTCAAAAAACCAGAGCACTTTTAACATTCAAAAGTAAGAGAGAAATTAGAAGTAAAGAAAAAACATATAATTTTAGAAACAAATAAACTAGGAATGCATGAAAATCTGAAGATTATAGCAAGTAGAAACATTCCAAATCCAAGTGGTTTACGCAAACATAAAAAATCATGGAGGAGGCTTTACTGCATGACCAAACTGAAATGTCCAGGGATAGTTCTAGGTTAAAGCATAGGATAGCTGGATCCAGGTACTCAAACAATATTGTCAGAAAATTTTCACTCTCCATGTTTTGGCTCTGATTTTATCTGTTTTGGCTTCATTCTCAGATAAGAAATTACTTCAATGCCAAAATGGACACTGTCAGACACAGGCTTACTTCCAAAATCTAGCAAACTCAACCACAGTTAAGCATTTTACCAGTAGTTCAAGCAAGAGGCTCGAGGTTGATGCCCATTAACTTGGATAAACTAAGTTTAGTTCACATGTTTACTGAACAAAATCATTGTGGGGAGGGCAATTGGGGTATTTCAGCAGCAAATTGTAGACTATGGGCCCAATCCCAAAGGGGAAGGGTGGAATAAGTTTTATCCAAATTATATGAAATCATTGTGGGGAGGGCAATTGGGGTATCTCAGTAGCAAATTGTACATGATGGGCCCAATCCCAAAGGGGAAGTGTGGAATAAGGTTTATCCAAATTACATGAGCACAGAATCAAGGAAACAGGAAACGATCAGTTACACAAAATCAAGAAATGTCCACTGTAGAAAGTGGTACAGCAGTCAGAGAATTTTCAGAAAATGTAGTGAAATGTTCAGATAAGGGTGTTGTAGAAAGAGAAAAAAAATAACAACGAAGTTTCATTATTTACAGGAGGACATCAAATCCCCCTTAAGTTAAATAATACCGGATGTTAGATCATTGCAGACCGGATATTGTCAGTTACTTGTAAGATGCTCAAGAAGAGAATGAAAGAGTAGAATTAGAAGATCAAGAAAACATATTTGAAATTCTGACTGCCATTTCTTGGGAAGAACATTTTAAGGCTTCTGTGTGATGAAGTTTCAGGTCAAAATTAATGTCATAGTTATAGTATTATGTGGTAAGTGAATAGTTCATCAAGTCATCTAGAACCACGTAACTCTACGGAAACTAGAGTAAATGTAACTACCAGTGCAGTGACATGTTTAAAAATATGGCTTCTGGAGTCAAATTGGATTCAAATCCCAGCTCTTCTTTTTGCTATTGGTATGAACTTGGGAAACTTACTTTCACTCATTTTGCCTTACTTTACTTATTTTTCCATTGCAGATTTATTCCAAATAGCCAAGATATGGAAGTATATCTAAGTGCCCATCAATAGATGATTGGATAGAGACGAGTGGTACATATATCCAAAGGAATATTACTTGCCCATAAAAAGGAATAAAATCTTGCCATTTGCGACATCGATGGGCCTATGCTAAGTAAAATAAGTCAAACAGAGAAAGACAAATACCATGATTTCACTTATATGTGGAATCTTGAGAACAAAATAAACACACAAACAGAAATAGACTCACAGATACAGAGAACAACTAATGGCTTCCTGATTGGCGGGGAGTTAAGGGAGCTAGGTGAAGGGATTAAGAAGTACAAATTGTTAGTTACAAAATAGTCACAGGGATGGAAAGTACAGCATACAGAATATAGTCAATAATATTGTAATAACTGTATATGGTGCCAGGTGGTGCTAGACTTATCGGGGGGATCACTTCTTAAATTATATACATGTCGGGCCTCTGTGCTGCACACATGAAATTAATATAAAGTAATATTGAATGTCAACTGTAATTGAAAAAATAAATAAATAAAATGCATCTATTATTAGTACCTACTTTACTAAGCTTTGTCAAAGAACTGTGAAATGTCTGAAAGTTCCATGTACTTTCAAGCTAATAAATGATCCAGCTGTAGTTTCATGAATGCTGGTATAAGACAAAAGACTCCTCAGTCAAAGAAAAAGAGGTTAAATTATTCATAACACCTGCCTTATTTTTTTTTCCCAACGTCTCACCAGGTGACATGGAGGGGCCCAGGTAGATGATACACATATAATGGATTTGTATTACAGCTGAGGATCCCTGAGCATAAGGAACTTAAATTTTGAAAAATCCACTGCAAGTAAACCTACTTGGTCATTGTCTTGGAAGGAGACACAATATCTATTTTCCAAGGCTGTTCTCTAGAGAAACATTTTTGAGAAGGTAATCAAGAACCAAAAGGCAATCATTATCCTTCGTTGCAAGAAGCAAAGAAATGCAGGAGACACATAAAAGATTATCCCCTAATATGTTGTTTTGAGTTAATAAAGTTATTATTATTAAATAAGCTTTACACTTTTATTGTAGTTATATCTTTCATTCCATCTAATTGGTTTTGTGTGTATGCTTAATATTCCTACCTGACCAATCCAATTAGTGTAAATAACACAAGTAACTATTGTTATAGGAGGCCTTAGATATCCAGATACAGAATCAAGCCCGATAATCAGACCTTAATAAGTCATCATTTTATTTTGTAATGGGCCTCAACTCAGATTTAGGGATTTTCCAATTTTCATTTATTTCCCCACTGCTGACTTGTACTTTCACATGAGACCTTGTTATTCTCAAATAATTTAATTTCCTTAATAGATAGGAAAGAAGCTTTTGTGTTTTATAAAATAATGGTGATAATAACAACAATAATCCATACCACAATCCACCATAAGAGCCCACACTATTGCTGCTGAATAGTTTTTCTTAATGCTTTTCTCTGAAAATTTCATGGGGAATTGCTTCACACAGTTGAAGTACACATATTATAGAAAGAAAAATTAAGAAATATAACCAACAGGGAAAAGCTAAATAGCATTATGAGAAGAAATAGAAGTGTAAAATTGCAGAAGATTAAAAAAAGTCAATAAGATAAAGGAGTATATACAACTGGAATAAAATAACTTACATTACCTAGCCATAAAATGTAATTCATTAGGGGTTTTCTTTCAGAAGTAAAACTAATTTTTAAAACATCAAATACATGTAGCCAAGTAAGAAAATACCTGTAAAACAGAACACTCACAACAGGGCAACAGTGGTTAAGAGTGCAAGTAAACTCAGACATCCCATTATCCGAGGGAGAATCCTGGAGCTGCCAACAAAGTAGTCTGAATTTTCTGCCAGGAGACCAAATGCTGCTCTGTTAAAATTAAAAGAAATAAAGTCTTGTGAATCAGTCTGTGACCTGTTGTATCTACTTTCACAGGTGGAATAAAGCTGCACCAATAGTAAGAATTAAGAGTCCTGATTGCAAATAAAATTTTGCAAACAATTACAAATATTTATGTACTATGGTGGTGGTGTGTGTGGCTTCCTGTGTGTGTGTTTGGGTGGGGGGGGGGCTGTAAAACCTATGGGCAACTAAGAATGCCTCATAGTTGCACAGTTCTTTGTCATTTTCACTAGAATTTTCAATTTAATACTCTAAAACAAGTTTGCTTTATTATGACTATTATTCTGCCTTCATTTGACAAATTAAAAAAAAATAATAACATCTGAAGTTCGGAAAAGATAAGAAACGAGTGACTCCTAACTATCTTAGAACTAATGAGGTGTCAGGTTGAAATTTACTTAAATCCCAATTTACTTTGATACTTAAGAGATATGCCTTCCACTGGAAGCTTCTCCAATTCCAATCAGAATCTGGTAAAAGGTAAAATTTAGTGTGAAGATGGCTTTTTCTTGGGTCATTTCTTATAGCTAAGTCTGTGCATAATTGAAATGATTAAAAAAACCTCTTTGTTAACTACTTTTATTTCATGGATATGAAAAAAATGTGATTTATTATAAAGAGTGATGTGTTTAGATTTTGGCAATAATTTCATTCTACCATTTATCATGGCTACATGGATAAAAATAATAAGAAAATAGGTCATAACCAAGTATATGAATTTCCTAAATATATTTCTATAGGAAAAGGCATTTGTAATTTCTTTTTATTCTTCTAAATAACTGGAAAATAATTCACAATAAACATATGATGTATATATTTTCTTGGAAAATATGACAGAAAAAAATGAAAGTTGGGTTGGAGAGCATTTTATTTTATTTTTAAAGACTGAAACAGTTTTATCATTGGAGAGAATTTTAAATGCCACAGAAATGGCAGGCTCTCTTAGAGCACTTTTTAAAACATGTCAGGAATTATGGTGGTTGAATCTCCCCACTTCAACTTCCTTGTCCAAGAAAATAGATATGGGAACACATGAATTTTAGAAACCAGTTCTGTGGCTGCAAGCAGAAGCCAAAAGTCACAAAACTGACTGAACAGGAGCAGATATAGAGCCTGGCTGTGGTTACAGGTGTGGACCCTTTAACAGGTACATCCTACAAGGAGTGCACCAATTCATGTACAGGACCCAGATCAGGATGAGAAGCCAGGGAAGTCTAATAGGGCCACATTTGTTGAATCAGTTACTGAGGAAGAGTATCCAGATAACATAGATGAGGAAAAGCCTGAGAATCAATCACCTTTTTTTCACCAAAATAATGTTTCCTTTACTCTCAATAGAATCTACCAAACACACCTGTTACACCAGTATAAGTGCAAGAAATTGGGTGTCTCTCTTACTTAGCAACATTGTAGAGACAAAAAATTCACTTCCAGTAATAGCCTCAGATTTTCACTGGATACACAAGTAATTAAGCTCAAATGCATCCCTTCCTTATCTCCTCTGCCCCCTGTCGGTCTGGTGCCTTCCTACTGCTACCAGGAATATGTGCGTTTAATCATTCATCCATCTATCCATTAATTTAGCAATTCGTCGAATATTTACCAAATGCCTTTAAAATGTCATGGTGGGCTCATTTGTGGGCAAGATGGAATCCCTTACCTCATGAAGATTATAGTCTGAAAATTTAACAATGAGTCTTCCATATAAAGCACTCTCACTTGTCATTCCATTTCCCTTTTGCTCTTATACATACTGTCCTTTCTTCTCTAGGTTAAGATCTGTAGTAATGTAGCCATAGTTTATAATTGCTGATGTCTTAACTTATCCCAGAGATAACATAATTGCATTTTCACCAGAACTTTGTAAAGATAATTATATTACCCAGGGATATCTGAGATATAGTAGTATCATGGTACAGGATAGCTTCATTTCTCATAAACTAGATTTGCTATTTGTTTGCCTCCCTTACTTGATTCTTGACTTACTTGGGGCTGAAATTTCATATATTTGCTCCCACATTCTCAAACAATGCCTGGCAATGCTCATGAAATGAATCAAACTGAAAAATGAAATGCTAAAACAACTGTTTATTTAGTATTGGTTCTACATAGACTGTAAACCATTTAAAAATATATTACAAATTAATTATTTTTGAAATTCTGTTTTCTGCTTTGAATAGTTTGTAAACAAAATCTTAAAATAAGAGCTGAGGTTTATAGACAACAATAGGGTTTTTTGTTTTGTTTTGTTTGGGTTTGATCACCAGAATTACTTTAAGTGTTTCTAAAATAGACAATTTTGCCTCTAGAATGTGAGACATTTTGTAGAACATCATTCTCTCAGACAAAATGAATGGCATAGAAAAAATAACAGCTTTTGAATTATTTGATTGTGACAAATTACAATTTTCTTTTATTTACAATTCTTTGTCAACAGTGAGCTAATTGGTAAACAAAAGTCCAAAGGCATTTAAGATCGTACTGTAGGAATTCTGAAATTGCGAGTGTGGCAACCATTAACAAAAAGCAACTTGCACAAAAACTGAAAGAATATCTTTAAAAACTGATCTTTATTTTATATATCTTCTATTCTTATCACCACTTCATCAGTCCCTATTTTCCTATGTGTTACCTGAATGAAATAATATTTCAGTGAATATTATGTCACAGTGAATAATGTTACAGTGAATGAAATAATATCATGAAAACAAGAGAATTGTCTTCGAGAATAAAGAACGATGTAATAGAAAAAAAATGCCTTGCAAAAGAGAAAGAACCTTAATTCCACTTGACTCTCTAAAACTTTAATAATTTTCAAAATTAATTTTCATCAGAATACTGGAAGAACTGATATAGAGTTTAATGAGTGGGTTGTAATGAAAGAGATGCATTCATTCACTTACTTATTTGTTACACCTTTAAAATACCTATCAGTGTCACGATAGATAGTGAGTGTAAGACTACAGTAGTCAGCAGATAAACAAATGAACAAAAAACCATGATGTCTGTCTTCATAGTACATATATTTTGGCAGAGGAGAGGTTAATTAAATAATTGGTAAACATAAAGTTGCAATTATTTTCAGTGCTGTGAAGTTTTTAGAAGTGTCTATAACGGAGGACTTGAGTTGAAGTGTTGAACTTAAATGACAAATACGAGAGAATTAGGCAAAAAAGAAGAATCATATTCCACTTTGCCTTTTAGAAACACAGTGATCACAGCAAATTCACAAATGTTTCCACTATATCCCTTTATGCAGAGAAGCATTAATTTAGACCCCACTGACACTGGACGCAGCCAAAAGCTTTTCCCCAAAAACAAGGTCTCAGTGCCTTCACCTCCTTTAGGCTAGGATGACCTCACACTTCAGTTTGCCCTGGGTCATCCTAGGTTATGCCTGTTGTCCTGGTTTAAAATTTTAATAGTTCACCATTTACCCTCAAAAGTGTGCTTATTAGGAGAATAAATTACACTCACAACATTTCTTAATGCTCATATTTTATCCTAAACACTCATGGAGACATTTAATTGTGTGCCAAAATAAGCCTATATTATTTTATGTACAAGTAGGCAATGAGGAAGGTGATACTCAAGGGGAAATTATTAGTTTTAGAGCAACTGCAACTTGAGTAAAAGCAATTTCAATAGATCACTTAAACTCATAATTTAAAACTGGTTTAAATAATATAGCCTCATCCTTGACGGCTCCAAGAGATACAAGTTGCAGACAAATAACTGGCCATAATTACAAGAATTCTAGAAATAGAAAATAAAAAATAGAAAGGATGAGATAACCACACAGTAATCAGTAACAAAGCAATGTGAGTTACTGTTGTTATTAATTATAAGGCCAGGGTCTTTGTGTATTTTTACTATCTTCCTACCTCATTTCACAATCATTAATTGATTGCCTCAGTCATTCAGCAAATATATTGTAGGTGTGTGTATATATATATGTACACACACACACACACATATATATACATACTTGTGTGTATATATATATACATTTACAGTGTATATATATGTATATATATAATTGATTCCCTTAGTCATTCAGCAAATATATTGTAAGTGTATATATAATATGTGTGTGTACATATATACACTTACAGTATATATATGTATATATATATACACTTTATATATATATAATACATGTACACTATATATATATATATATATATATATATATATATATATATATATATATATATATATGTATCAGGGACTGTTCTGTTCAAGGTGTTGCAACAACACAGAGGAAAAGAATCTGCCTTCATAGAGCTTGTTAGTATGTAAGTACTTTTATATTTAATAACAAACTATAAAAATAGCTAAAATTAAGTAGCAGTGTACCATATAGTTATTTTATCAATATAAAAGAAAATATAGGGTCAAGTTCAGGGAAAAAGAGCTGAAATTGGCTGTATATAAAGGGGTTTGCTATGATTATGACTTAGACTTGTTTCTAGGCTTCCCAAAGCCAAAATGACAAAAAGAGATTCCATTAGTAATCAGTTTTATTGTTTTGTTTTGTTTTTTCTTTTTTTTTTTTTCCTGTAGGGGAAAAACATCCTCAGAAGGTCCAAGGATTTTCCAGGAAGCATTTCCAAACAGTCTCTCTGTCTCTGTCTCTGTCTCTGTCTCTGTCTCTGTCTCTGTCTCTCTCTCTGTCTCTCTGTCTCTCTCAGAACTGACTAAAAAAACACTAAGAAAAATTATTAAGTTTCCAAAGCTCAATTCCACAGAGCTATTGCATAGAAGAAAAAAATCAGAAAACTTGGAAAAATACAAATTCTCAGGTATTTCCCTTAATATAATGCTTGTCAGGTATCTCTGAAATATAGTCTGATACGGGAATCCCTGAGATACTGGGCACCAAGCTCCATTTCCATTGAACAATTGATTCCCAGTATCTCAGGGATTCCCATATCAGACTACATTTCAGAACTACAGGTAGCTCTGGGTGAACACACAATGCGATACATAGATGATGTATTGCAGAATCGTACATCTAAACCCAAGGTAACTTTACTAACCATTGTCACCGCAATAAGTTTTAATTAAAAAAAATGGAACAGATCTTACAGGGTACAATCTATTTGAGTACAGAAATTAGTTTTGTATAAACAAGAAAAGAATAAAAATATAATAAATACATGTAATTATATATATATATATATATATATATATAATGTATATAAGACATTTTAAAATCAATTTATTACATAAAATGTTTCTAAATTTTGATACCAAAATATGATAGGAGAAGCCATAAAAGGGACAAATATAGACATGTTACTATTAGGAGTATAAATTTTAAAATTCATAAAGCAAATACTATAAATTTAATTCAAGTATATTCTAAATAATTCAGAGAAACCATGCAAAGTGTATGTCTGGACTAATGTTAAAAATAATTGATATGTTTAATTATATTTGTAGAACAAAGAGAATATTTTTCAGTATTAAATAACTGATATATTGCAAATCAATTCCAGATTTAAAAAAAAAAAAAGACAAAATACTGACCCACTCACATATATTTACCCCACTTACCACCCACAAAACTAGAAAGCCTACTACATAAGCACAGAGTTTAAAGAAATTATATAAATCATTATCACCATAAGTGCATCAGTAATTTAGTGCTTAAGTGAGGCATAAGGCAAGTGCTTTACATTCATACTTTAATTAAAAATTAGATGTAAAAATTCCAAAAATCCACTGTTTTGCTGTTTCCAGTTTTCAAGAATGAAATCAGCATGGTAGAAAGAGAATTTTTTTGTGTGTGTGTGTGTTATTTCATTTTTTTTTTTAATTAATTTTATTGGGGTGACAATTGTTAGTAAATTTACATAGATTTCTGTATTACATCGTCTATAAATCCCATTGTGTGTTCACCACCCAGAGTCAGTTCTCCTTCCATCACCATATATTTGATCCCCTTTACCCTCATCACCCACCCCCCACCCCCTTACCCTCTGGTAACCACTAAATTATTGTCTGCATGTATGAGTTTTTGTTTCTCATTTGTTTGTCTTGTTCTTTTTGGTTTATATACCACATATCAGTGAAATCATAGGGTTCTCTGCTTTTTCTGTCTGACTTGTTTCACTTAGCATTATTCTCTCGAGATCCATCCATGTTGTCACAAATGTTCCTATATCATCTTTCCTTAACGCCGAATAGTATTCCATTGTGTATATGTACCACAACTTCTTTATCCATTCATCTATCGAAGGACATTTTGGTTGTTTCCACTGTTGGTGGGAATGCAGACTGGTGCAGCCGCTATGGAAGGCAGTGTGGAGGTTCCTCAAGAAATTACGAATAGAATTACCATATGACCCAGCAATCGCTCTCCTGGGTATCTACCCCAAAAATATAAAAGCATTTCTCTATAGAGACACGTGTACGCCAATGTTCATTGCAGCTTTGTTTACAGTGGCCAAGAAAGAGAATTTAAACTTAGTTCTAATAGTCTTCAAAGCAAGGATTCATTATCAATATGCTCTGTTAAATTAAATCTATAAAAAATTGGAGTTAGATAATAAAGGTAAATATTTCTGTGACTAAAATTGAGAACATCCTTTCAAAACAGTGAAGAGATTACTGATAAATAAAATTATATAAAAAGGACATGAACATAATTCTTTAAAAGGTAGATAAAACAAATACAATTATTTGTGTTTAATTACTAAAATCATCTTTCACATGTAAAAATTCTCATAATATACAAGGGATACATATTCCATTGGAAATAATTTTAAAATTGAGGAAATAAACTGTCCAATACATTGCAGACATATTTATATGAGAAGTTATAAAATATGCAAATTAAAACACAATATTGCTCTTGCAATATATAATATTCTATGGAAGAGTGAAGTGAGAGAAATATCTCTTTTATATGAGACTCTTTGGAGTATAAATTGATATGTCTTCTGGGAATAGATTAGATAATATATATCAACTATCTGAAATATTTTCATCATCACTTACCTAGTGATTTGACTTTAACTAATTTATCCTAATAAAATAATCTAAAATGTCCTCAGACTGCACACAAATACAATGACTACAGTGCTATTTATAATATTTAAAAATGAACAGAATCTAAGTGCGCACAAAAAAGCAGAAAGTTAAATATTTGTTGCATACCCACAGGCTACAATTCTCTTATAAACCTATTAGCAAGATTCTGTAATGTCTTAGTAACACAATCATTTTTATTACATGAAAATAAAAATAATTCAAAAGTTGTACAAAATTGTTATTTTGAGAAAACAATACAAATGGTATATACAGTGTAGCCATAATTTTGAGGAGAAAAGAAGCCTATATAGCAACATTTATTGACTCAATACTGGAAACATTTATTGACTCAAACTGTAACGATTCTAATAGTGATTATCTCTGAAACTACTTTTATATTTATTTTTATACTTTTATGAGTTCTTTTATATTTATTTTTATACTTTTCTGTATTTCTCCCATGTTATTATACTGCGCATGAAGTAATTTTATAATCAGAGAAGTTCTGAAATAGTCCTAACAGAATGTCATATCTGTAAAATGAATAATCTCGTAAAACACCATGTCTACGTTCTTCAGGGGATGTGGTTGGGCCTTGTCTCTTCACCTCCTCTAACACTAATTTGTTATTTCAATAATATATGCAGACATAAGTGACATCAAAGTACTCAGAGAACTGGTTTTTAAGTCACTTGAAGAGTTTTACATCATCTTTATATGTCATCAGATAAAAAGAGGCGCTAACACTAATTTGATTCCCGTAGATCTTCTCAACATTTCTTTTCAAGATAGCATAACAAAAGAGCATTGCTCACCAGGATTAGAAACACCATCAAATTCATAACTTCATGTCAATGAGATGTATATGGTAAATAATCATCTTCCTCTTTGCTCTACAACTTGGCCGACTTTAAAGAAAATTAAAAATTGCCATAAGCACAGAGATAAACACTGTGTATGAACGTCTTACAAAAACATAATACATCTCCTTCCAGAATTTAGTTCTCAATAAAGTTCTAGTGTCACTCTCTCAATTGTGGGCAGGATGTGTTTTATTAAATGACCACATGAGTTATAAGAACATTTGAGAGCAAACCTTCAAAATGTTTTTCATACATAGCCTATTTACAAACGTGCTGAATGAGGAAGGAAATTGGGTAACAGTTCTTAAAAGCCATCAGCTCTGAATAGATATTATCCTCAAGAAAAGGAAATTGCATCTGAGTAGCTTATACTGAACCCAATTTTGTTTTTCATTGTGCAGTTGGCCTTCCTTAAATGGAGAGGACAGAGAAATCTTATCAATGTTCCTTCTTGGACTGTCTACAAGCTCAACTTATGTTTAATTCTGTTAGAGAAAATAATTTTCAAAATAAAAAATCTTCATTTTCATTTTAGTTACATTTAGCCAACAGTTTATGTGAAAGCACACCCCAATAGCACATCAGAAATCTGTCACTACATAAAAATATTCATAAGTATGCAGAGGAAAAGCCTATTGTTTGCCAGACGGTATGATACACCCTAAGGAGGACACAGAAAATATTAAGGCATGACTTCTGCCTTCTATGAGGTTACAGTTCATCTGAGATGATAGCTAGTATTGAATGCTTTTTCTCTTTCTGGAACTAGCTAAGTACTTTGCAATGATTACGTCACTTAGTCTTTAACAATGTATTGAAATATGTACTATTATCCCTATTTTACAAATAAAGGCATCAAATTCCAAGAGGTTAAGAATCTTGCCTACGTGATACATTGAGTAAATAGAAGAGCTGGAATTTGGAACTCTGTTCGATTCCAAAATCAGTGGTTTTAACACTATAATAAACTTCTTTATCTAGATAATTTGGACACGATTCCACGAGGAGTTACTGCAAAATGTTTTCATTCTTTAACAGTTATTTCTGCTTTTCTAAAATAGAAGACATTTATAAAGAATGCATATTTTATTAAATGCTATTTGGAACAATCTCTTTTCCTCTGGTTAGAGAAATGGACTTATTGAATCTCAAATAATAAAAACTTGAATTAATATCAAATTAGCAAACTCCATATATTTGCACATTGAGTTTTTAATATATGCTCTGAACTGGCATCCATTTTTTAAGTTGCTATCAAAACTTTTTGTTGTTGTTGTTGTTGTTATCTTGCTTGTTGATTTTATTTTATTTTTTTTAAACAGGACTTTATTGGGGAACAGTGTGTACTTCCAGGACTTTTCTCCAGTCAAGTTGTTGTCCTTTCAGTCTTAGTTGGGGAGAGCGCAGCTCAGCTTCAGGTCCAGTTGCCTTTGCTAGTTGCAGGAAGCACAGCCCACCATCCCTTTCGAACCGGCAACCTTGTGGTTGAGAGGATGCACTCCAACCAACTGAGCTATCCGGGAGCTCAGCGGCAGCTCAGCTCAAGGTGCCGTGTTCAATCTTAGTTGCAGGGAGTGCAGCCCATCATCCCTTGTGGGACTCGAGGAATTGAACTGACAACCTTGTGGTTGAGAGCCCACTGGCCCATGTGGTAATCCAGCTGGCAGCCTTCGGAGTTAGGAGCATGGAGCTCTAACTGCCTAAGCCACCGGGCTGGCCCCTGCTATCAAAACTTGAATCAACATTGTTTCAACATCTTTCTCCTCATACATCATTGCCAACACTAAGGTCAGCTAACATATTACCTGTTGAGTCTCAAATTTTATCCACACAAAAAAAACACATATTATTTCAATATCCTAGCAGTACTGGTGGGTATCTTGACTATGTTTGGCATTTATCCACCAAAGAAAATACTTAGTACTTAAAATGGTGTAGTTGGTAAAGCAATTCCTTTCTGATGAAATGCCAAACTTTTACTAACCTTTTCAAAACTCAGTGTGGTAATCCAAATTAAGGGGACTACACTGGTTCCAGATCTTTGGAGTTTACGTTCTTCATTCCTCTCCAATATGAGTGATTTACATAGTTCTCAGTTCTCTCAAAAGGAGAGACATTCGTTTCAATGCCAGTTTATGTAGAATTAAAAAAAAAAAAAAACTTATGGGTTAACTGAGAGAAATGTGACTTCCTTCCACAAAGAATTAACGGATTTGGCTGAGTCAACTGATTATAAGTGTCAATATGGCCTGAGAGTCATTTCGAATTTTCCTAATATGGTTGTTTTTAAAAGGAGTTAAGGAGCCATTTTACACTAATATCCTAACCAACCAAAATGTATTTGACACGTTCAACAATGATGGAAAGTCTGTCATGAAGATATAATCACACCTCTTTTTAAGAGAAAAACTATGGAAACATGAGAGAGCATTCATTCTGGTAATGGAGACGGCTCTTTTCATTTACTTAAATAGGCTTTGTAGATTTTTTTATTTAAAATTCATATCTGTGGCAAGTATAATAATTTCCAGCTAGCATACTCAGTTGTTCAGTACAGGCGCTACATAAATCAGCTCAACAACATAAACACGCTGCCTCAGAGCGATCTCTCGAATTAAATAGCCTGTTTCCCGGAGAGAGAAAAGTATAGAACAAAATTAATAGTACAGCTACTGTCGATGGGGAACTACCCTCAAGCCTGAATCATTGCAGAAGAAGAGATGTTAACAGAGCTGATTTTAGTGAGTGTGAGTGAAAATGCCTATGAACTCAAGAGAAAGGAGTAGGAGAGTTGATTTGGAAGCATTTTGTTAATTAGCTGATTTAACAGAAATGAAAGTCATGTAAAAAGCTAATTAAGTGAAATTGATGTGCATGATCTGACTTTATTTTGAATACAGCCGGAGCAATCTCTGAGCCAGGGAATCCAGCTCCAGAAACAGGTTTCCATGGGATAAATCCTGATAAAAGGGGTTGATTTCAACTGTTCTTGAAGGTATGTTTTTCATGCTCTGATAGTTTGCTAAGTCCAGCCATCCATGTCAATTTTGTCTTGAGAGACACCTGTTTTTTGTAAGATTGTCAGGAACATTAAAAGTGTGAAAAATTTGATACTGCCCTCATTTTATTCTTCTATTATAACTCCACACAGCCTTAGCTGACTCAGAAAGTGCTGTGAACTACCATTCTACCCACAGCTGAAAAGGTATAGGACTTTTGCGCTACATCTTTAAAATGTATTTCTTGGTATTTCTTCTCATTGGTTGAAAGCTTCACTTTGTTCAAGTCATTTGTACATAAAAAGGTATATCTGAGAATCTATATTCTAAGGAATCCTTCTAAAAAGGCTTGAAAATTTTCTAGATTGTTTTGGTATGCCCAAATCAACTTTCAGCAAATTTTATGTAAATCAGAGAAATGAACAAAGGAACACTGTGTGATGCTTCAAGTCTTTAAGGATTTATATAAGGTTAGTGAAAAAGTAATCGCAGTTTTTGCAATTATTTTTAACCTTTTAAACTGCAATTACTTTTGCACCAACCTAATACATCTCATCTTTTACAGGTATTGGGGTAAAACTCAAATGGAAGTTCCAAGGAAGTTAGAAAGAACCATTTGAATACATTTTTAAAATTAAAACAGTGACCATTAATTGAGTAATTTCTATATGCTAAGCACACAAAGATATTATCCTTCTAAATCTTGATTTAAAAAACCTCTGTGAGATTATAACTCCCATTTTATAGAAAATTCAGCTGAGAGCTAGAGAACCTAAGTAATTACCTATGACCACAGAGCTAGAAAGAAGAATAAAAAGGTTTCAAACTCAAGTCTTTCTCTAAAGCCAATGCTTTCAATTCTAAAAACCCAGAATGCAAAATATTGGAACTCCTCTTTTCAATGGCATTTTTCCTAAGAGACTCCCATTTGGGGAATTTTCTGTCCTCAGCCTTTTACCAAAGTCGAGGCTATTGATATGGAACCCTGGAGTACAAAGTATTTGATATTCCAGACATCATAAAAATGTTTTTTTAATGAATTTTAATTAGTAGGTATTATTATTATTGTTGTTGTTGTTATTTGATATTTATATCCTGAAGGTAGGAAACTAGATAAATGAAGTACTGGAAAGGCCAAAAACTTTTTGTACGTATTTCATTTTTAAGAGTTTGAAAATTTATTCTATATTTTATGAGCTTTAACTATTTATATATCTTTACTCTCAAGCTGAATAATTGACAAAAGGATTTCCTGTAAGATCAGGATTTATACAATTTCTCAATTGAGCCTAAGCTATGTTTAACCATGGCATTAATTGGGCATGTCTGACAGAAGATTGGGAGGGAGGAGACAGAAGTATCTTTTGCATGGGATTCAAACAACCCTCCGGGGAAAGAATTTACCTTAAGGAGACAACACATAAGTCTGCACAATGAGAAAGCCTCTTCTGAGCTATGAGAGGGAAGGGAAATTGAAAGTACAGCATGATGTCTGTTCCTCAAAGTTGTCATCTGACCCATCTGTTATGGGGTGAGGACTGAATCCCAGAAATAGTAAGGCTAAAGTATAAAGCCTGGATAAATATTTTCCCTAAAAGCCCAATACGGTATTGAGGATACAAGACATCATGCACAATGAAAATATTATAATACGCTTGCAAACATAGCTTCAGTGTGTAACTGTTCCAAATGATGTCCGGATGTATAGTGTTGCTTTGACATACTGAGAGGCATACATGTAGAAGTAGCAGCAGGACCCCGTGGGGACAGATCACTCACTCAATGAAGGGGACCTCAGTAGTAGTGGTGTCTGGTGCCTGTCATTTGATAGCAGCAGGAATTAATATCAGTGGTGACAGGTGGTACCAACTATTTTGGCATCTCAAGGGATCTGCACTGAAAGTAGACCCCTCACAGAGGACACTCTCAACTGTAGAGCTGTTGAGTCAGTTTCTTGAATATATATATAAGGGGTTTTAGTAAACAGGGTCAGAGCAGAAAAAAATAGGGAAAGGAAAAGGGTATGCACCATTGCGGGTGATGAATAAAGTTGTTTTCATTCATCGGGTAACTCTACCCCAAACCAGAGACTTCCCCTAAAATGAACAGACATTTTGAACAGGGCTAAAGTTAGATAAAAACGAGCAGTTGTAAGACCAGGAAATACTGTTTGTTTTTGTTATTCAGATCATGAAAATTATGAAAAATTTCCTGGAAAATTGTAAGAGTCTTGCTGGAAGAATACCAGAGGTGTCTACTGATTTTCACTTTTGCAAACAAAAGGTGGGGTTCGAATGTCACCTCTCAAACCTAGGCTGATATACATTTGATGTATGTGGAATGAACATTATGAGTTAGTAAACAGAAATAGTTGTTTCCTTTTTCTATTCATGTGCCACATTCACAGTCCTCTTCTTAATCATAGGCCTTCAATTCCATTGTCTAGAATATCTAGTGTGAGGCCTATGGTATAAATTTTAAGGGATCCCTCATTCAGAGGGCTGTGAAAATGCTGTCCCTTTCTTTATTGGCCTCACCCTCCTTACCCCCAGACCTGGAAGACATCCTTCTCATGCTCCTGATTTAATTGGAATGCTCTTGAAATTTTACCATTAAGTATGATGTTTGCTATAGGTTTTTGAAAGGTACTCATTATTCAATTAAGAAACGTTATGTCGCATTTTTAGGTTGCTACTCATTTTTTAAATTAATATTGAATTTAAACAATTGCTTTTTCTGCATCGTTTGAAATGCTCATTTTTAAATCCATTATTCAGTCATTGCAGTATATTATATTAATAGATGTAAATGATGTTGATTCATTGTTTCATTCCTGAGCTAACCTCCTTTTCTGTAAAACTCAATTCAAATACCACTTCTTATCTGTCAGCCAAAATAATGTTTTCCTACCTCCTCTAAATTGCTACAGCACTATGTTTACCTTTTCTATATACTCTAGTATATTCTACTTGTGTTGTATCTAGATAAGTGCATTTGTCTCTCCTACTTCATTTTTACTCATAATGCAAAGAATAATGGATTGGAAACCAGAGAAGTTGAAATGGATTCTAGGTCTTCCACTTAAACAATATTTCTGAGGCTCAATTTCCTTTGACATAAAATACAGATCGTAATGCATGGTTTGCCTGCCTTACAGATTTTTTTTAAGTAGCTAAATGACATATGTCGATCATGGCATTATTCTGTAAATGTGGGATGCTTCATACATGCCATTTTTATTATTGATCATTAAGCTTCGAAGTTGCAAAAATTTTATTCAATGTTGGCTATATTTGGAGATAAAAATTACCTTGAAAAGTTCTTCATATTTCTATTTTAATACCATCTAGCATGAATATGTAATAGCAACAGTCACATTGGAGTATCAATTATCCTTTCATGTGTAATAAATTAGGTAGCCTTGTGGCTCACCACACAATCTATGAATGGCATACATCCCTACAAGAGAGAGAAGGTACAACAAGCTTGTTCTACTGGGATCTCAAAGATAATTGCTTGAGATCCTAGTGAGAAAATAATCTTGGAAGAAATAATTTGTGAAAAGGGTGAACGGCTTTCCAAAGTCTAAAAATTCCCCACTACATACACAAAACAAAGTTTGGACATCAGTATATCAAATATTGTAAATCACGAGTACAGAAAACTCAGGATATTCTATACAGTGAATAAAATCAAATCACTTTAGTTTCATGAGAAAAGGGAGAGCTACCTAGGGAATGACCCATCAATCAGTTAGTTATTGTTATTTAAAAATACTAAAACTTACTAATTATTATTTATTCTAAGTCTACAGGTTGATATGAGATTACACTGATCTCAGTTGCTCATGTGTCTGCAGTTAGCTGGGACTTCTTCAGTGGCTGCTGATATAGAGTGCCCTTGGCTGGGATGAATCAGTTGTGGTCCACATGATTTTTTATCCTTCCGCATTTTATCTCAGGCTTGCTTTCATGGTGAAGGCAGAGGACAGATAGATAGAACTAAACTATAAAAGACCTCTTAAGACCTAGGCTTGGGGATTTGCACAACATCATTTCTGCCACCACATTCTATTGGTTAAAGCAAATCCCAACACCAGTCCAAATTCAGAGAGAAGAAATAGGCTCCATCTCTCGATGATTGGAACTGCACATTTAGATTACAATGGACATGAATACAGGGAAGAATAGAGAACTGGGGGGGGGGGATGTTTGCAATGTTCTCCATCTATCAGTGGCAAAATCCTATAACAGATGTGCTAGATATGGTGACAGAAAAGTCAAAAGCTGAGACAACTTGGCCATACTCTCACCTGGTAATATGGACAGTGATGCCACAGGGTTCCAGTGCCCAGTAGGAAGCTGTAAGAAGGACCAAAATTAGAATATTTAGCTCTTTCATTGCTCCCATGTTAGTGAGGTGAATGTGATTAGAAGTTCTTGCATGCCCTGTGAGACACGAGGAAGTAATAACTGAGTTGAAAATCAAGACCCGCTATGCCATCACTTAGCAAGGGGCAAGCTAAAGAAGGCTGGCGCTAAAAATTCTGAATAAGAATCATATAGATAATGTTGCTTACACAGAGGTCTACATCACTGATAAGAAATTAGAGAACTACCAGGCCCTGACTGGGTGAAAAAATAATTTATATGATCTCTAGCTCTAGACCTGTTAAAATCTAAGTGGCAACCAACAAAGAAAGAAAAGATAACACACAGATTTCCATCTTGGAGTGGAGAAGTGTTGGAGTGGGGACCAGAACACACATTTACTAAAGAGAGACAAGTGAAGCAAAGTTATCTGAAGACGAGATCCATACATCAGAAGGGACTGAGATACCCCAATTTGGCAACTTAAAAGAAAATTTATTACCCAATCATTGGGGAGTTAAGATTAGCTCAGATATACATATAAAATATATTTCAGAGAAGCAGTACGGGACCGTTCTAGATTTCAGGGAGGCTAGTTAAAGAGAAATGAAACAAAATATATTACATTTACAAATATTACACAAGCTATGATCAGGTGAACACTTTGCATAGGTTTCTTGCAAGGTCTTGGAGAAGACTCATCCAAGTGAGGCACCTGGAGTTTCAGCCTCATTAGCTTCACAGTAAATATGCATTTTATAGCAACATATTACAATTACACATACATACATATGTGTATATATATATATATATATATATATATATATATATATATATATATATACATACACATATATATGTACATATATGTTTCTACAGAAATGTTTCTATAATGGGTTTAGTAGTACTTGCACCTAATTAGGTGGCAAAACAAAGGTACTAAAGTATTTAGAAGATACCATACTTCTGCAAAATGATCACTTTGTCGGTCTTGATTGTAGATTGTCTTAAATATGCCTTGAGAAGCCTTGAAGACCCAAAGTATTACATGCTGGTGACAAAGCCGAATGAATGGGGTGGCTGAAAGCCCCAGGCTAGAGACACAAGAGTTTTCTGCAGCTGATAGAGGTCATGGAGAGGAAACACCACTGTCCAGTCTCCACAGTTACCTTTCTCCAAACTTTTCAGATCTGAACATTATGTCAGCTTAACAAGAGGGTCTCTGTTGTGCATTTCAGATTTCTCTCACCGCTTCACATCATCTCTCTTGATTATCAGGACCTTATGAGAATAATAAAGTTTCTTGTTCTAGTTTGGTGAGCCCATATCTGACTCCCACTTCCTCAAACTCTGTTCAGTCTTTCACGGTCTTAGTGGCCAAATTGTGTTCACACAATTTGTGAGCTGAGCTTAATATGGTAAATGTTCACGTCTGATCTTAAACATGGAATAGGGTCATCTGTCTGTCATTAGACAGCCTTGATCATTCCCACAGAAGGATAACATTGTTTCAGTCAAATCTATACTGAAATAACTTTCATGAGTCCTTTCTAAGTCTATTATGATGGAATAATCAATCAACCATTATCCAACTCTTTTTACCTGAGTCATTTGATTTTTCTATTTATATGTAATTCAAAAGAGTTTACCCAGCTGAACTTCATTCTATGTGCTTCTCAATACTTTATAACATGTCAAGATTTTAATATAGTTTGGCATCATTATTTCATATTCAAACAATTATACAAAGCACTCCGATTTAAAATTCAGGCTTGTCATTGTCTTTATTTAGTTTCCATTTGATTGGTTTTTTAGCATCACAATTTATAATTATGCATGCTAAAAATGACGAATTTTCATATTCTTCTGGTGACTGACTAAACAACTCTTCCGATATATTCCATCTTTTTTGTCTCACACCTCATTGAACTATGAAAACCGACACGACTTTTTCAAATGGATTTTGCAATATTTAGTAAGATATAATCTGAGATTCCAATCTTCCAGCACATGATGAGGTTCAGAGAGATAAGGAGATAGATAGCTGTACAGCATTTATGCAGTGTTTCATACTACTCCTTCCTACAACTGCAAAACAAGGCCATCTGCTCAAATAATTTCAACATTCTTCTCCAATCGTCGAGACTATGTTTAGGAAAACATGTACAAGTTGAAGCTATCTAATGTAAGAAACCAAATTTTGACGTCCGGAGTAGCACTTCCTTTATAACAATGGCTAAGGGAATAAGAATACAGATACTTCCATTTCCATGAGATGTCCTATAAAATAGACGTCTTCACAAGATCCTGTTTATACAGCATTCAGCCTATTTAGTGAAGATGCTATGATTTTATAAAGCATTTATAACCGCTGTGTTAGATGTCCCTGTGATACAAATGAGCCACATCATTTTCAAGGGATCCAGTACCCCTGGACTGAGCTGACGTTTTGGAAATTTAAAACATGTATGCCTACAGTTATGTCGGTGCCTACATGTATGCCTACATACATGCCTACATGTATGTCAACAGTTATTAACAACTACATTTAAAAATTCATTCAGCAACATGAATGAGAGAGAATATTTCTTAAAAGAAATGAAAACCAATGTACATTAAATATTATGGAAGAGGGACATTGCCATGGGTTATAGATGCGAACTGTGCAATGCAGTGAACTCACGGGTGTGAGTCAGTGGAGGCATGTTACTTCTTCTGGCCTCTGTCTCCTTGTCTGTAACATTCCATGATTAAACTCAAATCACATTTCTAAAATACATTGCATGGTCTCTATGGCCATGAAATTACCTTTGCAAAAAGAGAAGAAAAAAGAAGAGGGGGTCTAAGGAATTATATGGTACACGAGAAATCGGTAGATTCACAGTGTGACCTGAGTAAGACCCTGAGTATCTTGGCACTATAGAAATGACTTACATTGTTTTGAAAATTCTTTTCTGAATGTATTGAACCAGAAAAATCTCCCCAAACTCTCTTTTGATGTGGCATCCATTAATATGCAACAGAAATACTATTCTAAGAGACACCCATTGGGAGATGTTGAACTCTAAATTTCCCCTAGCTTTCATATATAATATGTTTCTCTGAAACCTCTCTTCAAACATGTATTTCTGAATCTTAAAGTTGCTGGATGAAGAGTTTTCTCCCAGGTGGCACTCTCTCTTTAGTTCTGCCTGTACAGAAGAGGTCATGGCTTGGAGTCACTCCAGAGGATGAGCCACCCACATAGTCATCTTTTTGTCCTTTGCCCCTAAAGTGTACTGCCTGTCCTCTGTTCAGGGCTCACTCCATGTCCCAGCCCAGCACATTCTCCCCCAGTCCATAGCGCTCTACAATTCTACTCAGGCTCTGATTAGGATCACAGAGTCTGGGAACCTCCCCCATGACCACCACCCTACAGAGCCAGAGCCGAATTGGGGCTCTGCAAGAGAAAGAACATCCCATTCTAACAGGATAAAACAAGACAGCTCTTTTGATAACCTTCCACAGGTCCATACATGGTTACGCTGCAAACAAGCAGAACAGCTTCAAAAGGAACAACTATCACTGAAATGCAACCCATCATCAATCCTCTTATTTGGTTAGCAATAGCTGCTAAAGGATCTATTATCTCAGGCTGAAAAAAAAAATCTCTCTCCTATAAAGCTTACACTCTGACTCTGGCTGCATAGAAGTCATGCTAACTGACTTTATTCTCCTACTTTGCCCTGCTATTTCCCCAACTTTCCTCAAATCCCTTCTCGCTCAATTTTACTCCTCGAGGAGACAGAGTTTATTGATTATTACCTACGTTAAACATACTATTTTGTTTAGAGTTAATACTTACTAAATGTTTAATCCCCTTTCCCAATAAAATTTGATTTAAGAAGAATACACTATACTCTTTTAGTTGGGTAGCTTCCATTTTTAGTATCTTAGAGAAAATGAGCTTAAATAATAAGGAAATATGTCAGCTCAAGTAACTGTAAAGTTTAAAGAAATATCTTCTATGTGTGGATCAATGCAAAAGCTGCACAACGTTATAAAATACCAATTGCTTTCTGTTATTTTCTTCTTGCCTTAGGTGATATGTGTTCCATCATAAGATTGTCTCACCTCATGGTAACTGATTGGCTATTTGAGCTTCGGAAACCACATGTGTCATCATTCATCTCAAGCAAGATGAATGAGGACCTCACCCTTCCTGAAGATCATGTAATAGTCTCAGATTTCATTCTGATCAATTAAATTAAGATATTTCCCTACCCAAGAAAACTGAAATACTGAATGCCTTAGGTCTTCAATCACCAATTACTGCTAACAAAGGGTTGGACTGAATGGTTTGGAATAGGTGTACCTCAGGCAGTGAGTCAAAGCCATTCGAATCACATGGTGGGCTTCTTCAGGATGGATGGATGGAGGGGAGTAGAATTTTCAGAGTAAACCACAGTGTTGTCTCTCTCTCTCTCTCTCTCTCTCTCTCTCTCTCTCTCTCTCTCTCTCTCTCTCTGCCACACAAAAACAAATAAATATGAGAGAATTATAAATATTTCACTGTAGCTGATTGGTCTTCAGGTGGGCTGTTTGCTCTAAAGTAGCCAATTTGTAAGCTATAAAAAAATGAAGAGTGCCAATCAGATTCTATCTTTGACAGTTGAGATACAGTGTGTTGTTGGAGCTGAGACCGGAAGGATGTGACTGAGTTAGAGTTAGAGCCCTGAGGTCTTGCAGGAAGCCAAAGGTCTTGCAGGAGAAAGGGGCATAGAGAGTAGCCATGTCCACAGTATCCCCAGTCCTGAAGCCTTTTTGTCCCCGTCTCTGTGAGAGCAACCCACTTCTCATTCTGCATTCTCTGCTGCTAGTATTGCTCTCCATGTGTTCTTTCACCATCACTTGTCCCTTACATGTGGTATTTCACATGAGTTTCTGTTCATTTAAATGATAGTGGCAAACTGAAGAACGTACTATGAAAGGACTCTTTGTTTAATCTAATAATTCACTGTGAGGTTCCTTAGAAAATATGTTTACTCCTGTTACATTTAAATTTACCTACAAATTTATTGCACATGTCCAGGAGCAATTGCTTAAAATGAGGTATATCCTAATCAAAAAAAAAAAAAAACAAAACTAGATATACATTTTTTTTTCTTCAAGATTGCCTACCAGGATTAAAAGAAGAAGAAAAGGAGGAGGGGGAAGAGGAGGAGGAGGAGGGAGGAGAAGAAGAAGAAACAGAAGGAGAAGAAGAAGGAGAAGGAATGCAGCCCTGTCCCCAATGCTGCTCCCCAAATGGGCTAGTTTATAGCTAATACATGGTAGACAGTAACAACCCTCGACTGAAGATCCATGTGGCCTGCGATATATGGCTCTTATTTAAACCTATGAGGATTTTCTCCTGGTTTAAGTCAGGGAAACTTGAAATGACTATTTCCAATATGTTAAACAGGAATGTTAATCTGCTTACCTATTTGTTATTGAATAAGGACAGACTCTATTTATAATTTACAAAATATTTATAAAATACCTTTAGATGAAGATAATTCTTAAGATGCTTCCAAATAACCATTATTGGATTTAATAAGTTAATCCATTTTTTAATTTTAGTACCGATGTGATCTATGAAGCCACAATTATACTCTGAGTTGTAAAATTCTCTAGTATTCTTTTTTTTTCTGAAAGGAAAATGCAAATTTAGTAAGGTCACAAACCTTGCCAACACAGAAGAGCAGTTGACACGCTGCTCGCTGCTCGGAGTCAGCACGGAAATTTGCCTAGAAGCAGGGGCTCTGTACTCCTAATTGACCTGACACTTGGAAAGCTTTTCTTGGCAACTGTGACTTCCTGCAGAGTTGAAAATACTGTCCACCTTACCTTAGATAGCATATTTAATCTGAAGCAATATGGTGTTCAAAATAAAACCCCTGCATGAGAGGGAAAAATGTGAACATTTAATGAAAGAAAAAAAAACAATCAGTAGCTGTGGAATCTAAAATATTAGATGTAAAATATATTCTCATATCTCTAAATTATTGTTGCCAAGGAAATTGTGTTAGTTACCTACATCCTCAGAGAATAAATTTTCATTTCTGTGAGAATCATCAACACTGGATCAATTAGTATGATAAATTAACTTGTAAGATTTTTGATGTAGGAAAAAGTAGGCTTACTATTTTGCTCTTTAATGCATTTCTTCAGGTTGACTTTCAGACATCGTGAGAAGCTTCCAAACTATCTTCATATGTTTAGCTGCCAAACTCCTTAAGCTACAACGGCAGTCATAATTGGCAGGAAAATGGCTGTTTGGGATTCCTTTTTTAGCCTCTCTGTGCTCCTGCACTAGAAAGTCTCCGTCATCAGTGGTGAATTTTGCACCCTGCATGTCCTTTACTTGTTAAATAGTTTTATCCATAAAATAGCTCATTTCCATTATATATTTTCACTATGTCCTACCATTAGAAATTCCTGCAAGAATAATATCTGTAAAACTACATATGATATTTTTTCTTGTATGTACCAGTTCTGACTCAGTTATATAAAAACTATATTCCTTATCCTAGCTTTAGTTACATTCCTTTTTGTTTAAACATTTCTGATAGGTATATTTTGTCTTATAATGACATGTCACCTCAAGGTTCATGCTACAAGTGGGGCAACACTGGAGAGAGGCTCCTGTTCGAGACAAAAAGGGATCTTTTCAAGGGACAGCAGTTAGAATAAGCGCTTCTAGTAGTCTGCCCTCACTGGGACTTTTCCAGCTCCACTGACAGATTCCATGGGTCCACACTATGGAACTAAAAAACAAGAAGAGTTTGGAATTTCTGAAGCCTCTCAGAATACAAAATGCTTCCTGTAGTGTCTCTGGATCTTCATATTGCCCATGGTCCCAGGCTTAACTTTCAGATGAGAACTAATCTGTTAAAAAATAAATAAATAAATAACTATAGTTTACTTCTAACCAGCATCTGGGTAATGGTGATATGGTAAAAGTCTTTTGTCTCTTCTGATAAGGTGGGGGTGACAAAATTAATTCCTTCCTTCATTCATTCATCCTTCTGTAGTCAAATCACATTAATTTTCATCAAGGACGACCTTATACCACTCTTAGACCAAGTAGTTATGGTGGTATTAACTCCATCCTCAATCTAGTAGTGAACATGGAATTTATATCTGATCAAACAGAATATTCATGCCTCTGATCACAGTGATTGGTTTAGGGAAGAATGCATGAGTTACTAAGAGCCAGTAATACGCACAATTAGAATCTTTTCTAAAATTATTGAAAAAGAGGAACATATTCCTTCTGTCCTCCCTTTCTGTTATGATTGTTATGTTTTCAGATTAGGAACTGTGAAGACATAAGCCTAAACTGCTGGCATGCATACTTTTAACCAAGGGGAGCTTTCTTGAGAACAGAACCAAGGTAAAGCAAAGCAGAACTAAGAGATGAAGAGAAATCAACCTTGGTGACATTGTTCAAGCCTTTAATTCCAGCTAGGAATAAAGTCAGTTTTATCTTTGAACTTTTATGTTATGCAAACCGTTATATTTTCTCTGTGCTTAAAATGATTTGAATATGTATTTTTCAACTTGCAATTTTAAGATCCCAATGTATTCTAGCTACAAACAGGACATATGATTTTTTTTTAAATGAAAGTTAAAAATATAATGGATTTCCTTATTACCACGGTTTCTAACCTTTTACATCAGGAACATTATTATCTGATACCATATCCAGAAATAAAAATGCATTTATAACCTATCAAGCAAAACAGATCCAATTGCCATAAAAGGGCTCCACTGGACTAATACTGTCTCTAGATGAGCCGACGTGATCCTATTTGTCCCTGGAAGCAGAGCAGCAACGACAATTAGGTATTGATGGAAACCAATGCCAAGTAGCCCCGGTAGCTGCCAACTCCCACCATCGTATTTATTAGCTACTGCAGTGAGTGCCAAGCTAGAAGAAAGATGACTGAATAATTCTCCAACATTTTTAGTCCACCAGTTACTACATGCACAAAAGTGAAATAAATAATATATCTGGTTTTGGAAAATGTGTCATTACTTCAAGAACCCCACCTTAAGTTGCATGAAACATTGTACTTTGGCAGAAATTGTCTTTGCATTACTATGCCTTGAAAGCATCTGTGTTTGAGTGAGATCTGGAAATCCCATTCAGAGGAGCACTGGGTTGAACACACTTTCCACCCAGATGGAAAGTGTCTGGATGCTGATGGTAACCACTTAGAGCACTTCTTGTATCTGCAGAAGTCAAACATGACTTGTATTCATCTTTTGTTATTGATATAGATTATTACAATTTTAATAGTTTTAGCATTAATGAAACCTATAACTCTTCTGTACATTTCAAATGAAAACTACCACAAATGCTTAACCACTGGTCTTGACCGGATATGCCTTGTAGAGTCCACTATGGGAACTTAAATTTGGGAAAAAGAGATAAAAAAAGATGTTAGTCATCATGCCACAATTATAGATGGGTGACTTAATGTGAGTGTACTTAGAGGGAGATGGGACATAGTCAAGTGATACTTATTTGGTCAAATGTTGGAAAGAAAAACATGATTCTATTTAACATGTTCCAACCCACATTGGAGACTAAACTGAACTAAGCTAGTTACTACAGGAACCTCTGGGGAATCGCTGTGGCAGTGCTGTTACCAATGTCTGAGCAATATGAGTCTAGTGAATTGGAAATCACTGATATACAAGTACGTCTGCAGGAACAAGAGAAGGCCTTGCTTACATTCCTTAGCCATGAACTAATTCTCTCCAAATTCGATTTCTACTACATTTACATCTTGCCCTACTGCCAGCATAAATAGCTCGTAGAGTAACTTCTAAAAAGTCAAATGTATAGTCAAATACAATTCTTTAAAATTAATGGTCTTGAGTTACAGAAAAATATGTTCATCTAAGAATGAATTTAACTGGATTTCTAATCCAGGAGCAAAATGAGAGGAGGGCTATTAAAGGTTTGTGAGCAATACAAAAACACATACTGCTAGATCAAGAAGGGTCCCAGTTGGCTAGAAAGCTTGACAGATAAATTTTCTTGCTTTCTTGGGATTGATAAGATGCATTTAAACACATTCCATTTATCACACTCTCCAGAGAGAAGATGATTTTTTGACATATCCTTGAGATCTCATACTTGACACTATTTCTTGAGAGTTAGCATGATTTGATGGCTGGTCATTTATTTAGATAGGACATCTGAAATAAGGTTATGTCATAAGCTCTTTGTTTGACTTACTTAAACTCTTTTTTCCAATGTGTACCAAATTATTCAATGAAGATTAATTAAATCTTCAATGAAGATTTAAAGATTCAATGAAGAGATTAATTAAATTCTAAGTTCATTAATTGACAAATTATTATTTATACTCTCAAATTATTATTTAGTGCCTACAAAGATAATTACAAACTAGCAGGGCTCTAAATTTATATTTTAGTTAGTAAGCAATACCTGAATACTGCACGTATTAAAAAATGATATGGCCTCAGTGGTTGGAGGTATGAGTATTTGAGAAGTAGGGCAGTGATGCCGATGACTGATGAGGGCTGAGGGAATTCTGCATTTCTACAGATTTCTGATTGTTCAACTGGAAATATAGCTTAAAAATCTGTTTATAATTACAGGGGCCTGGATCAGCTTACTTTTATAAACCATGTAATTCTTGCATGGTTTTGGTTTAGAATGATTTTTTTTTAATTTTAATATGCAAGTCAAGGAAAGATTATACTTTTATTTCCTGAAGTTTACCAGGAATGGTTCATCATTTCAGAAATAACAATCCCAGAAGCAAAACAGTACCTGAGCTACCAAAACCATATACACTTACATCAGTTTGTATTTGTGCCTGTTATATTCACAAGAGTTAGAACAGATACATACATACACATACACACACACACACACACACACACACACACGGGGTCCCCAAAGACGTATACAAGTGAACACTTTGGTCAGTGTTGCTTAAACAGTAGTTCACCGTAATCAAAGTGTCTGGACGCTGATGGTAACCACCTAGAGCACGTCATGTAACTGCAGAAGTCAAACGTGACTTGCATTCATCTTGTGTTATTGGTATAGATTGAGTATTACAATTTTAATAGTATTTTTCCTTTCTTAAAATGTGAATACATTTTTTGGCACCCTCTGTATGTGTGTGTGTGTGCGTGTATGTATGTACGTCTTGATTGAAAGTATCTAATAATATGAAAAACTCAGCAATTGTTATGTGCATACTTGTCATTGTGTTTTATAGTGCTATGTATAAATTCAATGTATAGTTTTGTCAAGATTTTTGTTTTCCTAATGAAGTAAAATACTAAACAAAACAAACAAAAAAAGATCAAAATTTAATAACAATTTTACAATGAAATTTGGCAAGATTATATCATACTTTCTTATTTTCTCCAGTTCAGTTTATAATTTGTCTTGCTGTTTTTATCCTTTATTCAATTAGATTATTCCTCATTTTTCTGTTTCTTATCATACACTAATACCTTGTCTGTGAATATTTATCTTAACACTGATTTTTGTATTAATATGTAATAATGCCTTTTCTCTTTAATTTTCCTATAGTTCATGTATAAAATGGTTCTGAACCTTATTTCTCTAAAATTAAAACTAATTTATTATAAATAGGTGAAAGAATCTGACAACTTCATTAAGCCATGTATTATAGTCATGGCTAAACATTTATATATTAAAATATGCATCATTGTATTTTTAAATTTATTTTTAACACCATAAAATTATAATGATTTTTGAAATTAGGTGCATAAGCATGTTGCCTTTTCTGTTAAATCAATTTTGGGATAGTAAAGAGGTCATTATCAAATATTTGTTTAAAAAATAGGCCATTGGATTTGAAAGAATTGAGATCCACTAACCCAGGGTTTTAATGAAGATTAAATGAGATGATATGTGTAAAGTGTCTAACAAAATAATTGGCATGTACTATGTGCTCAATAAATATGAAATCTCATACGATGAGGAAAGAGGATCACTTCTGACTCTAGCAGGAAAAGTCTCAATAGTCACACAAATGAAAATGCATTTCAAATAAAATGTGAATCATGATGAGTTTTGGCAGGAATAGAGACAGGAATATTCTTTAATGGGAAAAATATTTGAGCAAAGTTATAATGATATAAAATCACAACTTAAGCCATGTTGATTTTTTCTCCTATAACAAGTAGAGTCTGAAAATGATCTAGTCTCTAAAGATTTAGTCTATAAGTGATCTAGTGTTTAAAGATTTTAGCCGATAAGTGACCTCGTAATCAAAGTTTTAGTCTACATGTGAAAAACCACGAAGTTAGGACAACTATCCCAAGGAAATATTAAGACAAGAGAACAGGTAGGAGGATGTGTGCGTCAGAAAATTGGATAAAAATCAGAAAAAGGTGGCAAGAAGAAGATTTAAATTATAGATGGGGAAAAAAGGCTTATAGAAGTCCCTTCTTTGGAAGAGGGAAGCTTTATCCAGAAAGAGTTGGTTACTTCTGCCATGGGCAGAGTGAAAGATAGCAAGGCCTGAAAAGTTTGAAAAACAAGGAGTAGCATGGGAGTAAAGAAAAACATTATTTGCAAAGATCTCAGGAGCTGTGGTTGGAATATATAATGCAGATACTAAGTAGTGTACAAGGACACTTGGATAAATTATATTATCAGCAGGGTAAAATCCTGAATTGCCCAGTCTCCTTTGTCAACTTCTGACCTAAAAAATGCCAGGTGAAAATAAGAAAGCAAAAGAAAAAAAAAGTGAGCTCAGGTTTTAACGGGAATGAACTTGGAGGTGATTGGTCTACGTTGGTCCATGTATTCCATAGATGAATTATAGATTAAAAGAAGCAAGAAACACGAGTAGAGGCTTCTTTAATACCACTTTCTTCAAGAAAGAAATGGATCAAGAGGTCCCTCAAAAAAGGAAGGGGGGAGCATATTTTGTTTCCATTTCCAAGAGTACACCTGACTAGTACTGTTGTTTTACGGAAAGGACAATGAAGACAGAAATCACCATGGCACCAGCTCAAAGAATTATTGTGAGAATTAATTCCAAAGTCTAGAATGTGCTTTGAGTTCCTCAGAGATATATATATATATAAAACATATATGTATACATATATATGTGCAGATATATGATTAATAGCAAAATTTGCATTAATAGTATCACACTTATATGTGTTTGCCAGTTTATTGCATTTAGAGGAAAAGTGTGTATTGCAGTAATTTACACTCTATTAACAACCTTAAACAATCTTATAGGACCTTGCCATTTTTCACTTCCATAGTACCAATAATATTGTAATAGTGGGCAAGACTTTGTTTAGAAGTCATTTGACTCTTTTTACCTTTTTTAAACATAGTTGGAAAACAAAATAAAACATTTGTTGGAACCCCTATACAGAATTAACAAAGTGTATGTACAAACCTTATTGTTTCACTAAAAAACTGAACTGATTCTGATGCCTATAAAAATATATGCATCGAAGCATTGCATGACATAATGAAAATTTTGAAATGACTTTCCTGTCAAAAAATGATTGGCGTATAATAGAATGTTGTGCAAATGCTTAAAATCATTCTATAGACTTGTACTTATTGACTTTGGAATAAAATATACACTATATCATTAAATGTTCTAAAGTCAGTTACAAATCAGTTCATGTGTATATGTATATGTGCAGTATGTGTGTATGTGTCTAAAAGAAAGAAAAAAAAAGAAAATCCACATAAAAAGAAAAGTTTCTAGGCTCTGTCAGGCTCTGTCAGAAGAGTTTATGTAATAAACTCTCCAAACTTATCTCCATGGAAATAAATATAAGAAGTACACATCACTATCCATTTCCTTTGTTAATCATATTGATCAATTTCCAGGGCATTTGGGATACTATATACGTTGCTGATTTAACCAACTTGCAATTAACCAATCAACTCCCTGCCACCAGAACGTAATATTTTACATACGTGATGTCACTTAATTCTCATAAGAGTGAGGCAGTTGTAATTTCACCATTTTTACAGGAAACTAAGGCTAACAGATGTTATATAGTTTGCCGAAACATGTACAAGTTAAACAGTGGCAATACAGAGATTTGAATGACTTCAAAGTCAATATCTTAAACTGTCATCAGTTATGTTTATTTTAGATAAAGCATAATATTAGACTCAGAATACCTTTGGGTTAACTCACAACAGTTTTTTCTAAAACATCATGATCCAAAGCACTAACCTTAAGTGAATTGAAACTTTCTACTCTCTTTCTAAGTCAACCTATAAATTCTATACTTAAGAACGTGAATGAATGAATGCCTCGTGACACAAAAAGAAAGGTGGAGGCTCTGATGGAATTATTCCCATCCTGGAATTATTTATGAATACTTATGGTACAAAAAGTCCTTATTTTTCTTCTTCTTTTTCTTTTTTTAGAATAGCAAGATATATTGAAAGGAAAATATTAGAAACATATTAAAAATAAAAGTTCAACCATCATTTATTTTCATTTCCTTCAAAAATTTGACTTTAGCTCACATCTAGACTTATCTCTATAAACTTTTGGAGTACGCTTACAACCTAGTTTCTCCCAGCATTGATAAAACCAAACAACACAAACACTCAAAGCCATTCTGAAAACTGAATTACAGATTTCACAATACTCAGCCATATCCTGAGCCATGCTTACATGAGTGAAATATTACCAATGTGTCCTTTCTAATGAGGAAATCCTTTCAGTCACCAGGCTGCCTATTGTTTATAGCTTCTCATTTGCTTGCACAATCCTCCCACCATTTTTGTTTTGCTGCATGTCTAATTGTGGGCTCTCCATGCAGCTATTATGGGTTTTCTAGCTGTGAATACAAATGTCACATCAATTCCAATTGCGTTTCACAGATTATATGGACATATAGTCTGCCATCTACAACTGGTGACTGTTTACCCACACATGAAGTGCTCTGTTTTCCTTCTTTTATCCAATTTCATAGCAAAGCCAAACATATCCTGCTAAGGTATAATGAACACAGATCTCAAGACATGACCAGGGATTTCACCATGAATCTTCATTGCTCAGAATTTGGTATTACTATTTCCTGAATGTAAGAACATTTGGGCATCCTAGATAAAGTGTAAGATTTAAAATCAGCTTTACCTCTGCAATAACAGCAGTACTTGGAAGTGCTTCCATAACAAAAATCTCCCTTAAATAAACCCCAGGCTTTTTTCCCTCACAGTGCCACTGCAGAGTTCTTCTTATTTGTTTAATTCTATTTTCAAAGATAAAACTGTCTTCGTATTTTGCACTACGTTTTCACTCTGTCATTCATGGAATTTTGCCAATTGGTTGTGAAAATCAACTTCCTCTTCCAGGTTAGCTAGCTTACATTAAACAAAACAAAACAAAACAAAACAACAAAAAGCAATAAAACAAAGAAACAAACAAAACCTACAGAAATCAATAGAACATGGTAGATATATGTATGGGATCTCAAGTCAAATTCCTGGGTCCAAATCTTGATTGCTGTTTACTACTTGGTAACTGGATAAATCTCTTGGCTGCTCAGTTCTCTAGTTACCTCATTTGTTAAATGATTAAAAAGAGAACCGATTTCAAAACTTGGTTGAAATTAAATGAGCTAATACATGAAAAACTACTTAGCAGAACAGCTGGTATGTATAAAATGGACTTATATCTATAATGGTTTTAACCATGTCCACTCGTAACACAACACATACACATGTGCAGTCTTGATAAGTTGGGTTCATTGTTTCTTCCTGTAAATGTACCTTTGTTTCCAATTTATTCCTTCTGTCTTTACATTTTGTTGTTCCCAAATATAATTCTTTCCTCCTTATCTCATTTTTATGTTTATTGGCTTATATTGTCCATAAATGTATTCAGTTGCCCAACCTTTCAATCAAGTGAGAATAATCTTGTTAATTGCCGAATAAAGAGGATGAATTGAATAAATGAATTTGGCCTAGAACACGATATAAAAATTAATAAATTGGGCCAGTCAAAGATCAGGAGTGGTGGGGTCTGTGATGAGCATGATTGCCTCTGTTTTGCTCTTACGACAATCAATATAAGATTAAAAAAGAAAAAAACTAAAGCATTTTTAAATGATTATTTAACTTCCAGTCACCTAATATTCAAGCCTATGTCTAGTGTGTTTTGTCTTGAAATTAACTCAAAAGTTGAAGATTTAGCAATTTTAAGGGAAGATCAGACTAATATTTACTGAATACCTATTTTGTGTGCCAGGTCCTGAGCTAGGTATATCAAAATAATTGGAAGGGTTGGAGAGAAGAAAAAAGGGACACAAAGGAATAGAACTGACATGTTCTAAGGTACAGCTGTGTGTCTATTGCCAAAAGGATCATGATCCACAAAAGCAAGCAAGACATATATGATTTTCTTCAAAGTTAACTAAGGGTGACACTGAATTCTCATTCTGTTGGGCTATAGGAGGAAACTCAAGTTCACTCACGGATCTGTGGTGAGACCTTTACTCTTCTTACGAGCATGCACACATAGAAGAGGTCTAGTTGTGCAACAAAACAAAACAAAGCAAAGCAAAACAAAACAATGTTTGTTTAGTTTGGTTGTACGGTCACTTGCAGGCGAGTAGCTTCGTTGTTTCCCAGTGGAGACTGGTACAGCTCATGACAGGTTTCCATCTCTAAGGTATGCAACATAGGCACTCCCCCACTGAAGCTGTTCCATTTCCCCTGACGTCCAGTAGGAGTTCACAACAATCTAGGAAACTCAGGCATGCTTCTTTACCTATTTGGGAAACCTTCTTCTTCTCTTTTGTTGTTTTCAGTTGCTTCACTTTTCTCTTTTGGAATAACCCATTTAATGAACTCAGCCTAACAAAAACTAAAGACAATTGGGAAACATCTTCAGGTGACCCCTCAGCCTAAAAAACGTCTTTGAGATAAGCAAGCTCAAAAACCTGGCTAACATCACAGAAATAAAGGGAGGGGGGAATCCAGAGTAGAGAATGAAAATAATTTAACTCTTCAACTGCAATAAAAGCAAAATTGCAATTAAAACCTCAATAAATGATCCTGACAGATGCTAGGTGTTTTACATGTGTAAACTAATCTGATTTGCATTGTCAATCCAGTTTTACAAAGAGAAAATGTGGCCTCAGATTGATTAGAGCCTAATAATATAATTTAGAGAATGGGACCAGATGAGGTCAGAACCAGCAAAGGCCAAGTTCTTTTCACTAGATCAGCCTGGTGGGAGACAAGAAGGTTTTTTTGGGGAATATACTGCTATCATGAACTGGAGAACCAGTTTTAGGGGGCTCATGAAGGAAAGAGTAATGGCAAAAATCATACCACAGAATTCTTCGACTGAGGATATGTGGGGCCAGAGCCCCAGAAAGCAGTTTCCAGGCTCTCGGCCTCATGTGGAGAGGTGCTGGCTCAGATAGTGGATGGCCGTCAGCTGTGGCTGGTTGGCCATCAGCTGTAGCCATTAAGCCATTGGTCACTGATATAACTGCCGCGGTTACGGAGGGGAGCCGAGGAGAGTGAAGAAGGAGATTGAAGGAGAGTAAGGAGAGTCGAGGAGAGTTGGTCACTTGGCAGCAAAGCAGACAGCAGGTGGCACGTCGTGTAAACCCAGCCTCCAGTGAGACCATAGTGGTATGACTTCCCTACCTATGGCTCCGTGGGTGTTCCTTTTTGGCCTCACCATGTCCTGCGTTCTTATGTGGGGAGCGGGAGCAGAGACCCCACAGGCCGCCCCGCCGGACACCCCGCACGACACCCCGCACGACAGGATACCACTACTATTGAGAATCACTACACTCTGTGGCTTGCTCTAGATACCTCCTTGCATTTTACAATTATGGCCACTACAAAAATGAAAGTACACTGGGGGCCTTGAACTTCTGGTCTAGGTGCACAAACCAGTCCTACCCTAGCTGATAGGAAAGCTGAGAAAGCATTTGTTTAGCCTTTTCAGTTTCAATAATAGAAGGCAGCTTTTTAATTAATAAGATTCATAAAGTGAAGAGAACCCCAAATACTAGAAGGGGTTCAGATGCAGGTTGGCCAAAATGAAAGACAAGTGGCCTCTATTTTGAATAAAATATAGCTTAGATACTGGCACTTTAATAAAAACAAGAGTATAATTTGGTGAAAATTTTGAGAAGAAAGTGGGTTGACTCCCCTCAGAACAGCAGCTAACAGAGTGTCTTTTGGGGAAACCATGCCTAAGTGCATTGGGATGCTTCTTGCTTGGAGAACAAAATTTACTGACTATTGGATAAAATGCCATGTGAATTAATTTTCTGCCTCATTTATTCTCTGGTTGAGCATAAAGGTAATTTCAAAGGGAGAAAAATGGCCCTAATAGGTGTTGTCACAAATCTTTTGAGAGATGAGAAATATTAGCAACTAGTATAATTTAATTCCAGATTTAAACAACTATCACCATTCTACTTAACAGTTCTGGGTATGTACTTTGCAGATTCATAGAGAAAGACTAATCCTTGATTTTACATTTCAATGATTTCTTTTGGTATTTAATGTGCTTATACTTTCTCCAGAACAAGACAATATATTGAAGCATTAAATCCACCCTCTGTATACCTTCTTACCAGAGGCTTAGCTGGATGATTTCATTAATTATCTTTTCTAATTAATTATCTCCCCTCCACTATAAGGAGAATAGTTCTTTGTTAACTGTTGGTTATTGTTAGTTTTTTTCTATGACTCTCATAGATTGTTTCTCTAATTACTTAAAATGATTTCACCATATAAGATGATTCTTACAAAGATTAAAGAATCTCTAAGAATTGTGATGAAGCAGGTATATCTATTTTAGTTACTGAAAAAAGGTGAAAAAGTGACATGGGAGTGACAAGCTTTGCATATTTCATGTATGCCTCCAATAGTAAAGTAAATTAGCATACATTTATTTCTGGGTGATTGCATGACAGTGAATTAAAGATTAAAAAAAAGAATCTAAAATAAAGGTGATATTTACCATTTGCAGTCAGAGCAGAATCCCCTGGGTAGGATAATGCTGCTTTATTATCTCATTTTGTGATATGATTTAAATTAGATTCAGATGACTACTTGTTCTAATCGCAAGATCAAAGAACAAAAGGACACCTTTTACTGAGTTTGTAGAACACTTGTACAAACTTTTCTTCTTCACTAAGTATTCTGTACGAGAGTGATGGAAAAAAATGGAGAACAAGATTGAAAAAAAATTAACTGTCAAATTAGAATGGAAAAAATAGAAAATAAGTTTCTTTAAATTGTTTGTATCTAAAACTCTAAATTTGTTTCTCTACTGCTTTCTTTTTACACTCCAAATTGTTTCCACAGTCATATTTTATTATCAGAGTTCTTGAACAATTTGAGAGGTAATTTTAATATTCCCCTAAATTGATATATGGCCTTGAAAAAGTAATTTAACCATTTTAATTATTGGGCATTATAGAGGTGATTCGGGTATGTGTTGATTGAAACATGAATGATCACAGCGTGATATTCCTTTCAGGTAAGTTTTCTTACTTTCTGAACGAATGCATTACACAATGCACCCTGGTCTCCATTGTCAGAACCTCCAATTAATTTATAGCCACCAAGAAAATGGGACTTTGGTTTATACCACAAGTAATTCAAATATGCCAATTAACCTGAAAGAGCAGGAAATGGACTCTCCCCTAGAGAAGGATGCTATCTAATGACTCCTTGTGGAGTCCAGGGAAATCTGTACTGGATTTCTGACATACAAAACTGTAAGACAATAAAAATAAAGCAGCAAGTCGGTGGTGATTCATTGCAGCAACAATAGAAAACTAAAATAATAACCAAATTGTTCAAAGAGATAAAAAGAAAATTTTTACAGAACTCGGTGGTGGGGGGAAAGATATATTACATAGAGGCAAAAATATAAGAATGTTAACAGATTTCTTGTCAAAATCAATGAAAATGAGAAGGCAGTGGAACAACATCTTTAAAGTACTAAAAGGATAATATCTGTTAACCCAGATTTCTATACTCGCCACAATTACTTTTCAAAACAAAAGTTAAATAGAGATATTTCTAGACAAGACATTAAAAAGCAGAAATAATTCATCTTTAAAGACTTTCATTATAATAAATATTAAAGAATGTCTTTAGGCAGAAGGAAATGATACCAAACCAGAATATGGACTTATACAAGGAATGAAGGATGCTAGAAAATGTAAGTACATCTGTAAATGTATGAGAAATTTTCATGACCATTATTTACTCTCTTTAAGAGATAAATGATATTTAAGCAATAATGATAATTGTATATTATGGACTTTATAATATGTAAAATTATGATAAAACAAAAAAGGGTGAAATGAAGGTATGCTATTTTCAGTTTCTTTAAGTATAAATATCATAAACCCTAAAGCAACCGCTAAAAAAGTAAGTTAACAAATAATAGTTAATAAAATAAATAGCCAATAAAAAGAATAAAATGGAATCATAAAAAAGTAATGCAGATGAATGCAGAAAATGGAACAACATAAAAATAAAAATTAAATGGGACCAACGGAAAACTAACTGAAAGATAGTAGACTTATGCCTATTCTTATCAATAATCAAAATAAATGTAAGTGGCCTACCTAAACACAATTAAATGTTAGAGATTGTGAGGTTGGATACAAAAGCAAGAGCTAATTTCATGCTGCCTATAAGAAATACACTTTAGATCTAAAGATACAAATAGGTTAAAAGAGAAAGAATTACGAAAGATATAACACGCTAATACCAAATAAAAAGGCTAAAATGGCTACATTAATATCAGAAAAAAATATAGATTTTAGAGCAAAGAATATTTCCAGAAATGAAAGTCATTTTATAATAATGAAGGAATCATTCATCAAGAGAATGTAATAATTCTAAATGATTATGTAACTAATAAAAGAACTTCTCAAAACATGGATCACAAAATGATAGAACTACAGGGAGAACCAGACAAATCCAAACTAATTGTAAGGGATTTTCATAACATTCCAATGTGAGTTAACCCTTAAAATAAGCTATATGAATAAGTGGATAATATGCACAAAGGAAAGTACATACTAAAAGTGAATTTCTCTTCATTCATTTGAATTCAATAATTTCAGTACTTTTTTCAGCAAGTCATGACTTGCCAGATGTTAAGTATTAATATTGTTATTTACAACTCACACATCTTTAAAGAATTTTTAAATTCCATACAAACATATTTTGAACAAATTTTGGGGGAAATTTTAGAGAAATGGTGAACAAAAAACATACAGTTCCTAACCACATTGTGCTCTAGCTTTGTGGGGGAAACAGACATTCGCAAACTAATAAAAAACAACATGTGATAAGTGATTCAATCATCATCCTAGAAACTTCTCTCATTAGCACCCATGTCACCATACAGAATTGGCCAGGTAGAATTCTGGGTTGGTCTAGGTATAAGTGAAAACTCATAAACTTATATTTTAAGTTTCCATAAGAGTCCTGGGGCAAGGTGAAAATGGAAATGAGATGCTTCTCACTTGCATTAAAAAGTATGCACAAAAAGAGAGTTTGTACCTGGGATAGCAGATATAAGTGCAGAAACACATAGCTTGCCTTCTTCTGTATTTACGATTGTGAACAGAGCACATAGGGACCATATACTTTTATACTGACTGTTATCGTCTTAAAAAACAAATATGTCTGGATCTTGCATTTGAAGAGGTAAGGGATAAAATGTACTGGACCTATGCCTGCCTTGTAGGATGATGCGAGTTGTGTACTGCATTTTGCTAGGGAAGCCTTTCACAGCAGGCTTATACATGAATGACATACACACAGATATATATACATATATATATATATATGTATATATATATATATGTATATATGTATATATATGTATATATATCTGTGTGTATATATACCAGCCTTTAGTAGACTTCTATATTAACTGCTGCTATACATTTCTGAATCAGGATCCCCCTATCACTGAGCTTTCAAACCCTGCACTGATAGTAAATAGACCAAGATCTATTGATTCAGTGCCCATGCAGGATGTCAGGGATTTCCTATACAGTCAGAAAAGAAGTTTCTTCCCCCTTAGTTTTCAATACTGTAGTCCAGGCAATTTGGTCAAACAGAGTTTAATGATATGAAGGTTAAATGGACAGATTCATTAGATAACCAGACAGCCGGAACTAGCAAGCCTTTAAAAGGCTGAGAGCTATTTATGCTACCATCCTAAATAAACACCTGAACAGCAGTTAAATGTGTGTGTGTGTGTGTGTGTGTGTGGCACAAACCTCCCCAAAGTTTTCATTTAACCACCATTGCTCTCTCATGCTTTTTCTTGGATGTGGCATTTCGAAGAATACTTAGCTTCTATCTTCAATTTTTGCATCAAACTGAAAAATCTGAACACTACTTAGTAAGACTGAGAGAGCTCGTGTTGCCACCAGTCAGTTGTAATAAAAACCCTTGAAATATTGAAATTTACATCAGCCAACAATTGTTCTGACATATATGTGTTAAATACCTACCGTGTTTCCCTGAAAATAAGACCTACTTGGACCATCAGCTCTAATGCATCTTTTGGAGTGAAAATTAATATAAGACCCAGTCTTATTTTACTATGATATAAGACCCAGTCTTATATAATATAATGTTATGTAAGACTGGGTTTTACGTTAATTTTTGCTCCAAAAAATTCATTAGAACTGGTTGCCTGACTAGGTTTTATTATCAGGGAAACAAGGGACCTGTATAAGTCTTCAATGGGTAATAATTTTGAAAAATTAAAAAAAAATCCATTTCATAATGTACTGTGATTACTAACCTAGTGTGAATAAAAACAGAGCATGTCTTCTTTCTACAGGTCTAGCTGACCTAATGCTTTTAATAGATAATAATTAGTCGACTCAATAGCAATCTTTGCTCTTTATATAGTACAATTCAATAGTGCTAAAAGATGTGTTCCTAGGGAAAATTATTAAGGTTATCAGGTAATAATAAGGAGCAAGATATGGTAGCTGACAGAAGTTCTAATACCCACACCGTTGGCAGCGATCTTTTATACCACTAAAGATACCTGGCTCAGCTCTTATTCAAGCTCTGAACAGAAGGAAATTCTGTTTTCTTCCGATGTCTTTCCTCAACATACCTCTATTTATTGTCTCCTTCATTTCACAAATATTAATTGAGGATCCTGTATATGCCTGGTACTGTACTGGGATAAAATGAGAGGGATGAAATGATGCGCAAAAACAGACCTAGAATCTGAAAACTAAAATTAACCTTTTTACAGTAAAATGTCTGATCTGTAAAATTAAATAGGTGAAAAATTTATAATGATTTTAGACTACTGACAGCTCAGAATACTATGTGTCTGTGCCTGGGGAGAACAGAAATGATAGGAGGAAAAAAAAATGTACACCTGAGGTTCTCACGAGAGTTAATTCAAGATCTGCCTCCCAGAGTTATCCTGAGGGTGTGAGATAAAGGAACAACCCCTTCTCCTTATTTCACTCTGTCTAATGCTAAAAATATTAATTTAAAATATTTTTAAGAAATCAGCATTTTGTCCCTGAGGCTAACATCTAGATGTGCATTTCAATATTCAAAATCCCTGGATTGGTTTTAGGCAGCAAAATTTCACCAAATTTGATAGCATTGGAACAAAAAAGAGTCTAGTTGTAGTTGACTATTAAAATCATAACAAATTTTAAATACAATGGAAAAAACATATGTAGGCAAAGAGAGGGAAATAATATTCATAAAGTGGTACCAAATAATACTCATTAAATACAACCGTCAGAGAAGAGTATGTTTACCACAATGGTATTATAAAGAGCTCCTGTCCTTAACAGTTTTTCCAGGTTTAGGCTATATAGAAAGCAACATAAATGTCTTCATGGATATGTACACGAATACTGGAAAGGGCTAAAAAGAAAGTGTTTTTTTTCCTGCTCCTCTAAAGGAAATAGTACTTGAAAATGTCATGGATGAATGTTGCTAAAAAGGAACGTGTGAAGAGCTGAGCAGAGAAAGAACATGGATTCATTAATAATTCACCTGCCTTGAACCGGCCAGCTTTCCTACCTTATTCCTAGAAATCTGGTCACCAGTAATTTTCAGTGCTAAGTTTGAGCCACTGGTATAGTCCATTATCAAGTCCTAGTCCCTGCTCCTAAAATCCATTGCAGGAGTGCTGGTATGGTTAAGAACTCAGGACAAAATTTATGAACTATCATGCTTTGGAAAAACTTTCACTGGAATATGCAAATCATTTAAAAATACTTACACAAGAGTACCAAGGTATTTTACACAACGATGACTCTTGTCTGATTCCTCATGGATTCTCTTACTCTTGGAGCTCAATAGTGTACAGCTTTTATAGAAGCATACAATTCTAGAAGGCATATCAGTGAGTGACTTAGTGAAAATTTTCCTTGGGTCCATGTTTCCAGCCTTTCTTCAAGGGCCAGCAAAGTACATATATATATAAAGTACCAATATATATGGTACTTTATACATACACACACACACATACTTTCGTGTACCAATATTGGTGTGTATATATATATATATATATATATATATATATATATATACACACACTTTTCATGTACCAATATGTTTTTATATAAGTCACGAAGGCTGACAATGGACTAGGTGGGCAACAGGATTCCTTGTACATCAGATAAGTTCTATGCATAGGTCCGGCATTCCATACAGATTTGGGGGGAGTGCAAAATCCCCAGATAGCCTGTTTTTCTTCTATGACTACTTTTAGGAATATAAAGGGAGAGGTTTTTATAAAGACATGGTTTGGGGGATAGCATACATAACAACATGGTGTCCTCTGGCTTTTTTCTGGTAGTTGTGTAATATGAGCACCTACTTATCAGACAGACGATAGGTTGGGGCACAGTGATAGACTAATGAGCAGCACACAATTCTTCACTTCTTAATTGATTAGAAAATGGTACACATGAAGAGAAATAGAAAAGATTTATACTCATCACCCTTTTGTTTATGGTTCTCAACTCTATCATAATAGATAATAACATGGTCTCTGACATGGGAAACAAATAGACTACAGTTTTCTTTGGTAGGGTTTGTTTGCACCCATGAATCCTGGTCACGAGAATAAAACATTTCTTTAAAGATGCCCAACTGAAGATATAGCTACTTTGAATGCAGGGTCTCATTATAATGCATAATTTTATGGGAAAAACCTGCAGACTATTTTGAAGCACATGTTTCCTGCCAGATGAAATGTGGCTCTGATGACACGGAGCAGTATGTGAAATATGGTCTATAATGTGGAACTATAACTCAAATTTATCTAAGGTCCTTTATGTGATTGACATCATTAGTTTTAATGAAACTTGACCTATCAGAGCAACTGTCCCCATGTACTAGAGAGAACTCGTTTAACTCTCTGGCAGTTCCGCTGGATTTTGCATTAATTAGTCAATATCCATATAATCACACATTCCATAATTGATTCTGACAAAACGTTCACACAGGTGCAGACAGAATATTGTCTTGGAAACTTCAAAAAATATTTTGGACACTTCTTCAACAAAAGGACTTCTTGCAGTGAAATCACCTATTTCCTTAAAAGTAAAGGTGATGTCATATTGACCATTTCAGACTCTCCCCAATAACCTATACTAATAAGATTAAAGTTAATTCAAATTTAAGTTTTAAATTGAGAATCTGCTAGAGAAAGAGACTTGATCTGATATTTTTTACATGTTCCGAATATCTGTTAACCTGAGACTATGCAGTCTTACATATGTAATAAATACATATATATATTATATATAATGACTACCAAGCCAGAGTAGCAGAGTGTTGTTCACCTTGATTTATTCCTTTATTTTTTACTAGCCCTCAGGATTACCTAGCTTGGTGGTGGAGAGTGAGGCTGCTGCTATGTGTGTATGTACACTGGGCAGGCTGGAGTAGAACATAAATTAAATAATAATATTTTGACAAAGCAAAGCAAGACTCTACTCAGTGGACTCACCAACTGTCCTGTAAAGAAAGCAGGCTAGAACAGTAAGAGGTTAAACGCAAGCCAAAGGGAGAATTCCAGTAGACGTTATGTCATTAAAGAACTGTGTAAATTTAAGCAAGTCACTTATTACTCCGTTCCCTGTTCTTACATGTGTAAATTTAAAAACTGGATTTGATGTATTCTGCAGTCTCCAAAAAGCTATACACTTTTAAATTCTGTGACTAAATAATATCAAATACATAACAAGAGAATTCTCCAATCATCACAGTTATTAAACATCAATCTGGGTATTTTATGTAGTATAATAACATAAGAAAAAGAAATGAAAGATATGAACATGAGACTGGAAAAATATCCAAATAAATATTGTCTGACAATGTATTTGTATAAACAGAAAAAAGATACATATAAACTATATACTGTATTCTACAAAGTAAATGAACAAATAAGAGTTTTTCTATATATTAGCAATAACAAATTTGTAATATAATAAAATAATAAAACTTATTTTTTATAATATAGAAAATAAAATAATAAATTTAACAAGAACTATAGAAACCTATATAAAGAAAACTGAAACACTGCATAAGGATATAGGAAGAAAAAAATGTGAAGTCATATATTATTTCTGAGTGAGGAGACCTAAGATCTTAAAGATATTAATTTTCAGAATAATCTGTGAATTTAATGTAATATAATATAAATCTAATCAAAACTTAAGAATATTTGGGAAAGAATAATTAGGCAAGATATGCCACGTTGGGTACCAAAATGTACTCTAAAGCTACAATTATTAATTGATAGGCTACCAGCTCAGGAATGGATAGAAAGTTCAAGGAAACAGAACAGAATCCAAAAATAAGCCTTCACTAATATACAGAACTCTCCAAAAGTCGATACTAACAAGTTTTGCCAGTTTCCTCCTTACTTTTATGGAAGACACAATTTTAAGAGTTCCATACTCCACCATTTTCAAAGACATAACTCTTTGGGTGCAATTTAAAATCAGTCTTCTAAATGTGGATGGTATCTAAGGAAATCAATAAAATAGTGTTTTAAAAGTTCTAAATGTCATATAACTCCAAAATGTACTCATACATTTTAAAACTTAGGTATCTTTTTACCTGAATATTTTTTGGATTCCTTGTGGTTTTCCATATTTCAACTTTAACTTCCTTATTCAGTGTCCTTATAAAATATTCACAAAATATTCTATCTACCTTAAATTGTTTCTTTGATGGCTTAATATAGGATATGAAACTCACTGGAAAATGTACATGTACTATGCCATGTAAGATGACATTATTAACAGACCTCAAAGTCTCTTCTGCTGGACAGAAGTATTAAGTATCGAATACAGTTGACCCTTCAACAACATGGCTTTGAGTTTCTCGGGTTCACCTATTTGTGGAATCTTTTCAGTAAGTACTGTAAATGCATTTTCTCTTCCTTATGATTTTCTTAATAAAATTTTATTTTGTCTAGTTTTTTATGAGAATATAGTATATAATACATATAACATACAAAATATGTGTTATCAGTAAGGCTTCCAAATCAACAATAGGTTATTAGTATTAAGTTTTGGGGTTATCAAAAGTTATATGCAAATTTTTGACTATATAGTGTCGGTGACCCTATTCCCCACATTATCCAAGGGTCAACTGTAATACTTTTCTGAAGAAGACCAGAACTCCCAAATCTCAAGCGAAAATAGTCTTCACTTCAGCTAAATTTTGATAGTAGCAATACAGAATGGGAGATATTTTAGAAACATTTATCATAAAATTAATACCGTGTTTCCCTGAAAAAAAGACCTAGCTAGACCATCAGCTCTAATGCGTCTTTTGGAGCAAAAATGAACATAAGACCCAGTCTTATTTTACTATAACGTACGGCCAGATCTATAATATAATATAATATAATATAATATAATATAATATAATATAATATAATATAATATAACATAACATAACATAATATAATATCTGGTCTTATGTTAATTTTTTCTCCAAAAGACGCTTTTTAGAGCTGATGGTCCTGCTAGGTCTTATTTTCAGGGAAATATGGTATCTGTGAAAGACTGTCTTAGCATCTGAAAAAAGAAAAATAGAAGAGGAAAGAAGATCTGTAATCTACTTTTATATTTTATAAATGTTCAACTATTCATTATTTAATAGCATAAAAATAAATATATGGAACATTTTACCATCTTTCAAATTCTGATTGTCTGTTTCAGAAGAGAGGGGAAAAGAAAAGAAAAAACAAATTATTGGAAAATATCTAAATATAATTATTGGGATCAAATATTGCAATTTTATTATCATGACCTAAGTAGTAATTTTTACTTTGCAAAATTTAAACATTACTTTATGAAAAAAGTCTGCTAGATTTGTTTACATGTTTTTCTGTCATAAAAATAATCTAAGAAATTGTGAAACAGCAATCCTAAGATTTAATTCACCAAGGATATGATAAAATTGATTATAATAGCTCTGAAGATATCAATAGTAATTTTTAAAGATTGTAATCACCCATCTATATAAAATGTCCTTATGCAATGTCAGGAAGGCTAACATTATACATGTAAAATAAAGGTAAACCAAAAACAGCTAATCTGTTGATTTTGGCCACATTAAAAATCAGTAACAATTGCTAAATATGACACTAATATTGATTAAATATCTGGAAAGAATTGACCATATATGCATGACTATGATGTCAATGCATTTTCATAAGAAATAAAATCTGATGATTTTAATTTTCCTCTTAATTAAAACAAATTACCTACCATTTTCCTTAATGTTCCTTAGAGTTATCTAGAAACACTGTATATCATACCAAAATTAAGTAATGTAAAATCTCTAAATAGGCAGTGGGGTAGTAGAGAGGACAAAAACAGTCTCAAATTCCAATAGTGACTTCAGGCCCTGGATACATTAGAGAACTTTAGTTTATAGAACACTTACTCCAATACACAGAATTTTAAAATTTTACTTCAAAATTTAAAAGAAGTGAATGGTAGGGCAGGCAACCTATGATGGATGTCCAAAACTCTGTGTGCAGTCCTAAACTTTAATAATGATTGTGTGATTCAGGGAAAATCATGTAACATCTCTGTAAATTTCTTGAGCTGAACAGTATATTATGATGGTCAGGAATAAAACAAAATAGTTGTACAATTAAAACAGTTATACAGTTTTTGAAGGTTTATTCAACATTGCATCATATAAGGTCTCTTCCAGGTCTAAGGTCTAAGACATAAAGCTTCAAGCAAGATGCCTATAATTAACTAAGATGTGAAACATTTGAAGAAGTTGGGAAGGATAAAAAGAAATACCTTCTTTTGGAATGCATCTCCTACATGGCAGCAGAACTTTCCCTCAATCCTACTAAACATATCTTCCCTTTTAACTGAGCAGTGCATTTTTACTATGGAACCACAATCAGAATTTTAAAAGACAACCAAGTAGACAAGCTTCATGAACTGATTAGACTGAAACTATGGTTCACCTGTTTATTAGAAGGCATATTTCCCTTGGGTTATATGGATGTCAATTTCTTTTTTTTTTTTTTATTAATTTATTTATTTATTAGTTTCAGGTGTACAAAACAAGGTAATACTTAGACGTTCATCATTTATATCCCTCATACTGTGAACCCCCCTCCCCCCATCCACTATCCCTCCGACCTCACACTGAACCATCACATTATATATATAAAATTATAGTTGGCATTCATTAATGTTTAGCTTCTGATGTACAATGCCATGATCAGGTATCCACAGTATCCCTGAGGTGGTCTCCCAAATATGGATGTCAATTTCTGATACGACCTCTATCATAAGAGACCAGGTTGGCTTTGCAAGGCTCCAGGGTAGAATTCTTTGGTCCAGACTGTAGAAAAATCTAAGAGACTTTCATTCCTCTTTCTCCTCACCCCGTGGTGTGATAGGGCTAACTTACATTGCCAGAGAGCCGACTGTGCTCACCTCTCCCCCATTCCGGGTCAGTAGCATAATAGTATAGCTCAAAATTAGCCATGGTGGGAGTATTTATACTATGGGAACCAGTAAACTCTACTAATTAGGGACTTTTGATGGGGGCGGGGGGAGAGGGATCCTACTATGGGGAAGTGGAGTTGTTACAAATTTTCCAGTCTATCATTAGCCAAACACATGCAAACTCTGGTCACAAGGCAAAGTGACCCAATGTTAAATAGGTTGATGAAGAAAGACAGTTCTTTCTGCCTTTGAAAATAAAATCTTCTACCCAACAGCCTCACGGTAAAGTGACTCTCTAACTGCCAGGCTCTCAAAAGGAAGCATTCCTTGCTTCACCTCTGAGACTAAGTGACAGAGGAGACTCTTCACAGACTGAATGAATTCTGAGAAAGAGATGAACCACAGATCAAACACTGAGGTCCATTAAGCGTACTTTTCTTGAGGAGTCATAATCAGTGAGAGGCACTGAGGAGAGTAAAGAAAGCTGACAGTTCTCTCCTTTCTCTCCCTTGATTTCCCATGGGTGAACACAGGCTAACTCAGCAGTTTTCCTGCCTCTTTGGGTTTGTCCTAAGGATTTTAAGTGGCAGCTTAATTGCCACCATATGGGAATTTGGGGTTAGGTAAGGAGAGGATAGAAGAGACAGCAATTAATTGACTTTAGTAATTAAGTTCGTAACTTGATAATTAAGTTATTTGACTTTTGAAGGACTTTTCAACTTGCCATAGGGCTTACCATTATAGCAACCTACAATTCTATTATTCTTTATTTTATGAATATAGTATTCATAAACAGTAACAGCCCCTACCCTCCAAATATATGAACGAGAACTTTATAAAAAAAAACAAAAAAAAAAAACAAACAAACAAACAAAAAAAAACTAAAGGGCTTGTAAAGGAACATCTTATGTCAATGATGCTGATATGTGATGGAAGGATTCAATCTAACAAAAAACCCAGATAATACATGCTTAATTTTTTTGATTTTCAAATTTTCATCTTTCCCACAAACTGCCTCAGGGTAACAGTGTTAAAATTAAAATTAAATTCACCCAGAAAATTATAGTTCTGATTAAAACAACATTTTTTTAAACTGTTTTCTTTCAGTTGTTTTCCACATCTGGTGGTCCAATGAAAAGTATATTCATTGCATGCACTCTTAAAAAAGGTGGGCGAAATGGGACTTTAAAAGGTCACAGCAGGTAAGAGTAAAAGAGATAAAGGCCTTTCATTGAAAACAACCTATATCTAGTTCTCTGATGCTTACATTTGATGGATGTCAGAAATTTATAAAATGGAACTGGGTAAGAAATTAGCAACCTACGAGAATGCAAGAAGAAAAGGAATACGTCAAATTAATAATCTTATGCTAACCATATTCATTGATTCGAAAAAAAAGAAATGTTAAGAACTTATCATATAAGATCTTACTGTAGTGAGCAAAAGAAATGCATCAAACACCTGCACCCTGGTAAACATTACTGTTGAAAGTGTCATTATACTGAGTGTCTGATGAAGAATTTAAATTTGATGAGTTTTGAATAAAGTATAATTATTTTTTATTCTCTACTGTTAAAACTTTCAGAGATGCAATTTATTAAATTTCTTAAAGCCATCTGACTAAGCATAATTCTAGAAACGATGTATGTCATAGTCAGATCTCTTTGCTTTTAGCAACTCTCAGATTCTCTCTCTGACTTTGATGACTGATGCTTACAGGTTTCATTATAGTCATATTTAATGGGTGTAGAGATCTGAATTCTGAAAGTATTGGGACTTTTAGAAGAACTAACTAAAGAGAAAGGTTGTTTGTGTATGCAGATAGCACCTAAGGAAGCTGAGCAGGAGATGTCCTGTTCCCTGAAAGGGAGGACAGCCAGTTCTGAGAATTCTGCGAGAATTGTGGATACTGTGGAGTCAGAGTTGTGGTGACTTTGAGAAAACAATTTCATTGTGAAACCCAGAGAAACTTACAGAGGAACAAAGGGTACAGGGAGAAAATGATGTGCTTCCTTAGATAATAATGGAATCCAAAGAAACAGCAATAGTTCTGGATGGAAAGTATAATCGTGACCTAAGTGAAAAGGACACAGGAAAGAAACCTGGGTTTCTAGTAGGATGTGACAATGTCTGGGAGTACCTGATGGAAATTGAGCAATGCTTTTAGCTGGGGTCAAACTGACCTGAGAAACTTTCCATCCTCATATTTCACTTACGATTACTGAGTTTCTAACCAAAGATTTTGTTGCACATTTAGTGGTTTATTCCCTGTACTGTAGGTTGACTGTATGTGGCATGCAGCAGTGAGCGTCATGGGTGTGGGGACAGAGGCAGGAGTACAGTTTCCAGGTTCTCGGCCTCACATGGAAAGGTGCTGTCTCAGGTAGTAAATGGCCATCAACTGTGATCAGATAGCCATCAGCTGTGGCTACTTGGCCGTCAGCTGTAACCAGTGAGCCATTGGCCACTAATATAATTGCTGTGGCTATGCTAGCAGAAAAGTGGGTGCTAGCAAGAAGATGGTGGCTGAGCTGGCAAGCACGGATTGCAGTTAACATGGTGGAGTGTGGGTTGTGGATTGCAGTTAGGATGGCAGGTTGCAGACAGTTTGGCTCCTGCTTCCTGTGTCTCCAACCCAGCCGCCAACGAGACTATAGTGGTATGACTCCCCTACCTATGGCTCCGTGGGTGTTCCTTTTTGGCCTCACCATATCCTGTTTTCGTATGTGGGGAGCGGGAGCTGAGACCCCACAGGCCACGCTACACAAAAATGGGGTAGAGGGATAACAAAGAAACGGACACCTCAGAAAGTTATGAACCCTGAGGGTGGAAGTCGATTTACCTGGAAGCTACTGAAGCTTCAGCATCAGAATCTTCACTTGCACCAGCCCTGTGTGTGAACTGCCTCCGGGTAACCTCAGGCACTATTTAGATGCAATTAAGTTACAGATAAATTTAGTTTGTGTTTGTCATGCAGGGTCTCAGCTCCCACTCCCCACACAAGAACGCAGGATATGGTGAGGCCAAAAAGGAATACCCACGGAGCCATACATAGTGGGTTCATACCACTATATTCTCGCTGGTGGTTGGGTTGGAGACACAGTAAGCAGGAGCCACATGATCCACAACCTGCTGCCCGCTTCTCTTCCAACCAACCTACCTCTTGCTAACTGCAATCTGCCATCCACTTCTCTGCCAACCAACCGACAACCCCCTAGTGTAGCCACAGCAGTTATATTAGTGGCTAATGGCTAACAGCTGATGGCCAACTATTGACAGCTGATGGCCATCTACTACCTGAGCCAGCACCTTCCCACATGACGTTGAGAGCCTGGAAACTGCTCTCCTGGCTCTATTCCCATAGTGTTTATATACCTTTATGTATATAACTATACTTTGCAGTCATTTCCATTTATAGTTATCGTCCATCTCAATGTCAAAATGGCTTTCATAATATCCCTGCCACCACTCTGCCAATTCCTTCATGTCCCAAAATGAAGGTGCAAGACCCGACATAAAACTCATAATTCTCACTACAAGTATTACAATATTTAAATACTAATTGATGAATGAGCATCATCATTACAAGTAGCATTTTATCTTAGCCACTGCCCAAGACACCTTCTAATACCTGAAATCTTAGAGTTTACATATGAAGGAAACTTGATAGAGATTTGTCTAAATTTCAAAATGAGTTTTCAAATAAAAAAAATAATTCTAGGTAATGAAGCTATAATGTTGAACAGCCCTTCTAAAGGTAAGACCAAATTATCTTTCTCTAGTCTATAAGGAAAATAATATTACACATTGTTGGCCAACAAAGAGATAATAAAAAAGCATGCAACCAAAAGACAAAGGAAAGCAATTGTATTCTAAAAGTCAGACAGTTAATTAATAAAAACATCTATGGGCTCCCCCTCTGCATTTTGTGCTGTTTGGGTTTGGAGTATATGTGGATATACAATCCCCTTATATTTCCAGCTGCTGGGAGTAGTGGCTACTGTTTGCTCAGAGCTGCAGCGCCTCCTAGAAATTGTCCTGCCTGGAAGGAGCTGCCCTGCCCAAGATTATACCCCTTCTGAGGGCAGCTCACGTCCCAAATCAGGTCACTAGTAGGGTACAAAGGCCTGTCTCCTTTGCCCCTTGCTTGATGTGGGGACAATGCTGAAGGGCCATTCCAGTTCCCGAGCTCCTTGTGAAGTGTGCCATGGCTTCTGTTGCGGCTGCTCTGCAGTTCAGACTCTCTCTCTTTCTTACTTAATCTGCTGCCCTCTCTCATTCCCTCAGGGGGGTTGTTCCTTAGCTCACTTCCAAAAAATGTTCCGACACAATCCATTTCAAGGTAATTTCATTTAAGACAATGGCAGACATCATTTTAGCTTATCATTTTAAAAATTGTTTTTCTCATTATCAATAAATATTAAATGTTTTACCTAATTTTGTAGTCATGACTCCATATCCTTGTTCTTAAAGAGCTCTCTAAATGTTATAAACTCCAAAAAGCCTAGATGATCTGGTCAATTTTCAACCTTTTGGTGAAAACACAACATAGATGACTTACCAGAATTTCCCATTAAACCCCAACATTGCAAACATAAAGTCAGTCTGCCAATATCGTTGTTTTATAATTAGTGAGACAATGTGAAACTGGACCACTGTTACCTGCCTGAGAGTTACCTGTGTTTCCTCCTTTGTGATGGAGAAGTGATCTTTGCAGTGACACCTTGAAAACCACATAAATATCCTTCCACTGATTTTTGTGCTCAGAAGTTCTCATTAAATGCTTAACTACTTATTAAGTAAGTTAAACAGGATAGAGTATGATTCTAAGAAACCCAGATTACAAAGTGAGACCATACATGGTGCCCTGTCATAAAACGGGCAGAGCTCAGGTGGCTCCTGTCTTGGCAACACTGGGATTTACTGACAGAATGTACAAGTTTCTGTGCAAGGGTTCCCCATGGCTGATGAGCGGGATCATGTGCTCCATCCAACACTGGCCATTATACCCACTGTTTTAACCTCGATGGTCATTAGTTCCAGGTTTGTGCTCTGCTCTTGGGCTGAATCTGCTCCTTTCCACTTAATTGTGCGCATCCACATTTTCCAGGAAATGCTTCTGCACTTACTGAACTCCTAGTGACAGTGTCCCAGTGTGTTTCAAAAGTGCACCAGCTGCCCAACTACTGTCATGACAGCTGAGGTCACATTTGCCTAAATGATGCATCACATCCCACTTGCCTGATTTGACAGTCGCTCTAGTGAAGAAAAGATTGATTGATTGATTGATTTACTTTGGAATTGGAGAAGTTTGACTCTCTTGGATGTGGATTTTTAACCATTGTCTCTCTGCCAAGTGGCAGCAGCTATCTTAGATGTTCCTGCTTCACCCCAGGGGGACTATCATTTGTGCTGGGGACCTATCCTCCACTGTCCTTTCTCATTCTGCTGCCTCTGCTGCTGCTGCTGCTGCTACAGTTGTTTTTCAGTCCTTGGTACACAATGGTCCTGAAATTATAGTAAACATATGTCTCTACATTTTATTTTACACGGGTTGATTCTTATCTCTATCCATCAGTAGTTCACGATCCTTTTCCAAAAGAATTATTTCTGGACTATATTTCAAGCCAAAAGCTCATTTTCTACTGCTCTGTGTCAATGTTGTCACAGCATAATATTACATATATTTTTCATTTCACTCTTGATATGAACCATTGAGCCCTTAGTTGATCTGAGGTGCTATACTCTAAAGTGACCCATTTAACATGAGAAAAGAGCTCTTTCTTCTTCAAAAAATTTAAAGAGTCCATTGATAGCAATTTTAGAAAAATTTTGTTATCAATGTGGGGAATTAGCATACTATGAAATATTTCCTTTCACCCTGTAGCTCTACTAGCATCCGCATGGGAGCAATGGAGAATGGTCTAAGGTTGCTTTTTATTCAACTATTGAAAATGTACTCTATAATTTTTTGTAGCAGATGTAGCAAACTATCTCTTCTTCCCCCAGCTACTCCTTCCTTATCCCTTAATCTTCCTGTCTGATTTTTTTTTCATATCTGTCAGAAAAAGGCAGAGAGCAGTTAATATACTTAGAATACCAGGATTTCTAAAAGTGAAATAATTAACATATTCCCACTCACATCCTCTGACTCACTTTCATTCATCTGCACAGTTGTGTTTCCCAGTAAAGCCATGCAAAACATATTAAACTCTAAAGACAAGCTGAACAGTTAGACCAAATTGGCCATCCAGCCTTGAGGCACACAATGAGGGTATGATAATGGCATAATCAATCAGCATTGTCCTTTTGTCATAACACAATAGCTAAGTTGAGAAGTGACCACACAATGCCTCAACACTTTCTGTATGAAAAGACTAATTTGCTGTTTTTCTTAGATATTCTTTCCTGGGTTATGAAGAAATAATGCAAGGCTAAAAGTTTCTTTAAGGAATCAAGGGAAAACCATTGTCAATTGTATCACCTCAGTGCTTTCTGTGCTTAATATCAATTTGTAAACCCTAGAGGAGTTCTAAAAAATGTATATAAATGTCTTTTTCTTGATCTGAATATATATTCTCTTCAACCATTATATTAGTCAGAATTCTCCATAGAAACAGAATATATATATATATATATATATTCTGTATATACACACACACACACACACACACAAATACACATACAATATGCATAATACATTTAAAATATGGACTATATTAGATTAGATAGAAAGAGATTAATTATAAGGAACTGACTCACATGATTGTAGAGACTGGCAAGTCCCATTGTCAGCAGGATGAGTCAGCGAGCTGGAGAGTCAGGGAGCCAAAGATGCAGCTTCAGCCTGAGTCTAAAGGCCTGAGAAACAGAAGAATTGATGGTGTAGTTCCAGAATGAAGAGCAGCCTCAAGACCTTGAAAGAAGCAATGTTTCCATTTGAGTCTGAAGGTAGGAAAAAAGCCAATGTCCCCGTTTGAAGGCAGTCAGATAGAAAGAATTTTCTCTTACATGGGGAAGGGTCAACCTTTTTGTTCTATTCTAATACTAGGTTAGATGTGGCTCACTCACATTATGTGGTGTACTTTATTCACTTTACCAATTTAAATGTTAACCTCATCTAAAAACATCCTGACAGGAATACCAGAATAATGTCTATCCAAATATCTGGGTATTCCATGGACCAGTCAAGTTGACACATAAAACCATCTCTCATCCCTTTGTCATTCAAATATTTATTTTTCAAAATATTCCCTTTATTTTTAGCTAGCATACTACATTTACTCTCATGACCAAACTTTATATGATAGGTGACTTGATTCCTCTGGGTGGTGGCAACTCAATTGAACCAACCATCTCATGCAAAACTAGTACTGATGGCAAGAACTATGATTCACATATTTTCATCAGATTCAGCTTATTTTTTCAGAGAACATACTGTTTATAAAGACATGGGAAATCATACCTCAAGTTATTTAACCCATACCTGTTAATCACCTATTCACGTTCTTGACCTAGGATCTGTCACAATTTAAATGTTTGACACTATTAGAAAGCCTTTGGAGGTAGCCAAGCTTCTCAGTTGCATTATAGACAGAGTCTGAAGTGTGAAGAAGAAATGTCTTGCTCATGGGCGTGGTAGTGGGAGAACTAAGAGTCAAAATTGTCTGTTGATTTATAGACCTGTTGCACCTTTCAGTCTGTAACACTTTCTCCTCTGCTGTAAAGGACACAAGGAAATGTCAGAGAGAAATGCAACAAAATTTCATGCTCTGGGTAATCCCAAACCACCTTTCCTTCTGTATTTAATGATGACATTATTCTCATCTAAAATTGTTAAGAGAAAATATCAGTAAACTAAGCCAACCTTCCGATAAACACTTGCTACATAAATGTAAGCACAGATATAATAGGTAAGAGTGACCAGTGCAAGGAGAATTCTTCCTTTCACCATGTATAACAAATAGGAGCATCTTCTAAAGAATATTTCAAAATTATATTGCTATTATCTCTGGGAGAGAAATGCAAAATAACCCACAAAAGGGATATATTATAACTCCAAATAATAACAATGCCTGCTTGAGCAGTAGCTCTTTCCCTGCAGGCATAGTTATATAGGAGCCAGCCCCAATGGAGAAGGAAATAAAACAATGATAAAAAGTTCAAACTTCAGGGTGCTGTCAGAAGTTCATTTTATTTCACAGTAAATTTATTTTATACTTAATAGATAAGGATAAGAAAACAGAATACACTGAGGAAAAATATTTTAACCTTGGGGATCTAGTTCACATGATTTTTCTTAAACCTATTTATTTGAGAAAAAAACAACAGCTGTGAAGACAAAAGATAAACAGTCATCTAAGTCCGCAGCAAAGCCATAAGGATTTTCCCTCTGAATTCTCCTTGCTTTTTTCTAAGAACACAAAGTGATTCAGTGTAAGTGCCAGCTTTACTTCCTGTTGTATTTGAGGAGAGAACTATTTTTTGGTGCCTGGTAAATGCTGGCTGCAGGGCAGATGAAAGCTGAAGTGTCAAAGGAGCGAAGGGCCGATGGCCAAAGTGTAGCTTACACCGCCTGGGTCAGCAGCTGACCTGGCTAGAGGACCAGCACCAAGTAGCTAAATGCAGAGAATATCCAAACCAGGAAAAGGGAGGGGAAAAGAAAAGTAAAATGGCTAAAACTCCAAGAGGGTAAATTTGAAATAGTTTTTCCTGTTATTGTACCATTTTCTTAGATTGTTTGCAGACAGTTCGTTCTGTTAGAACTTCAGTTTCTGTTACAAAGACATCAGTGATGAGAATAATATGATCATGAGACTGGAAAAGTACCTTTCTTTATTTCTTTCATTTTAACCTTCCTATCAGTAATTTTTCTTTTTTTTTAATGGTTTGTAAAATAATGCTGAGAGTGATGGTACCTAACGCTGATGTTTCAAGAATGATCTTACTCTGGCTTACCTTTGTTTGAAGAATAAGCCTCAGTTCAATTCCATTGTAGAGTAGTTTGGAATTGAGCTAATCGTTTTATTCCTCATATAGTGATCTTGAGGAGAGGTATAAGAAAGTGTTTGAAATGTGACCCAAGGGACTATTGCAAATTCTAATGGGGGTGGATTTTGGCTTTCCTGAGGATACAAAATTAAAAATTACACATTAAAAATTATTCTAAGAATCTACAGAACTACTGGAAGCACTCCATACCTCAGTATACTTGGTCTTCAAATATCTGAAACTGGTTCAAAATACTGGATCGAAATTAATATTTTGGGGTGAAATTCACCAACATGTGAAGAAAACCATTTAATTTGGTATCATCTATATTTCATTAAGTCAGGGTTTAAGATATAAAAATGGCTCTGACATTTAAGGAGTCAGGCAGTAAACACAAAGGCACATTCATTCACCTGGAGAAGATGCAAATAGTTGAATCAGAGGCCAATAAGAGTACAGGTAATGACTTCTCCTTTAAAAATATATTCATAAATACTGTTTTTGTAAACAAACAAAAAAATTCCAAGGGCAGATAAGTTAGTCCATACTGGAAACTTAAGATCATGTACTGTGAGGTCAACAGTAAAAGAAAAAATTCTGTATTCAGAATAATATTCACATACAGGCAAAACACCCAATCAAACCAAATAAAGAGAAATTATATACATAAAAGATGGCATTTAGAAACTTCCTGAATTTTTCCTAACAAATTAAGGTAAACTCATCTGCCTGGCATTCAAGGCTGTTATGTACATTTGCACAGGTCTTCCCATATGCCGACCCTAAGCTCCAATTAAATCCATCCACTGATGTTGATTCACGCATTCAATGTTATGCTATTAAGTTTCTGCTTGTTGTTTTTTTGTTTCCATTTTAAGTGTTCTAATCTCTGCTTTCAAAACTCTATTCTTCTTTTAAGCTCCGTTCAAAATATCACTTCTTACAAATTGGCTGTTATACAGTAGTCATGGTGATGTACGGTATCGCATAAGGAATATAGTCAGTAATATTGTAGTGACTATATATGGCGTCACACAGCAACTAGATTTGTAGGGTGATAGATGGGAGAGGTTTGGAGGGCAGGGTGAAAAAGACGAAGAGATTAAGAAGTAGAAATTGGTAGTTACAAAATAGTCACAAGGATGTAAAGTAAAGCCTAGGGAATACAGTCACTGATATGGTAACAACTATGTATAGTGCCAGGTGGGCACTAGACTAGTCAGGGAATCACTTACTAAATTACACAAATATCTAACCACTATGCTGTACACCTGAAAGTAATATAAAATAATGTTGAATGTCAAAATAAATAAATAAATAAAGTGTATAAAAATAAAATAAAAACAAAGTGTCACTTCTACTTCATAAAGATACTCTTATTTTTTGATTCCTTTAATTTTAAAGCCAAAATGCATAACCTCTTTTTTAACTTTCTTTCCATTACGATAAGGGCAGTAGTGAAAGGAAGATGGAGAAGATTCTTGGGAAAAGTTTTTAAATTAGATAATGTTTCTTAAAAATTTGTTAATATTCAAATCTTCATATGATATTGTTTTCCCAAGTCACTTAATCATTCAACAAGTTCCTATTTATTTTGAGCTAAACCCTGTACTAGAAACTGGAGATGAAAAGATGGATTAAGACATAGTACCTACCCTCAAAAATGTTGCATCTAATGGGCACTAGAGTTTTATTTGAACATTGTCAGACAACAAAAGCAGAGAAAATGGCCAAAGAACAACAGCAAGGCAGTGACACATCACATGGAATTAAGTATCCACATGTCTAATTTATTCAAGATTCGAAGTGTTGAGATCAGTGAGGATTATTCTGTCATATCATTTGCCACTGAGGACACCATCTAGACAGCTAGAAAAAAATACATCAAACGAACACCATAAAATCCTTATTTGTCGCCCTGGGCATGTTCAAATTTACTTCTCAGTTTCATCTCTTTCAGATTTTCACATTTCATGGTTCACTTAGCTCCTATGAGTCAGATGAAACATTTTAAAAATCTATTCTTAATTACTTGTTTGCATATATGTTTCTTTTATGTTTGTAACTTTTTATACTGCATTTCTGATCACAATGTTGAAGTCCCATGATCAAGTATAAACATTTTAAACAATTTTCTCTATAATCTAATCTCTAAAAATATTTTCTTATGCTTGGCACATAAATTTTTTAAGTATACAAACAGTAGAGAGATGTCTACTTAGAAAAAAAAAATTCATAGGGGATCAAAAATTATTTGGAAAGCTAGATATAAGACACTTTTTGCTAGTTTTCAAAAAAAGGAAAATATGTAAAAGTTTAAAGTAAAATTATTATGGGACTTCTGAAAACTCAACAGGAATGATGGTTTTATTTTCTGAATTAAGATTGTTTATGTGAACTTGAATCAAACAATTAACCTCTCGGAGCCTTCCATTACTCATTTATAATATTGAGCTGAATATTATGGTGTATAATAATACACCATAATATGGTGTATTACGCCATATATACGCCATATATAATGGTGTATTATGCCATTTCAAAGGAAATTGTTTTGTAAAATTCAACAAATATTGACACGTTTTTCAAGTATTGATAATTAGGTAGAAAATAAAGATAAACTAAAACTATAATTGTTGGAAATGAAAATGTGGACATGTATGAACAAAACTCACTTTTTCCCCTTTGGAAACTTATTCTAAACATCTCAGAATATTAAGAATGAAAATATAAAATGGACCCCCTTATGGTAAGAGTACAGATGGAATTTTTTAGCCTCCACACAAGCAAGCTCTCTATAAATGGCCTTGCCAGGGTAACTGACAGAGAAAACTTTAATGTACCTGATTCACAGAGACCCTGCATTATATGGTCTTCCCTGATACTCTGAGATTATAATAGACCTGAATGAAGATCCTTTCCTAAAATAAAAATACATTTAATTAATTCATTTTGTAGGTTGTTTGTACTGCTCTGCATTAAAGCAATGAATCAGGAGGTGGAGTCTTTGGAACAGCACTAATGCTTTCAAAGCCAACTCTATTCAGAGACAACCTATGCTATTAATGCAGCAGGCATAGTCCTTTAGGAATCTGGCCCACTGAAAAGCACAGTTTAACCCGCTCAGTATCTCAAGTCAGAAAAAGGATTTGCTTAAACTCTGGGGATTTCTTTAGAGCTCCTGGGTCAGAAGTTGCTGCAGTTAGTTGCTTTCTGAATTAATCAGAAACAGTCTTAGCAGAAATGTTAGCAGGAAAACAAGACCAGTATGAAGATAGATAGATAGATAGATAGATAGATAGATAGATAGATAGATAGATAGATAGATAGATAGATAGATAATAAATATATAGATAATAGATGAATATGTGTTGATACTTTTCATGCCCTCAGTTAAAAATATAATAAGCACACTGATAATATTTTTATGGTACAGTCTAGTTATTGAATGGTAATATATAACAATGGTGGTAAATCTTATGATACAAATCTTACGCTAGGTAAGTGTCACCTAAGAAGACTGTATTGCAATTGTGTTTGAAGCAATTCAATCTGGCTAGCCAATTAAAAACATATCAAAGAACTTATCAAAATAGATCAAATTTTTCAAAACCATCAAAAAGGCCAGATTTATGCAAAAATTTTATTGTTTATATCTTAGAATTCATATAAAAATGAAATACATAGACTGGGGTAGAATAGGGATAACCAGGAACTGGGGGAGGAGGAAATGCGCATTTGCTATTCGTTGGGTTTAAAATTTCAGTTATGCAAGATGAATAATTTCTATTTCTGTGAGATGAATAATTTCTAGGGATTTGTTGTACAACATTGTGCCTATGGTTAAAAATATTGTATTGCATACATAAACCTTTGTTAAGAAGATAGATCTTATGTTAAGTATTCTTATGAGAGAAAGAGAGAAAGAGTCATGTAATGACTCTTTCAAAAAAAACAGGTATGCCTCTCTTACCTTTTCATTAATAAATATTGTGATCAACAAACATAGCTTATCTAATTATTTATTTTTTATCAAATACAAAACTATAGATTGAAGTACAAGAGTTTGCCTGATATAACTAGAAAATAATTTAAACATACAGTTTATAATAAATTGCATTATAAGGTGTATACATTTCTCACAACTTTAAATTTCCAAAATACAGCCACACACCTAGAGATAACTATGCAAAATTCTGATGGGTTGAGGAACACTGGGAGATTAGCAAAAGAATCAAGACTGCCCCGTCTTCTGGACTAGAGTTTTATGAATTGACTTATTTTGTAAATAACCTGGTGTCTATGTCATTTAAGGCAAATACAAGTCTTCCTCAGGTATAAAAGCCTCATATTGAAAACTGAAGGTAAAATGACAAACCTTGAAACCAGAGACATCTTTTAGAGAGCCAATAGAAGATGCCTATGGTAAATAGCAATATCCGATATCAAGACATAATTATAGATTAAATATGGTAATTTATGGCAATTGAATAAATATGGAAGCCAAATTACACATACTTCAATATACCTCTGTCCTCATGTCTATAAAAGAAAAGGCCTCCAATGTGATGGTTCATATATTCTAAAAAAGAAAGTTGGAATTAACTACTACTTTGTGTTGGCAAGTCATCCATAAAATAAATTCCATTTATTCTTTACACCTGCTAGAAGGAGATTGTTGTAGAGAGAATGATGCCCGCACCCCCACAATATGATGACATTCTAATCTCCAGAGCCTGTGAATATGTTCTTACGTGGAAAAAGGGGCTCCGCAGGTAGGATTAAGTTAAGGATTTATAGATGGGGACATTTTTGTGGATTATCTCTGTAGATTCAATGTAATCACCAGGGCCCTGAGAAAGGGAGACAGGTGAGTCAGAGTTAAAGGAGATGTATTGGGAAAGGGAGAGAGGGGGAATGGGGAGAGGGAAGCGGAGGGAGAAAGAGAGATTGAAGATGGAGAAAGGCCAGGAACCAAGGAAAGCAGGCAGCCTTTAGAAGCTGGAAAAGACAAGGAAACAGATTCTCCTCTAAGCCTTGAGAAAACATGAAACTTGCCTGATACCTTGATTTTAGCCCTGTAAAATTCATTTTGGACTTCTGACTTCTGGAACAGTAAGATAATATGTTTGTTTTAAGTCACTGAATATATGTGGTAATTTGTTACAGCAACAATAGGCATCTAATACATACATCTCCATAAATCAAGCCTTTACAACTAAATTTAGGGATGAGTTAAACTGCTTTGGATGTGTAGAAAAAAAGGAAATATCCAGGTTATATCTAGTGTTAGAGTGGTTCCTTGTACATGATTTAGTTTGAGGCGGGAGGTACTCACTGCATCCACCAATGTAATTAGTAGTCCCCAGACAGGAACTTCAAATCCAGGTTGCTCTTGAATCAGTTCATCTGCGTAACAACAAAACAAATCCAACACAAAGAAAGGAAATCCGTGAGACTAATTAAATTGCAATTTTCCTTCCTGACAAGAATCATTTTTTAAAAAGATTTTAGTCATGCTCAAAGGGTTTTGCTATATGATCTTGGTCAAAAGAGGATTTTTCAAGATGACATTCAGCTATTTCTTCTTTTCTCTCCATCTATGTCTTACATAGCAAATATGCTCACTGTACAAGTCAAAATAAGATTTTTTTTTCTAACACTGTTGAAGTTCAATCTTCACCCTGAAAAGCTGTTATTTTTGTTTCACATCTAGTATAACTGATAATAATCTCTGAAAATTTGGGAAATCAGATGTGCCCTGGTAGTTTGGTTGACACATGCAGCTAAAAAGATTTTGCTTGCCTCTTCCACAGGTAGTCTAATTTCACTGAAACAATAATAGAAATCTCATGATTTGAGGCTCATAAATTGCCTGAATATGTCCTAGAAAATGTTTAAAGAACATAAAATAAAATAAATAAATATAGAAGTTATAATAAAATACCATTGTTTCATGCCATCTAGAAGGAAGTTGCCCAAAGTTGTGTTAGAAAAAAAAAAAAAAAAAGAAGAAATCTATACCAATTTAAAATAAGTATAAATTTGCTCATCTAGAGCAGATGCCAGAATTCAAACCAACTAACAATATATTACCTTGTAGGAATCTTTAAGCCACATACTTCAATAAATGTATAAGGAAGATCATATCATGACTTTTTAATAAACTTACTATTATCCCTATGTAATTAGATGTTACTAGAAATTTTCAAATAGTTCATTTATAATGTCCTTTAAGAATTCATTCTCTAGTCTTATTCATTAACTTTTGCTGCCTAATAAAATGAGGTTAACTCAGATAAACTTCAGGCTAGTCTACTGAAAAATCTATTAGTGGAGTCTCAAGCTAGATGACTTTATCACACCAGTACAAAAAATAATAATACTTTTGTAAATATTCATTCCCGTGGCTTCAAAGAACTTTAGAAATATTGCCTAGGATGTTGAAACCTGATGAAGAAACTATTTAAAAAGCAAATGCTATTTGATGTGAAAAAAGAGGTGAGATCTCAATATCATGAATGTGATTACAGCTTAAAGAAATCTGACAATCTACTTGCGTAGATTCATGATCTGACATCCTTCAGCTTCAACTTTGATGTGTAAAGTATATTTGGGATTCAGTAGTGTCTCTACTAAACCAAGAAACAAACCAAGAAACAAACAAACAGAAAAGGTTCTCTTCAGCCCTTGTGACAAGCAGGAAGCCTGGATGTCACCCCTGAGCTGCACCCAGCAGCTTCTCTGTGTGCTAGCTAATAGCAATAATCAAGAGTACAGCATTAAAAAAAATGATGCTCAGGGTGAATTAGAAAAATGATCGCTAAATCTGACAAAACTTGAGAAACCTTTCAGTGTGGTACTGGCGGCCCTTCTGTGTGTCTCCTTATGCCTGCTGTTTGCATACTCAATCCTATCCAGCAATTGCAGGCAGCTGGGTCTGCTGTAAGTAGCTCTGATAGATACTGAACAAGCTGGTTTTATCATACTAACAGGCAGAAGCTATAAAAATACAATCGTAGGCTCTCTTAAATTTGTATCCTTTTTTTTCTGCTCCACAATCTTACTACTTCTGCCTTTAGGCTTTCTGTGTTGAAGCTATTATCACCTCTTTCAGCCTCCTTAGCTGTCTCTAATTTGGACAGAAGAAATATTTCTGTTCTTAATTTTAAATTATCCCTGAACTTCACATCCTCAACAATAGCTATACACAACTCTGTTTACATTTTATTATGAGTATTATAGTATATGTCTCTATTCTGGACTCTAAGCTTTGTTAAGAAAAGAGTAACACTTTATTCATCATTAAGCCCAATGCTGAACTTGAGTTAGCATTCATGAAAAGTTGTTTGAAGCAGACTAAATTGAGTGTTATCCATTAACATCTGTTTCTTTATGGTCTTACTAAAACTCCATTATATTGCTACGATACTGATTAGTATTTCAAAATTACACGTCTTCTCCCTGGAATGGGAGAGTGGCTATTAGATTCTGAGGTCAAGAACAAAAATTTCAATCATAAATCCGGGACTTCTGTGGCCATCATTAAAATAAGTCCTTCAGCATCGTCCATCCACTTTCGAATGACCTTTCAGTCAAGGTTTGAATCGTGATAAAGGAAATAAGACTAATTCAAGCACAAGGAATTTCTGATGGGGTTATTTACTGGAAAATAGTTGGGTAGCTTCAGAAGCTCAAGAAGAATATTGGGAAGCTCAGAGACTCACCAGGAGCTGACAGAGATGAGAACAAACAGGATCCTTGTACACAAAGGCTCTGTGCAGGCTGCTGCCCCTCGTGCCATCGGCTCTGGAACCTGCAGCTGCACCTGAATACCCTCATCTCCACCATAACCTCTGCTCAGCAATCAGAAACTTGCTTGTTCCTTTGAATTATTCCCTCAAAATCCAAAGTTCAAAAATTATTGTCTAGTGGGCTGGACCCGGGTAACAATTTTCCTGCCAGGTAATTGGGAGAGAAAATTGGTGTCTCCTTTTAACTTAAAGGGAGACCTAAGTGAGAAAGGAGTTAGGATATTGAATTAGTCATGTAGCTAATGAGAAACAGAACCGATAGGATATTATTTACACACATAAGGACATTTATTATGAGGAATTGGCTCACATAATTATGGAGGCTGAAAAGTCCCATGGTCTGCCATGTGCAAGGTGGAAACACAGGAAAGTCAATAGTATAATCTAGATCGAGGCGGAAAGCCTCAGAACCAAAAGAGCTGATGGTGTAAACCCCAGTTCAAGGACAGGAAACAACTGATATCCCAGCTCAAGCAGGCAGGTAGGAAGTAAAAGGGGTGAGTTCTTACTTCTTCCATCTTTTTGTTCTCTCCGTGCCCTCAGTGGGATTGGATGATGCCCACTCACATCGGGGAGGGCAACTGGCTTTACTGAGTTCACTAATTCAAATGCTAGTTTCATCTCGGAGCACCCTCACAGATGCACCCAGAAATAATGTTTAATCTGGGAACCCCTTAGCCCAGTGAGTTCACACATAAAAAATTAACCATCACAGATGTGAAACCACAAAAATGCCAAGGTTTCCTGTAATGGAGACTCCCTGAGGTCCTGACCCATTTGAGATCTGACTCTGTTACTAAAGTGTATGTCTACTCTCGGGACTTCATTATTATATTTAGGCTTTTTCACTTCCAGAATATAAAATACATAGACCAGTAACAGGAATGTGCATAGTTGATGGGTTTCGTTTCAGAGCATTTTTTTTTCCCACGACCTTTCCATATAAATAAAGTAGAGGAGAACTTTTATATTCAGGAGTTTCATTTAGGATTTCTTTATCAAAGAGTTTGACAAAAGTTTTTGAATCCAACATCTCTACATGTAGTTTACAATCCATATACATATGCTGATAAAAAAAAAAAAAAACAAACACAAACATTTATAAGTTACAAAGCTAAGTCATAAAAACCTGCTTAGCTCATTATGGAAAATAACACTGTTTTAAGATTAGGAATTAGGATGAAGTTAAACTAATCCACAACATATTTCCTAATGGCATTTCACAATGTTTGTTGGAAAGCTTGTTTAGAGAAGGTTGAGGAACATATTAATGACTGTTGTGGAGAGAAGAGAAAGGATTTTCCATGTCCAGCAAAAAAATAAGCTGAGTACAGGAAGGAAGCAATGATGGGCAGAAGGAGACTAAAATGAACACCTGTTTGAAATCTTTTAAAATGCAATTCACTTGACCTAAGAACTGAAATATGTGATATATCAGTAAATAGTAAGCTGGAAAATCTGCCACATTAGCCACTAAGAGTCACACAATTGAGCCAGACTTTCAATTTGAAAGAGGAGACATAGCAAGGGTAAAAATTAGTCCTTTGTATGAAAGTATGAAATGATCATAATCTGAAGGACTTTCCTAAACTAGATGTACATCAATCAGGCATTTCTGTTGTCTCATATTAATAATGACATTGAAATTGTTTTCTGAACACAATTATTGCTCATTAAGAGTAACTTAAAAAGCGAAGTCAGTGCAAAAAAATATTAGCTGACCAACCCATTAAGATCTTCATATTCTAGAATACTTCAAAAAGGCTATCAAATGTCCTCATGTAAAAATTAAAACCAGTTGCCCATGTTTTGATTCTCTTACATTATATAGATGGCAAATAAAACATATTTCATTATAAGTATGAGTATCTAGAAAAAATAATTGTGCAAAAGAAAGACCTAAACGTCTTACATTTAAAAATGTATCCATCTAGACATTAATCTAGGATTCTCCTGATTTTGATTCATGCTAGGAAAGGATTTTTCCTTAACTTTAAAAGTCCAGACAACTAAATTAAAAAAAAAAGTTATTGTCAAAAATATGACCACTATTGACCTTCAAGGCAATTTTATAAATATTTAAAAATGCATTCCTTTTGGAAAAACTCAGCTATGCCACAGCACAGATGCTATACTTCAACTCTTTCTCACTCTCTTCAGGTAGGTATCTTTGCACAGTGTACAATCTGCATCACTATATATGACTGTTCTCTAAGGATGCCATAGAATATTCCCAAGAAAACATAATTTCCCAAACTCAGTCTTATTAACCCTATTCATTTATAAATATGTGTAGATCATCAAACACCATTCGTAGAATCAGAACACATTCATGCATGTTAAAAATCTCAACATTCTGCATGTCCTGTTTTATAAAGAAATAATAATTTTTAAAAAGCTCCCTTTTAAAGGACTTTCTCTGTACGAGGTATTCCAATAGACACTAGACATGTATGTATCATTTCTTTCTCAAAAAAATCCTCTGAAGATGGTAAGCTTTCCTGGATTGATAAAAGAAATTGTACATATTATTTTCTTTTTCAAGGTAATAACTCTTCTCCACAAAGATATTTAGTGGTACACAGAAATCTCTAGTGATCTGCATACAAGTTCTGACAATTAGGTTCAGGAACTTGTTGCAACAATGTTGCTAACCTTTTTGGATATCTGATGGATTTTTCACTATAAATTTGTACCAGCTGGACAAACAGTTAACCAAGTTTCCTACTTGGAAGTGCTGAAAAGGCTACATGACAAAGTTAGTCGACCTGAACTTTTCACCAACAATCCATGGCTCTCACGTCAGGACAATATAAGGTATTGTCTATGAGGGAGTTTTTAGCCAGTAAACAAATAACTGTATTGGAACACCCTCCCTACTCACCTGATCTGGCCCCCAATGACTTCTTTCTTTACCCAAAGGTTAAGGAAATATTGAAAGGAAGACATTTTGATGACATTCAGGACATCAAGGGTAGTATGACGACAGCTCTGATGGCCATTCCAGAAAAAAAGTTCCAAAATTGCTTTAAAGGGTGACGTAGGCACTGGCATCGGTGCATAAAGCTCCTTAAAGGGAATACTTCGAAGGTGACCATAGTGATATTCAGGAATGAGGTACTTTCCTAGGATGAATTTGCAAACTTAATTGTAATACTCATGTGTAATTATGACCTATATTTTGATTCAATTTCTAAATTGATTTTTGAGGCATGAATATATACTGCTATTGCACTCTATTCCTGCATATCTGTGTATCTGTGTCAGGGAGACTGTCCCAAATTGTGAATGCCCAAAGTAGAAGAACTGGAGATATATATCACATTTCCTATATTATATATTAAATATTACATATGCTATATATATTGTTTATATATATGATCTGTAATATATAATTTTCTTCTTAATCCAGCATCGCGTATCTGACTTTCTTGACTATGAAATCATTCCATCATATTTACATACAAATATTGTCCATTACCTAAATCAAACTATTTAGCAAACTGCTTTATTATTTGTTGATGATCAGCATATACTAATTCCATAGATTTAGGCAAAACATTCATTTCCTCTTGGGTTACCTTTCAATCTGTATAGATTCAAGGCCATGTTTCAAGTATCTCTTAAATTTCTGCCTGGTTTCCTCCTTCGTATTCTCCTATTATTTTCTATCCTTCTCCCCTACTCACTTTCATCCCTTAACCCATGCCCTGATGCTATCCTTGGGAAAATGTGGGAAGAGTAAAGCATGAAGACCCTCTTGTAACAATCTTTCAAAATATTTTCTTGCTCACATGAACATATTTGCATATGATTATTCTAAACAACAACAACAAAACAGCTTTTTCAACCACGGATGAGAAGAGAAGGAAACAGTGGGTGAGGGGTTTAGAAAACGCGTCTTACTTATCAAATTAAATGGAAGAATTGAAACTTAAAATGCTTATATGTAGCCTGTATAAACTAATCGAATGTTTTAAAAGTGTTTTTTTTTTTAACTTTTATTGATTTTAAGTGTTTTTCCAGTGCCCATCAGCTCCAAGCCAAGTAGTTGTTTCAATTTAGTTGTGGAGGGTGCAGCTCACATTGGCCCATGTGAAAATTGAACCGGCAACCTTGGTGCTACCAGCATCGCTCTCGAACCAACTGAGCTAACCAGCCGCACTAAACTGATCAATTTTTATAAACCAAAATCCTTTGTGATCACTAACAGCATTTCATGTTCTATCATCATGAATAAAGTACATTACTTGAAAAGCAGAACTGTGATAAGAAAAGCGTCTTGTCACACATCAAACAGCACTTTTCTGCTGCACATACATTCAACCTGGTAAGCAATAAAAGTCAGGTCTGCGTATTTCACAGAAGAAAAAACAAGTGCACCATTATCATCAATGCTGAGTCGTGAACTTCTAAAGAGCAAGTTAGACTTTTTTTGCACCTAATGCAATGTCAAAATGCTGCCAAAAATCTCAGGATTTTTATTGCTGGTGATGATGTATGAAGTGAAAAGAACATAACTTAGTTTTCTAATAGATGGTTAAGCTTGCACTACTGACCACATTATTAAAATAAAAGAACGTGGTAACTGAGTGAGTATGATAGGAAAGTCACTGATGGGGAAGAAAACTGGAGCACTAAGGTGTGTCAGCTTTATAGAGTCACATATCTGGAAATACTGTAGTTTAAGTCAGAGGAAACAAGTTACACAGAAACGTTTTTTTGTTTTGTTTTGTTTTTGTTTTTGTTTTTGTTTTAGGAAGTTACTATACAGCACTTTTAAATGCAGGGTTTCCTTAAACAGACTTCCAATGGAAAATATTTGATATTTTTTTTTAAAGAAACAAGTTATCAAGAAGTACAAATCTCCATAATCAATTTCCTTGCTGTAAAATGCAATCAGGCTTCATTAATAATAAGGTTTTAGTGATAAGCAACAATATGTCACATGGGAATGTGAACTAGATAAATGAGAAAATCTATGCTTCTCTTAAAAAAAAAGTTGCTATTTAGACTAATTGGCACATACTTGAATTTACATATAATCAAGTAATGTAATAAGCAAAATTTGGTAATACTCTGAGTCTTTTAACAGCCTCATTATTAGTTCCTGGAGACTAAGTAGTAATAGAATAACTAGATACAGGCAGAGTAGGTTAGAAAAATAGGTGAACCATTGCGTGATTTTCATAGAATCATTTAAGAATAATTTAAAATATGTTGGAGATCTATTTATCTATTTTATATAGTTTTGCTTTAACACATATTTATTACCTTGTAAGCCTGTTTTACATTAGAAATATAACTATATATTCACAGATTGCATTTACACCTCTTGTTACGCATTTACTATTTTCTTTAGGAAATGGCTACACTATGATTATACATCATCGAGTTTAAATCAAGATGGCGAAATCAGCACTATTTCCTTTAAATATATTTCACTAGTTTATTCTGAAGGCTCATGTTATACATGCATCTTGAGTTGTCTTTCTATCTAAGCTCCAGGCTGATGAAGCAGACATCTATATATGTAAAGTTAGTGCCAGGGCAAGAGTCATAATAGAACCATCTAATGACTTAAGGATGCTGCTTGAATATAACATGCGTCACATACACTCACACTTCATAGGACAAAACAAATCCCATGCCTGACTGATGTCTATGGGCCAGGCCCACTACAGAGGGTTTTGGTAGGGAAAAGCCTGAATATTTTGCCAATAATGCTGGTTATCTCAAACACAAATCCAAGTCCTTAAATGGTACCACCTTTGTCCACTAATGTATTATTCACTTGAGAACTTTCTTCCCCTACCTCTTCAGTAAAACTGTGCCAGCTCAGGTCCTCTCAAGGTTGGCGTATCTAATGAACAATGTTCTGCCCTTGTGGTTTGTGCCCAAACATTCAAGTTTCCCACTCCTTCCTTCCTCTTTTTCCTTTTGACATCCAAGACTCCAAACTCTAGTGCTATTATTGTTACTTGTTTTTTCCCCTTTGTTCTAGTCTCCTTTGGGAGTTTCTTCTCTGTCTTCTAAATGTTAGAATTACTCAAGGTTCAGTTGTAGGGTCTCTTTTTGGTTGCTTTTATTATTTTCTAATCTCTCCTTAGATGTTCTCCAGTCTCATGGCTTTGTATTCCATCTGCATTCTGGTCTCTTTCAAGTCTATACCTTCAAACTTGACATCTTCCCTGAGCTCTATGCACCTCTATATCTCACAGGAACATGAAACATAATATCTTTAAACTTATGATTTCTCCCCATCCAAAATGCACTTTTTCACATGTCATCATCTTATTTGACAGCATTTGAATTCCTTCAGGTTCATCTAGTAAGTGATCAGGGCCTTATTATTTGCAAACTTCCTTTACCTCATCCTTTACACTAATCCAGCATAAAATATTTATTTATTTTTAAAACAATTTCATTGGGGTGTAAAGAATACTCCTCATATAATTTCATCTTCCTAGAATTCTCTTTAATCCCCCTTGGTATGCCTGTTGTCTATATTGCTTCAGTTTTCGAGTAATAATCACTTCCGTGGAGGGCCCACTCAAACACACCGGCCAACATTTCTATTTAATAATTGATACGTTCCTGTTATTATCTCTCATAGTACCCTGAATTTTTCTTTTATTGTTTTAGAGACTACGTTTAGCCCAAAGCTCAATAACTGTCCTTGGGATAAGAAATCTATGGGGCCAATGAGCCCTTACCCCTGCATCCCTTCCAGACCACATTTTGAATATCCGAGTCCAGATGTTCCCTGCCTCAACAGCCCTGATCCTACTTACAGAAACTTCACTGGCGCCAGTGAGTAATGTGAGAGCCAGGAGTGGGAAAACAATGGTGAGGGGCCAGAATCTTTCATTTTGGTTCTTGCCCTGAGCCTTGCAAATATGAAGGGCAAGTCTGCCCATCACTCTCTTTTTAAATCTGTGAGTTAATGACCCTAGCAAGCTATTTCTGTTCTGTCTTTCAGAGAAGAGTAATCACGGAAAGATAAGTACAAATGCACCCCTTTAGCTCTCTCTCTTCACCTGTCATATCTCTAAATTCAATAATCATAAAAACAACACAAATACTAGCAGGGCAGCCACACTCCAAATTTTATTCACTTGTTAATTCTGCTTTCCAATTAGGAGAAAATTTTATACATATGTGTCTTTATGGAAGCCAGAACTTGTAACTTCTCTTTACATCAACTGTCATATTTTATCGGAAACCATGCAGTATCTAGTGCTTTAAGTATTTTATCTTCTGATGGCACAGGATATATTCCCTTAATTGTTTACTTCTAGCAATAATGCACCAGATATGTAAAGGTTCTAGTCATAAGACCACATATACCCTATATTGAAAATATGAGATTGTCCAACATACACCAAACCTTTTTAAGTGTATAGATGTAGGGGTCTAATTGTTGCGTATAAAAAGGGACAATTTGAACATCTCCTCCAAGCTACAGTTTCTGTTAATTTGATTATTTAGAACCATTTTGTTTTTTCCCCATGCCATACCCAACATAGAAGGAGGGTAATGTAAAGCCATATACTGCTTGAACAATATTTAACTGATTCCCGTTTCTTTCCAGTATCTTGGATCTCACAGCTCCCCTTTAAAAGCTCTACTAGTTTCTATAATAAAAAGTTTCAAATGAAATAATATGTTTTAATCAAAACTCTCACAATTATTAATATAGAATTAAACACAGCATTCATGAAATTGAATGCAGCATTTTCCTTATTCTAATCTCTACACAACCTGTAATTATATTCTCCCATGCTTAAGTATTTGTTTCATTTATATTGTCAAAATGTTCTCTAATTTTATTTTTAGATAGCAACATTATTAATAAATTATATTTTCCAATCCATCAAGTTATTTTATTTTTTTCTAATTCTCACTTCCTTTGTAAATTTATTTTAGTGCTTTTGTTTGTTTTTCTGTGGGTTCTTTTTAAAACTTTTGGAATTTAATACTTTTTTTGAGTTGTGCCCCTTTCTCCTCTAGTTATTAAAAGGAAAAAAAAAGAGATATAAATTTATTTTGAGTACAGCTTTGGCCAGAGCCCATACTTTTAGAAATGTAAAATTATCAAAGAATCTGTTTACATTTTCATTTCCCTTTTAACCTGAGATTTTTTTTTTTTTTACATATTGTATTTTAAATTTTTAGATGGTTAGTTTATTTGCCCATATATATGTGGGTTTATTTCTGTTCATTATTTTTGTTCACAGTTTTATGGTATTTTGGTCATGAAATGAAGCCCATAGATTTTCTGAGAATTTATTAAGTTTCCCTATTTGACATGATGTATAACTGACTTATGCAAATATTCCTCAGGCACCAAAAAAGGTATTTTATATATTTTGGTTAAAATGATGTTTAATTACTCTTGAGATATCTTACATATTCTATTTATTGATTTGCTATCCATTCAATGATTAGAATTAAATATTTATTATGCCATTCAATATTGGAAATGTAACACAGTGGAGCAGTAAAAATGATTCAGGCACTGCTTTCACAATCCCCATTTTTGAAAAATTCATACTTTAGTGAAGCAAGTGACAAGCAATCAAGTATCTACCATAAATGGCTGTTTTGATAGGTGTTATGGCGGCACATAAGGGAAACACATAACCCAGGGTTGGAGGTCACTGCCTTTATAGCTGCTAAAAGTGACATGAGAATTTTGACTTAGCTAGGCAAAGATACAGAGATTATTCCTGGAGTGGAGTGCAGTACAGTACATGTGAAGCACTGGAATGTTTGGTATGTTTGAGTAACTTAAAAAAACCATCAGTATAGGAAATAGTGGTAAAAGTATGTGGTAAGAATAATGACAGAGAAATAATTTTATATTAATTGTACTAAGCTCCCATTAATGAGTTTAAAGTAGGTTAGTGATATGATAAAATTTTATAGGAAATTAGCCTAGGTTGCAAATCAGAAGAATAGAAAAAGAAACACTATCAGGAGGTTTTACATTAACTCAGGAGAGATGAAGGTGGACTGAAGTTATAAATAGTGAGAGTACAACAAACAGGACCAATTTGAGAGATGTTAAGGAAGGATAATCAATAGTAACTGGTGAACAATTAGAGTTTTTATTTAAATTTCCCTTTAGAGATATTCAATATATTTCCATGTTTATTGACTATGCATTTTTCTCCTCTTTGGTTACCTTTTTATATCCTTTGCTTATTTTCCTAAAGATACGTTTATTTGTATGTTTTCAATTTGTACAAAAAATTTGAATACTAATGAAAGTAATTCTTGTAGTGTCTCATGTATTGCAATATTTCCCCATTTATGTAATGTCTTTTGATATTATCTGAGTTTTCCTGTTAAATGATTTATAGTTCCTTTGTTTGTTCGTTTGTTCTTCCCTTGCTTCCTTCCTTCCTTCTTTCCTTTCATCCTTCCTTCCCTCCCTCCCTCCCTCCCTCCTTCGTTCCTTCCTTCGTTCCTTCCTTCCTTTCTTCCTTCCTCCTTCCTTCGAATTTGCTTGCTCAGTAAAGGAAAGGAAAAGTCTCAAGAGTACATGTTGAAAGGAAGTGAAGGTAAGTAAAGATTTAGTTAAATGTAAAATTACATATAATCTCGTTTCATCCTAAACAACCTAGAAGTGTAGACAAAAGATTTTCAATTTTGCACTTTAATAAATGGAGGCTCAGAATAATGTCACTGGGGTTTAAACAATATCTAAGTGGATTAAAAAAGTTATTTCCTTAAACCATACTGTTAAATATGGTGAGATTGCTGCAAATTTAGTCAATGTTATCCTTTGTTATCCTTTGAGCCTTTTATATCATATACTCCGATTTTGTTGGCCTGTCAGTTTTTATGGATAGTGAGAGAATTAATTGAAAACAATATATTATGAATCAAGTCATCTTATTTTTTAGATAAAGTACACATAACCACATACGCACACATTTTCTGACTTTTGTTTTAACACAGATAGGTGACTACACATTAACTGACTACAAACCCACACACTGTTGAGTATGCAAACAGAAAGTATTTGTAAATGACTGCAAATCAATGATTAAATTCATATAACAGATATTATAATTATTGGTCATGAGTACTTTGTCAACACAAAATGAAACATTTGAAAGTAAATTTAGCAAGAATTTTAACATAGAGCTTTGTGGAGCCATTGTACAGCAACCGCCTTACTTATACCCCTTCTTCTTCAGCTGGAGCTTCGCAAACTGGAGGTGGCACTGGTATTAGAGAGCAGCGGCGGCTGTGAACACCAAGTTCTGAACAGAGGGGAGACTCGTGGAGGAACTACCTGAAGGTGCGCGCTGCTTGCGAGCAGAGGAGGCGGCAGGACAGCGAAGTGGAAGAGCGCCACCCCCCCCACGGGGGAGCCGAGGCCGGAAGTCAACCGCCACACGCCCAGGAATTAGCGCAGACTCGTGGAAGGTTTGCTTTGGGGTGCACTAGTTGGGCGAGCGGGGGGAGGCGAGAGGGGCGCGAAGTGGAAACGCAACCCCCCCCCACGGCGAAGCCCAGGCCGGACAGCAACCGCTGCGCTGCACGGCTCCCAGAACGAAGCAGAGACTCGTGGAAGGTTTGCTTTGGGGTGCGCTAGTTGGGCGAGTGGGGGAGAAGCGAGGAGGGCAAGAGGAAACACGCAGCGCTCTCCACACCCCCCACGGTAGAGCCGCGGCCCTGCAGCGGGCCCACAGCAGCAGCGGTAGGCAGCACCCGGGGCTCTAGAGTCCCACGGGAGCCCAGGGTGCAGCGGAGAGCGCAGGGTCCAGGAGGTTGGCTCTTTCCCTGCGTCCCACAGCTGATCGCTCCTGCCGGGGCGGGCAGCTCATGGGCCCTAGGGCAGACAAAGAACTCAGACGCCACATCTGGGCCCCTCACCCTACTCTTCCAATCCTCCCCCCGCCCTTCCAGAGACTTAAACTGACCTCTGAACTGAGGAGTAGTGTCAGATTACAGAGGGGCGTCTGTGCTCAGGCGCCGGGAAGATTGGCAGCCAGCTCTGACCTTTGGAAGAGGCTGGGAGAAGGGGATTTTCGCTGGACGAGGAGAGAGGAGACTCCCACAACCCCAGCCACCACCTTTTCGGGCCTGCGGGAGGAGTGTGACGGGGCTGGCCTGGGAGAGAGAAGACCCCTCCATCCCCAGCCCCCACCCTCTCTGGCTGGCCTGGGGCGGGGCAAGGGCAACCGCGGAAGCACTCCCTGAGTTTAGCAGTAAGCGGCAGACACAGCTCCCGGCTTTCAGCAGCTTAGAGATCTCCTACCCGCCCCCTCCCACACACCCACGGAAGGTGGGCCCTAAGACTCAGGAGTACTGAGCACAGGGCTGGTGGAGCAACTCTCAGCGTGCATTTGTGCAGGAAAGGACAGACACTGCACGGTCTCTCTGAAAACTGTCATCCAAACCCCTCAGCCCCTCGCATTTCAATCTACACTCCCAAATTCACTCTGGGCACCAGGTGACCAGCGCTGCCTGCGCAATAGGCAGGGAACTCTGGCACAGCGGAGGACAACCTGGAGATTACTTGGTGGGCTTAAGCCAAGACTGGTGTTGCTTTCTGTTTTGCTTTGCTTGGTGTTCTTTTTTTTTTTTTCCTGCTTGTTGTGATTTGCTTTGTTCTGTCTTTATTTCTTTGATATCTTTGCCTATGTTGAGTGGGGATTGTCGGTTGTATTTTACATGTGAATGTACTTGATTTGTTTTCTTTGTTGTTGTTGTTGTTGTACTTGGTAACTTGATTTGTGCTGAAACTGCCCTAACAGGGCCCAGCATAAGAGGCACAAGATTCGACATATCCAGAAGCCAACTGTGGACCAAACCAGAGTACTACCGGGTTTGACCTACAAGTCACACACCCAGAGGGAATTCTCTGAAGGCACAAGAGCCCATAGAGGCCAAACCTCATTTAAGTGGCCAACCCTCACCCAGCAGAACACCCTGCGGTGGGCAGAGCCAAGTTTCACAACTAGACAGCCTAGGAGTTAAACCCACCTACTCACAAGCAAAAAGCAATTAAAGTTCTTCTTGAACAGGACAATATACTAAACACACGAGCCACCTGTGGAGCACATGCAGAGGAGAAGAACGAAGTAGTCCGAGTCAAATATAAAGGACACATACTACATAAGATAACCCAGCAAGAACTAAGAGCTCTAGGGGATCTTCCTAATACATCAAAGCAAACACAGAGAGTCAGTCAGAATGGGGAGACAAAGAAACATGTCCCAAATAAAAGAACAAAAGAAACCTCCACAACTGGAACCAAATGAAGCAGAGGTAACCAACCTGTCAGAGATAGAGTTCAGAACACTGATGATAAGAATGTTTAAGGAGCTAAGAGAAGACATAAAGAAGGATATAGAAATCATAAAGAACAACCAGTTAGAACTAAAAAAGGATGTAGAAATCTTAACGACCAACCAGCTAGAACTAAAGAACACAATTACCAAAATTAAGAACTCACTTGAAGGAATGACCAGCAGGTTAGATGAAGCAGAGGATCGAATCAGCGACTTAGAAGACAAGTTAGCAGAGATCACTCAACCTGAACAACAGAAAGAAAAAAGAATAAAAAACAATGAAGATGGGTTAAGAGACCTCTGGGATAACATCAAGCACAACAACATGCGCATCATAGGAATACCAGAAGGCGAAGAGAGGAAGCAAGGGATTGAGACATATTTGAGATAATAATGTCCGAAAACTTCCCTAACCTGATCAAGGAAACCAACATACAAGCCCAAGAAGTGCAGAGAGTTCCAACCAGGATAAACCCAAACAGGCCCACACCAAGACACATTATAGTTAAAATGGCAAAGCTTAAAGACAAAGAGAGAATCTTAAAAGCAGCAAGCGAAAGGCAGAAGGTTACATACAAGGGAATTCCCATAAGACTATCAAATGACTTTTCTACAGAAACATTGAAGGCCAGGAGGGAGTGGCAAGAGATACTCAAAGTGATGGAACACAAAAGCCTACAAGCTAGATTGCTTTATCCAGCAAGGCTATCATTTAAAGTTGATGGAGAGATAAAGAGCTTCCCAGAAAAGAACAAACTGAAAGAATTTATTACAACCAAGCCAGCATTGCAAGAAATACTAAAAGGACTTCTGTAAATAGAAGAAAGATGAGAACAATTTACTACAAATTTAAAAATGGCAATAACTATGTACCTATCAATAATCACTTTAAATGTAAACAGATTAAATGCTCCAATCAAGAGACATAAGGTGGCTGAGTGGATAAGGAAGCAAGACCCTTGTATATGCTGTATACAAGAGACTCATTTCAGATCAAAAGACACACACAGGCTGAAAGTGAAGGGTTACAGTAACATATTTCATGCAAATGGAAGCGAAAAAAAAGCTGGAGTTGCAATACTTATATCTGACAAAATAGACTTTAAAATGAAGAATGTATTAAAAGACGTTCTTTTATTTATATTATATAGTACCTATATAATAATAAAGGGATCAATCTGACAAGAGGACATAACCCTAGTAAACATCTATGCACCTAACATAGGAGCACCTAAATATATAAAACAGGTACTGATGGACATAAAGATAGAGATCAACAGCAACACTATCATAGTAGGGGACTTCAACATACCTCTAACAACAAGGGACAGGTCCTCCAGACAGAAAATCAATATGGAAACAACAGACTTAAATGATACTTTGGAGCAGTTGGATTTAATTGATATTTTCAGAGCATTTCAGCCCAATGCTGCAGAATACACATTCTTCTCAAGTGCACATGGAACATTTTCCAAGATAGATCATATGTTAGGACACAAAACAAGCCTTGATAAATTTAAGAAAATTGAAATCAAACCAATTGTCTTCTCTGACCACAGTGCTATGAAATTAGAAATGAACTACAGGAAAAAAAAAAAAAAACAGGAAGGCACACCAATTCATGGAGGCTGAATAACATGTTACTAAATAATGAATGGGTCAAGCAGCAGATCAAAGAAGAAATCAAAAGATATCTCGAGACAAATGAGAATGAGAACACGATGACCCAAAATCTATGGGATGCTGAGAAAGCAGTCCTAAGAGGGAAGTTCATAGCACTGCAAGCCTATCTAAAGAAACAAGAAACATCACTAATTGACAGTTTATCTTCACACTTAAGGGATCTGGGAAAAGAACAGCAAAATAAGCCCATAGAGAGCACAAGGAAGTAGATAATAAGGATCAGAGCAGAAATAAATGAAATAGAAACCAGAAAAACAATACAAAAGATCAATGAATCCAAGAGTTGGTTCTTAGAGAAGATAAACAAAATTGACAAACCTTTAGCCAGACTCATTAAAAAAAGGAGAGAGAGGATCCAAATTAATAAAATGAGAAATGAAAGAGGAGAAGTGACAACAGACACCACAGAAATACAAAAAATTTTAAGAAATTACTATGAGCAACTACATGCCAACAAATTTGACAATCTGGAAGAAATGGACAATTTTCTAGAAGCGCACAACCTTCCAAGGCTAACTCAAAAAGAAACAGAAAGCATGAACAGTCTGATTACCACCAGGGAAATTGAATCAGTAATCAATAATCTCCCAACAAACAAAAGCCCTGGACTAGATGGCTTTACAGGTGAATTTTTCAAAACGTTCAAAAAGAATTATCACCTATTCTCCTCTAGCTCTTCCAAAAAATCCAGAAGGAAGGAAGACTCCCAAACACTTTTTACGAAGCCACTATCACCCTGATCCAAAAAGCAGACAAAGACACCACAAAAAAATAAAACTACAGGCCGATATCTCTAATGAACATAGATGCAAAAATTCTCAACAAAATATTAGCAAACAGAATTCAGCAATACATTAAAAAGATCATACACCATGATCAAGTGGGATTCATCCCTGGTATGCAGGGGTGGTTCAACATCCGCAAATCAATTAATGTGATAAACCACATTAACAAAATGAAAAATAAAAATCATATGATCATATCAATAGATGCAGAAAAAGCATTTGATAAAATACAGCAACCTTTTATGATAAAAACCCTTAAGAAAGTGGGAATAGAGGGATCATATCTTAACATAATAAAGGCCATATATGACAAACCCACAGCTAACATCATACTCAATGGGGAAAATCTAAAACCACCCCGCCTAAGATCAGGAACAAGACAAGGTTGTCCACATTCTCCACTTCTATTCAACATAGTGCTGGAAGTTCTAGCCACAGTAATCAGACAAGAGAAAGAAATAAAAGGCATCCAAATTGGTAAGGAGGAAGTAAAATTATCATTATATGCAGATGATATGACACTATATATAGAGAACCCTAAAGACTCCACCAAGAAACTATTAGAACTGATAGATGAATTTAGTAAAGTAGCAGGATATAAAATTAATATTCGGAAATCAGTTGCATTTGTATATACCAATGATAAAATATCAGAAGGAGAATTTAAAAAAATAATTCCATTTGCAATTGCTCCAAAGACTATAAAATATCTGGGAATAAATCTAACCAAAGATGTAAAAGATCTGTACTCAGAAAATTATACGACACTGAAGAAAGAAATGAAAGAAGACATAAATAGATGGAAACACATTCCATGTTCATGAATAGGAAGAATTAATAGTTAAAATGTCCATACTGCCTAAGGCAATATACATATTCAACGCAATTCCTATCAAACTACCAACGACGTTTTTCACAGAAATAGAACATATAATCCTAAAATTTATATAGGACCATAGAAGACCCTGGATAGCTTCAGCAATCTTGAGAAATAAGAACAAAGTGGGAGGTGTAACGATACCTGATTTCAAACTATACTACAAGGCTACAGTAATCAAAACAGCATGGTACTGGCATAAAAATAGACACATAGATCAATGGAACAGAATAGAGAGTCCAGAAGTAAATCCATGCCTATATGCCCATCTGATCTACGACAATGGAAGCAAGAATGTACGATGGGATAAAGACAGTCTGTTCAATAAGTGCTGTTGAGAAACCTGGAGAGACACATGCAAGAAAATGAAGCTGGACCACCTCCTTACACCATATACAAAAATAAATTCAAAATGGCTTATAGACTTAAATGTAAGATCTGAAACCATAAAATATCTAGAAGAAAATATAGGAAGAAACTTCATGGACATTACCCAGACTAAGATTTTCACTGATATATCCCCTCGCGCGAGGGAAGTAAGAGAAAAAATAAACATGTGGGATTACATCAAACTAAAAAGTTTTTTCACAGCAAAGGAAACCATCAATAAAACGAAAAGGGATCCTAATGAATGGGAAAAGATATTTGCCAATGATATATCTGATAAGGGATTGATATCACAAATCTATAAAAAACTTACTCAACTCAACTCCAAAAAAACAAACAACCCAATTAAAAACTGGGCAGAGGACTTGAGGAGACATTTTTCTAAAAAGGACATACAGAAGGCAAGAAGACATATGAAGAAATGCTCAACCTCACTAATCATCAGAGAAATGCAAATAAAAAACCACAATGAGATACCACCTCACTCCAGTCAAAATGGCTATCATCAATAAATCAACAAACAACAAATGCTGGCGCGGATGTGGAGAAAAGGAAATGCTAGTGCACTGTTTGTGGGATTGCAGATTAGTGCAGCCACTATGGAAAACAGTATGGAGGTATCTCAGGAATCTGAAAATGGAACTACCCTATGATCCAGTATTTCCACTCCTAGGCATCTACCCGGAGAAATCCAAAACTCCAATTCACAAATCAGTATGCACTCCTATGTTTATTGCAGCACTTTACACATTAGCCAAGATATGGAAACAACTGAAATGCCCATCAGTAGACGACTGGATTAAGAAGCTGTGGTACATTTATACAATGGAGTATTACGCATCCATAAAGAAGAAAGAAATCTTATCATTTGCAACAACATGGATGGATCTAGAGAACATTATGTTAAGTGAAATAAGTCAGAAAGAGAAAGACAAGTACCATATGATCTCACTTATATGCGTAATCTAAAAGAAAAGAATATGTGAATGAACTAATCAGAAACAGTTTTGGGGACACAAAGAAAAAACCGAGAGTTGTTAGATGGGCGGGTGGGTGGGGATAAGGGGAAAGGTGAAGGGATTGGGAAGCAGCTGGTAACCACAAGATGGCCTCAGGGTTTTTGAAAATTAATTTGGGGAATGTATTCAATAATGTTGTAAAGATTTTGTTGGATATCCGATGGACATGCATCCTATTTGGGAGACCACCTCAGGGATACTGTGGATGCCTGATCATGGCATTGTACACCAGAAGCTAAACATTAATGAATGCCAACTATAATTTTATATATATAATGTGATGGCTCGGTGTGAGGTCGGAGGGATAGTGGATGGGGGGAGGGGAGTTCACAGTGTGAGGGATATAAATGATGAACGTCTAAGTGTTACCTTGTCTTGTACACCTGAAACAAATAAATTAAAAATAAATGGAAAAAAAAGAATTTTAACATAAAACAAATAAATAATTATAAGGGAAGAAGTTTGGAATACTGTATCTATTAAAATATGTATTGATAAATGTCTTTATAGTATGATGAAGAAATTACAGCTCTTCTTAGATAACAATCTAAGTTTAACAAACTTCAAAACATATTCATGGAAACATACTAATTAATATTTAAGTGTCCTGTCTTACATCCAGGTTGTATCTGAGTATTTCTGGGAAATTGGTGATGATACTATAATTCTATTTGTAAGAGAGCCTGTCAGCTACTCATCTTGTGTTTTTCTCCCCAAATTTCACTATGGGATTAAGTTTAAGTAGGCTCACCTTGAAATGCACTTTAGCTGCTTTTCTTTCTTTGGATCCCTTCCTCAATCCATACCAGTGGTTTCTGAACTTCCCGAATAAGCTATTAGACTCAAATTCTTGTGTTATAATTAGCTTCTGGGGAAACCCATTCTAAGATACTTTGTGCCTGAAATTGTCTTAAAAATCAGATCCTCAGGATGGAATTATGAAACTGGACTATATACCAGTCAGATGGGGACAAGAACTCCATAGTTGATTGTAAACTGGGTGATGATAGCACTAGCGTGCTGCAGTGTCATTGTTACTGTGGTAAATTGGATGTGATACGGTTAAAAGGTGAAGCACTGCTTTATTCACTATCTCTCATATTTGGGAGAAATGATGGTAGTAATATAATTTCAAAGATCGCAGAATTAAACGATTACTGAAGGAATCCAGTGGCAGGCTCAACCCAGCCAATAGTCAACTTTGGCCCTGGTGGAAAAGCCAGAAAGTAGGCCTACAGACATTTTCATAGTCTGCAGCAGGAGGGTAGATTAGGCAGAAAATCAATCCCCAAAATCAATTGTTGCAGGAACAGAATGACAAGGGAGTCTTAATCCACGGCCTCAGTAAGTCTCCCATGCTAAAGTCAGACCCCTAACATGGAATCCGGAGACCTGAGACTTGCGAAGGAAGTGTTTGGAAATTGATTCCAACATTGAAACTTCTGTTACCTGCAACCCTCTGAGAATGCAAATATAGCTACAGCCTTTCTAGAGGGCAGTAGCCTCACTTTGCCTCGCTAATAAGCGGAGGGAAGCTCTGCGATGTCATGACAAATGCAGATGCTAATGATTCTCTCAAGACTCCCCTGGCTTTATATTGATAAAACAAAACAAGGTGATTGTTGTACAGAATAAGTGCACTGGAGCCACAAAGGGGAACATTTAGGAGGGGATATTAGGAATGATAGGAAGTCAACTACAGAGCAATAAAAATAATTACAAAATGTAGGGGTCAGTTCCGGTCAAAAACATCAATATATCCCAGGGGTGCCAAAAAAATGTATACCAGTAGACACTCTGGCAACATTGTTTAAGCAGTCATTCGCCATATTCAAAAGTGTTTGGACGCTGATGATAACCACTTTGAGACCTCTTGTAATTGCAGAAGTTAAACATGACTTGTATTTATCTTTTATTATCAGTATATATTGAGTATAACAATTGTAATACAATTTCCCTTTCTTAAAATGTGTATACATTTTTCTGGCACCCTCTGTATATATTGAACTTAGCAAGGTTACATTAGCTCTTCAATAACACTCAGCAGTGTCGTAGGAGAAACAAATAATAAAGATGACCTAAACTAGACATTGGTAAGGTGAGACTGGAGAACGGACACAAATGTGGGGAAGTAGGGAGAGTGGAGTAAGAATGACTTGAATGTAATTTAACTGTACCATAACCACAAGGGGGGAAAAATTAATGTAGCTTTTGAGCAAAACTCAGACTATATATCATTAGTGAAATATTTCTTAAGGATAACAAGAATTGCAAAGAAATCTTAAGCTTCTCTCAGTAGCTTTATCATTAGTAAAATTATTGGTTAGTAAAAAACATATAAAGGTATTGTAATTTTGCAACAGTTATATTCAAATTGCAGGCTAGAGCAAATAAGTAAGTGCGTTATTGATATTAGTGACCTGAGACTTTTCATGTAATAAGAGGTGAAATTATAAAATCAAAAAACGCTAAGAAAAATCCTGTAATGATAAATTTAAGTTAGACGTGTCAATATGAACTTATGATTTTTAAGTCACTGAATGGTTCAGAGACTCTAGCTGCAGTGAGTATCCTTAAAACCCAGATCTTGGTTTCCATACACCCTGCTAAAATAAACCAAGGCTCTTGGACACATTCCAGGATTAGAACAGAGAAAACACAACAGGATCCTGAGACTTTTATTATGCAAGAAAATAAGAAAGCCTAAAAGGAAAGGTTGTCAAAAATACATAAAAGTCAGCTTGAAAGGGCTCCCACTGACCAATTAAAGTATTCCAGTGACTGAACTTGAAGATAAAACATTGAATAAACAAAAATCCATGAATTCATTGTGACGCTAAAAAAAGAGGAAAGACAAGAAAAATTTATATTTAGGTAATAGAATATGTGACAAAATAATTACATTACTATACAAATGTTGAATAAATAAATGTATAATCATTATATTGACTATATTCAGGAAAAAAGTCATTTCTAAAATGTACACGTTTTCTGAGAAATGTGAGGGGTTTTACTTACTTGTCATACTTTTTACTTTGCCAAAATGAAAGGTTATAGACTTTGCTACCTAAATTATATAATGTTTAACATGTCTTTATAGGAGACATTCCAAGTTATTTATATATTTCCCACTGGTACAGACACTGGCTCATTAAAAAAGAAAAAAGAAAAAAAAAACCTATAAAAGATGAATTAAGTGCATATGACTTGGTGAAATATTTTCAATAACAATTATAAACTAATAAAATTATATCCTAATCAAGTCCCTTTTATAATTACAACTTTAACAAATAAATTAATGTAAAAAATAAGAAAAAGATCAATGAAATGAATGTACCATATATCTGTTCAAGGGAAATTCCAGAAGGAAACGTTCAGTTTCTTCCTTCTTACTGAATTTATTTATAATAAACAATATAACCAGAGCACCTTAAAATCTCTGGCAAATTTTTAAAAGTTCTTTTATTCTGGGATGAAGAGAACATAAATCCAAGGCACTGATGTGAAAGAGAGCATAAGTGGTCACAGTTTATTTAGCTGTTAAAGTCAAGATGCTGGTCTTTAAATAGCTTATGTAACTGGGTGGTCGCTTAGGAAGCTGCAAATATGTCATTTACAATCTTTGCTAAGAAACTGCATGGTTTCTCCATGAGAATGTTTTTATTTTCTGTGAGAATTCCCTCTCTCTCTCTCTCTCTCTCTCTCTCTCTCTCTCTCTCTCTCTCTCTCTGTCTCTTTATTTATTTATTTTTTTATAACAGTGCTTTCTGATTATGATAGCTTGACAATACTCTTGTTTCTCCTTATAAAAATAGAATGCACATATGTACATCTGCAATTTCATGAAATCTCCTTTTTCAGAAGTTATTACTGTTCCTTTCCCATGTATTTATAGAGGCTGATTAGGAAACACAGAAGAGATGACAGATTCCAAATGAACATAAATTCTCAGTAATTCCGAATAGATGTGGCAAAAGGGAACATGGGATAGGGATAATTCAAAGAACTGTTTTTTAGGAATTTAGACGTGGTGGTGCATGTAATTACATTTCAATTCAAAAAGTATGTGGAAATAACTCATAATTAGAAAAATCGTCCAAACCTATCCATCTATAGCATGTTTCAGAATGTAAAAGGTAAAGCATGAAGTGTGTGCATGTTATGTGTGTGCATGTGTGAATGCAAACATATGTGCTGTATTGGGGAAGGGAAGAATTCCTCCAATAGCCCTCTAGAATGCTGTTTGTCCTGTATAGGTGGTGTATAGGTGGTATGCAAGTTTTTGCTCAATGTTTTAAAATGCCTGAACTGATATTTATAAGTAGATATGGCTAGAAAGGATAAGGAATACAAAAATAACAAAAAATACACTTCCAAAAATATAAACGCGTTTTTTATTTTTATTCTTTTTTAGAAAATTGAGGAGCACTTTAAGCAAATGGAGTCTCCATTAGGATACAAGTGAGTTTTTAGTTCAGTATTTCTAATTCTTGGGAAATTCATTCATTCCATGGCTATTTATTTTTGAATAGTTTTCTTTTTTTTTTTATTTTACAAAATGCTTTTCTGTATTTATTGAGATAATCTTACGATTTTCCTTTTTTAAAATTAAATTTGTTGGGTGACATTGGTTAGTAAAACTATATAGGTTTCAAGTGTACATTTCTATAATACATCATCTGTTAATATACATTGCATTGTGTGTTTACCATCCAGAGTGAGTGCTCCTTTCATTACATATGTTTGACCCCCTTTTCTCTCTTCTGCCATCTCTCTTCCCTCCTCACCTTCTGGTAACACTAAACTTGTCTGTGTATATGAGATTTTGCTTGTTTGTCTTGTTCCTTTGTTGCTTTCAGTTTTATATGCCAAATATGAGTGAAGTCATATGGTTCTCGACTTTTTCTGTCTGACTTATTTTGCTTAGCATGATAATCTCAAGATCCATCCATGTTGTCTCATGACTATTTATGGAACCTGTTATATGTGCCAGACACTGCTAGGAGTGGAGGGCAAAGCAATCAACAGGCAAAAAAACTACCTGCTGTATATATTTCTGTATTAGTGGTGAGAAGGAGATATGCAATTAATATAAATAAATAAATACACAAACTAATTTTAGACTGGGATTAAGCAAAGGAAATAAATAAGACATGGTAATAGGGAGTTACTACTGGGTTAAGTGATGGGTAAAAATGCACAGAGAGACTTCTTTGGGGAAGTGACATTTAAATTGAACCTAAATCATGGCTGGACCTGACTAGTTACGTGAAGAACCAGTGGTAAGTTCCTCAGAGTGACTAACTTGCCAAAGGCCAACCACTCTGTTAGAATAAAGCCTAAACTCAAACTCAGACTTTCTCACTAGATTACTTTTCTCAGCAGAAAATGTTTCTATATACATACTTGCATCCTATTCAAAAATTTCACATTCTTTGTCCTTTCTCTGTTCTCTTCACCTCTTAGTGTCGGGATGCTCCAAGACTTGGTCTTTGAAACTTCTCTCTTCTCCGCATATGCTATACTTATGTCCTTGGCCATCATGTTTCACCTCATGTTTTAAGCACCAACTTCAGGATGATGACTTCTGAATGTATCTCGGCCGTCTGGACCTTTTTCTGATTTTCAGACTTATATTCCTGATCGTGCACTTAGTAACAGTGATGTCTCACAGATGTGTCAAACTTAGAGTTTGAATTGAAATATTGTTAGTCCTCCTTCAAAACCACTTTATCTTAGTTAAATGCAATTCAATTCTTCCACTTGCTAAAGGAAAAGGAAAAAGAAAAAAAAATTGGAGTTATTCTTGATTCCTCCCTTTCTTTTATAAACTGTCTCCGCTGAGAAAATCTTGTTAGCTATAGTTTAAAAAAGTGTTCAGAACTTCATAACCGGGTAATTTCTTCAGATGTATTTTCCAGTTTTAGCTATATGTATTATGCTGCTTCACATATTGATGATTTTCTAGTTCTAAAATTGTATTTTTTTTCATTCCTATCAGTTCCATTTTCTTTCAAACTTGCCCGTGCAATTTTATTAATCATTTATTTCTTGCTTACGTTTGTGATTGTCTTTTTCTTTTCTTTTTATTATTTTATACAAAGCCTCCAAAGTCCTGTAAATTACTTTTTGGTCAGCTCTCAGTCATCTAAATGATACTTTACTTATGTTGACTGTTGCACGTTGCCTTAACAATTCTTATATTTTATCTTTGATTGTGAGTTCATTGCTTTGTTTTAATCAATGGGAGTCCTGCAGGCCAAAGTTGGGAAAGCTTCCCTTAAGGTCTGATTCTGCTTCTTTGGGTAGCTGGAAAGCACCACCCAGATGGGTGGCCTCTAACCATTTTCAGGTGAGCAATTTCACTAAGTCCCAGCCTCAGTTCTTCCACCTCGATTCTGGCCCAAAGCTCCAGTATTCAGACAATTTTTATGCTACTGCTATCCATCATGCCTCTACTTGCTGCCTGCATCTCCAACAGCAATACACCTGTCCTGTTTTCTTATTTGTTTGGGAGGGGTTATCTTTGGAGATGCTGACTTGGAATAATGACTACCTCATATGAGACCTGCAGCAATGCCTCAGAGCGTGTCATATCTATTATCTAGTTGTTTTGAAGTTAGAGGGTCTTTCATACCACCAATCTACTACAGAGGGCGCCAAAAAATGTATACACATTTTTAGAAAGGAAAACTGTATTAAAATTGTAATAATATATACCGATAGCAAACAATGAATACAAGTCATGTTTGACTTCTGCAATTACAAGAGGTGCTCAAAGTGGTTACCGTCAGCGTCCAGACATTCTGATTACAGCGAAATACTGCTTGAGCAACGTTTGAGCAAAGCGTCCACTTGCATACATTTTTTGGCACCCCCCCCCAGAATAATACTGGCCAAATAAGAAAAAAAATCATATTTCTTACCTTTATTTTTTTAGAAATAAATATAGAAAACCTGATGTGGTTTTGTTTTTTTTCCTACTTTAATTGTCAGGTTTTACTTTGTATATTTCTAGGCTATCCTTTAGGTACATACAATTTTATGATTGATACCTCCCTTGTAACATAAGTAACCTCCTATATTTATAGCCTATTTAATGTTTTAAACACTTTTTTCATATAATGCTACTTTTCTTAATTTTTGCCTGGTGAATCCTCTACACCTTTTTATTTTTACCCTCTTTGTATTATTTTAATATGAATATCCCTCTTTTAATGAGCAGATAGTTACAAAATTCCAATATTTGTGTGTCATAAGCAATAATTTTATTTCATCCATTTTTATTAATACTAATGTGTACTTAGTCTTACATTTTCAATCTTTTATATATATCATGCTACCTTTACTTTGTTTTCCTTTTACCTTTCTTGAATTCTTAAGTTCTTCCTTTCCCCCATCACTCACTATTAAGTTATAAATTCCATTTCTCACTGCATTGATTAGCCTTAAATATTAAACAAACTTATTAACTTTATGTTTTCTCACAATGTTCAAAGCGAGCACATAAACATATTTCACCTTCTCCCCATACTCCTCCTCCTTTCGTCTTCTTCTTCTACACGGGCACTTGCTGTTTTTAACAACTTGCTTTACCAGTTAATTTTTTCACCATTTCTCCTTGCTTTTCACTCTTCTCTTTTGGGTTCATTTTATTTCTTCCTGAAGTGCACAGCACATTTTAATAGTTTTCCCCCTAGACTTCCCACAGTTATTAAATTCCTAATCATATTTTGCTTATATTTTGTTTTAGAGTAAAAGAATAGCTGGATAGAGAATTTGAGGTTTGTAACAATTTCCCCTTAGCAGTTTTAAAATATAATTCTATTGTCTTCAAACATCTTTTATTATATATGAAGTCTGCTATAATTCAATATTCTTTTTGTTAATAACCATGGTGTTTTCTTTGGTAGTTATGAATTTTTTCTATTTGTCCTTGATAATAAGTAGCTTCATTAGAATGTGTGAAGTGTACATTATGTGTTTTATTCTGCATGCTTTATTATTTGTTTAGTACTCTAAGCTCTCTTCAATTCTCAAAAGTTTTAGCCATTATAACTTTGAATTTTATCTCTCCCCAATTGCCTCTCTGTGCTACCCCTAAAAATTTAATTATATACTTGTTTGCTTTTATCTCTCTGTTCTAAAATTCTGAGCATTTCTCTCAGTTTTACATTTTAGTATACTAATTATGTTTGGATGTGCCCAGTTTACTGTAGAGCTTATCTATTGAAATTTACTATATCAACCATTATATTTTAATTGGTTAATTTTATATTAGCCTATTATTGATTAACAGCTGCATGTTTTTATTCAATAATTCATTTGAGTCTGAGATTCCTAGATAACGATTAGCAGACTTCGGGTAAAAGCAAAATGGGCCACTCCCATACGTGGCTCATAAACCTCCCACCCATGTTTTCCCATGCTCTTTCCACTTTCCTGTGGCCTTCAAAATGTTGATAAGAGCAATTTTTGAAGCCAAGTATTAAAGATGGAAGAACTATGTCCATTTCCAGGTCACTGAACAACTGCATGCGTCAAAGACAGCATCAAACTAAAATTTGTACCCTGAGAAGGAAATAAAGTTCTTGTACTTTATGTCAGTAAATCACAGCCTGAAAACTGTTCTTCAATTTTCTCTTTCCCACCAGATCAACCCTCTCTGTGCGGTATTTTCTGAGGTCATCTCAGCATAGCCCCAGGGATGCACAGCTCAGAAATAGGTCATTAGAAAGTGTTCAGAACATTAGATGACAGTATCCTTGTCTTAAAACAAGCATATGGCTTGGCCAGAATTCAAGTTGCACTGCTGTCTCTTTTAACTCCCTCTACTACATATAAGCAGTTTATTTCTCCCACAAGTAGGCAAAATTTTATCAACTTCACCTAGCCTGGCTTTGTGACCCAAGTGTTTTCTGTGTTCAAATGTAAGTGCTGAAATTCTAGACGCAACTCCTGCTTCTGAGTCCAGCAATCTGTTGGGCCACAGGGCTTCATTTTCCTGTGCGATTGCCAAAATATTTCTTGCTCATATATTATTTTTTAGCACTGTGACATTGTTTTATTATTTCACAAACTATTTCTATTATGTCTAGACGTGAACCAGTAATCCCTGTGTACTTAATCTAACAGCATAACTTCTATAATATCCTAAAAGATGAAATCTATGTATACATACATGGAGATGTATTTTAGCATTCTTTATAGAAAACCAGAAATGTATGGCTGACAATTGGGTTTGATTAAATAAATTACACTATTCCACAGAATAGAGTATGTGTAATCAGTAAGCATTATGTGAAAGTAATGACAAAACTAAACATATATTAAATAAAAATGTAAAAATAGCTGTTTATACTACATTTCATATATGTATAGTTACACATTTGCATGTTTGAGTGTGTGTATGTACCTATACAACATGTTACAGTGACAGGACATCAGGTTATTTTAAATTTGTGGGCTTAGAATTTGCATCCTCCAAAATGTTTATGATGAACATTTTCTTATTTCAGAAGACAGGATAAAAAGTTGAAATTCTAAAGGTAATACTAGACTTTTGCTGTGAAAACAGAGTTGCTGTTAACTGTCAGTGTACCTAAAAACATAATTAAGATATCATGTAGCTTCTGATCTGTTCCTTCTATTGTTTCTTATGCAAAAATACCTTCGTTTATTTATAATACTCTAGGACTGGAATCCATGGTCTTGAGCCTGCTGTTTCATCTGGAATATGTTTGACAAACAGATGGATTTTCTATCATGCCCCAAAAGCCAGAAAACTTGGGCTCTTTCAAGCAAAACAGTAAGTTGTTAACTTCTTCATGGTTCCATTAATGACCTGATAGATCAGCACATTCATGAAATGTGTAAAGTATACAAAGTTAGTGGTGATGTGAAAAAAGTCAGTGAATACAAAGGGAAGAAACAAATTGATAAGAAAGCATCAGTAAATAGAAAATTTGCCAACACACACTCCCTGTAAAACCCCAGGGGAAATAATGAGGTAAATAGGAGCAGTGGAGAGAAGTACCAAGAAAGAATGAGTCTGAATCTTTGAAGATGTCTTTTTGATTGTGTACATGTTTAGAAAACAAAAATTAATATAGAAATTTCTGTGTTGAACTATGTCTTAAAAACATGCATTTGAAACAAAATCTAGGGGGCTCATGCAATTAAAAAATTACTAGACCCAATTCCTTTTAAAGCACTATATGTAATCTAAGTTCCTTGAGGGCAGGAAAAATAACTATCCTTTTTTTACTTTCCCATGCATCAGCCTAGTGCTCTTCATGTAATAAGTGATTACTAACTCACTGACAAATTGAGTAGAAATGAATAAAGTTTCCAAAAGTAGAAAGTGGTAAAAAAAATTATTAAAAATGTGAAAAATGACAAGGTTGAATTCAGGAAACCTATCCTTTATTTGATATTTTGTTCTTTACTTAACATTTCCATATTGAACTACCCTTTAAAAATTCTTGGATTTTAGGAGATTTATCCTTGCTTTAATTTTTTTCTGTGCCATTTACTTACTCTTTCCCTTTTTAAGTCTAAGGATAGTGGGAGTAGAAATGGATATTTTTGTTCAAAGCAAAGCATTTTAAAAACCCAAAGTTCATAAATAATTAATGCATCTTGGCATAAAATTTAACTGGTGTACACAAGAGATGGCCTACTCCATGAGGCTGACTTGTCCCTAAGCTTTAAAGGCAATAACAGCTTTTTAAGCTTTTTAGAAGAAGAGAAAAAAGAAAAAAAAGTGAACCTCCTAGTTGGGGGCAGCTATGTTTATGAACTCTGATGCTCAGCCAACAGATATTTTTGCATAAAACAAGGCCTGCTAACCATGGAAACATAAACTGAAAAGCATATTAGTCAGCCAACTCTGATGGTTAAACACAGCTGTAATGTAGAGTCTGACTCTAACAATAATCTTGGCAGGGTTTCATGTTGCTTTAACTAATATACATAGGTATTCACTCTGCAAGGGGATATGCTAAGGACCGAAAGCAAGCTGCTAGGGTACAAAGACAAAAGAAAGAGGACATACAGATGGCAAACAGACATGAAAAAAATGCTCAAACTCAGTAATCATTCGAGATACGTAAATGAAAACCACAATGAGATACCATCTCACCCCAGTCAGAATGGCTATCATCAATAAATCAACAAATAACAAGTGCTGGCGGGGATGTGGAGAAAAGGGAACCGTTGTGCACTGCTGGTGGTATTGCAGATTGGTGCAGCCACTATGGAAATCAGTATGGAGGTATCTCAAACAAAAAGTTGGAAATGGAATTACCTTGTGACTCAGCAATTCCACTCTTAGGTGTCTATCCAGAGAAATCCAAAATGCTAATTCGAAAAAAAAAATTGTATGCACTCCTATGTTTATTGCAGCACTATACACAATAGCCAAGAAACAACCACAATTCCAGTGGGTAGATGACTGGATTAAGAAACTTTGGCACATTTATACAATGGAGCATTACTCAGCCATAAAGAAGAAAGAAATCTTACCATTTGCAATGATATGGATGGATGTAGAGAACATTATGCTAAGTGAAATAAGTCAGAGGGAGAAAGACAAATACCATATGATTTCACTTATATGTGGAATCTAAAGAATAGAATGAATGAACAAACTAATCAGAAACAGTCTCAGAGATATAGAGAAAAAACTGAGGGTTGCTAGATGGGAGCGAGGGTGGGGATGAGGGAGAAGGTGAGAGGATTAGAAAGCAGAATTTGTAATCACAAAATTGCCATGGGGATATGAAAGACAGTTTGGGGAATATAATCAATAATGTTGTAAAGATTTTGTAGGGTATTTGATGGACAGTTGTCTTATTAGGGAGACCACTTCATGGACTGTATAGATGCCTGACCACTGCATTGTACACCTGAAGCTGAAACTGAACAACAACGAATAATGAACAATCAACTAATCATATATATATATATATATATACATATATATATATATATATCCATCAAATATAATACTATATAACATATATAGTCACGATATATGGTGTACAGCATAAGGAATAGAGGAAGCAGAACTGCAACAGCTATATACAATGTCAGAGGAGTAGTAGATTGGGGGAGGGGGTTATCACTTTGTGAGGGGTATAAATGTCTAACTATTACATTGTTTTTTACCCTGAAACTAATAATAATAAAATTTAAAAAATAAAAAAGAAAGAAAAAGAAACAAACAAAAACAAAATGTTGATATCCACTAAGGAAAACAATTTCTTAAAGTGTCTTCCTGATATCTGTCACATCAAACATCATCCCTTACTATTTCTAATTCTCTTTAATCAATTAAAATTTTTGGACAATAACATTCATTTTTTTAAAGGCAATGTATTGGTGACAAACTACAAAACAGGTAAATTAAGTCCAAAATGATTTCTTTACATTTTTTACAGCTGCATAAGGTAAACATTGTTCATATAGCCTATATAGTACATACTTTATATCCTTTTGAGTATATCTCATGAAATATGTATTTATTCTCTATCATTAATCACTAAGGTACCTCAAAATCTTAGCAAACTGCATTTCAGTAGAACTCAACTCTTTAAGAGTTGAAAGCTGCCTTCAAGTCCAAATTTGTAACCTATAGGAAAAATAGTTTTGGGCCCTATGGTCAATTTTTAAAAACCACATTCTATCATAATGAGATAAATATTAAAAGACCAACCAGAATTAATAACATAGTCTACTATCCTCACAGTCACAATTTCAAATATCTCACAACCCAAAGCATCTGGAAAGCTTAAATACTATTTTCAAAAGTTCTGCAATACTTTGATTTATTCAAGATCACCAACCCATTGATCTTTTCACTTTCTCACAATGAACCATGACTATCATGTTTTCATTTTTCTCATATTCTAGCTTAGATTCCATTGTTAATCATTTTAACTTTTTTATTTATCTTTATTAAATGTATTGGGGTGACATTGATTAGTAAAATTATATAGGTTTCAGATGTACATTGCTATAATACCTCATCTATATATTGCATTGCATGTTCACCAGCTAGAGTTAGTTCTTCTGTTACTATATTTGACCCCCTTTATCCTCTTCTATCACCCCCTACTCCCCCTTACCTCTGGTAACGACTAAACTGTTGTCTGTGTCTATTGGTTTTTGTATCTTTGTTTGTCTTGTTCTTTTGTTGCTTTCAGTTTTATATCCCACATATGAGCGAAGCCATACAGTTCTGGACTTTTCCTGTCTGATTTATTTCACTTAACATGATCATCTCAAGATCCATTCATGTTGTTGCAAATGGCAGTATTTAATCTTCTTATGGTCGAGTGATACTCTAATATCTATATCTATATCTACATATCTATATCTATATCTATATTATATATAGATATATAATATATAGGTATATAAATATATAAAACATATATATTACATGTATAATACATATACATATATTATAGATATAGATGTAGATATAGGTATAGGTATAGGCATAGGTATTGATATATAGATATAGATATACAGATATATCATAATACCTTCTTTATCCATTCATCTATTGAAGGACACTTTGGTTGTTTCCATGTCTTGGCCACCATGAATAATGCTGCAATAAACATAGGGGTATATATATCTATGAATAAATGTTTCCAGTTTTTAGAGGTAGCATCCAAAAGAGGGATTGCTGGGTTGTATGGTAATTCTATTCTTAACTTTTTGAGAAACCTCCACAGTATTTTCCAGAGTGACCGTACCCATTTACATTCTGACCAATAGTGCATAAGGGTTCTTTTATCTCCACAGGCTCCCCAACACTTATTAGTTGTCTTGTTGATAATATTCATTATAACAGCTGTGGTGTGCTATTTCATTGTGGTTTTGATTTGCATTTCCCTAATAGCTACTGAAGTTGAGCATTTTTTCATATTTCTGTTGGCTGTTTGTATGTCTTCTTAGGAGAAGTGTCTTTTCAGGTCCTCTGCCCATTTTTTAACTGGATTTTTTGTTGTTGTTGTTGTTGAGTTGTATAAATTCTTTATATATTTTAGATATTAGCCCCTTATCAGAGACATTGTTTGCAAATATCTTCTCCTATTCAGTTGATTGACTCTTTGTTTTGTTGATGTTTTTTTTTTCTTTTACAGAAGCTTTTTAATTTGATATAGTCCCATTTATTTATTTTTGCTTTTACTAAGAAAGCACAAGTACTAAGCTTATGAATCTTGGGTTCAGAGAGGATTTTATTAATGTAATCATTTAAATTTTCACCTGCAAATACTCATAAATGCCTTGCCTTCTACATTTTTGACTCATTTGGTACAAACAAGTTAAACCTATTTCTACCCAACTAAATGATAGCTATATCATCTGTTTTTTTTTAAAGATTTCCTTATCATTTTCTAACTCCACTCTTACTGATAACTTTATCAAATTAGATATAAACTCCCTCATTTTTTCATTACTAATTTTTCAATACCATCAGTGTCTGAATCCAACTTCTGCTTTCCAACTTCTCCTTATATCTGAAGAAAACTTTGTCCTCCTATAAAATACCAAATCCTGTCCCTGAATTCTAGATCCCTATCACCCTCACTTTCTAAAGAATTTTAATTTCTTCTTGAGTCCCATCATGTTCATTCATGTTTATAGAAATAAAAAAAAAAAATGTTTTCTATATTGCTCCTACTTCGTCTTAAATTCAGTCTTCAACTTACTTTTTCTGGCTTAAGTCTCCATCACAAGGCCACCAATAAATTTCATGTTTCTAAACTCAATATATACTTCTATGCATGTTATTAAAACTTTCAACAGTTTCTGATACAGCTGACCACTCCGTCTATCCTAAAATATTTTCCTTTCTTAGCACAGTGTAACTATTCATAGTTTTTGTCCTATTTTAGTGTCTCTCCTCCTTCTCTCCCTCCCTCTCTTCTCTCCTTCCATTTATTTATTTATTTATTTATTTATTTATTTATTTATTTATTTATTTATGTTTAATTCTTTTATGTATCCTTCTCCACTAAGTCTTTAAAATAGAAGTTTCTCAGAGCTTAGTCTGGGGCCTTCTAAATCTACATATTCCCTCTAGGTGACCAGTGACCTCATCCATTCCATGACTTTTTTTTCAAAATCAAATCTTACACAGACACATATACATACATACGTTTTCTGTGATCTGTAATATAAGCCACGAATACTCATAATTGAGAATTCCTCACAAACTCTGTTTATTGAGGTTCCTCGGACAGTGATCTTATGACTTCTCTAAATCTATACAATCTTCTTAAGTAATTTCATCTTTTATACCATGATAAATACTGTTTTCATGTTGATAATGCACCGTTGTTGTTTTTTTTTTTTTCACTTTTTTAAATCTCCGGATGTGAGTCATGAATTTAGATAGCACTGCACTTTGGTAATACTCAAATGCATTATCTCACTTCCCTTGTGCTCCTGACCCATACCCAACTGTCTACTTGCCTATCTCACTGAAATCTTAAACATGAGCAAAATGAAAATCTTGACTTGTTGATCATCCCCAGAAAATACCTCAAACCTAATCTTCAGTTAATCTTCCCTATCTCAGAATACTACATCTGACCCAATTAGTGAAACTAGATAGCTGAGTAATTTTGACTCCTTCCTTTTCTCTGTCTCCCCCATCCAATCTGTCAATCAGTAGGTCCTCTTGATTGTTTGTGTGTGTAAATTGTATCAGCTACCATCCATTTAAATCCATTTGCATCTACCACTTCACTCTCATATACCACTTATTTATTTCAATATCCTCCTAACTAATTGCTCTAATTTTTATCTTAACTCACTCCAGTCTATTCATTGGATAGCAGCCAGAGGGATCTTTCAAAACTCAAATTAGGCTACTTCCCTACTTTAAACCTTTCCATAGCTTCCCATTTGTATTTTGGTTATAATAAAACCCAAACTTCTTGCCAAGCCTTTATAGCTCTGCATAATCTGGCCCATATTGGCTTTCTAACTCTGCACTAGTCTTTCCCACTAGCTCACTAAACCCCAGGCACCCTGGTGTTCTCCCAGTTTCTATAACTGTTCAAATTAGTTTCCATTTAGGGAACTTTGAGATTCTAATTTCCTAGAATGTTTTCGTACTGTTTTTTCACACATCTGTCTCTTTTCATTCTCCCAGGTCTCATTTAAAATCTACCTTTTTGGGGAAGCTTTCTTGAATTCTATATTAAGTAGTTTATCTTGCCCCTACCAATACTTTTCTAATATAGCAACTAGATATTTCCTTCAGAGTACTTATCATTAATCATTTTACCTATATATGTGTACTGGTTTATTGCCTGTCTCTCTTATTGCAATATACTCTATGGTGGTGGAGGTCTTGTCAAGACTTTTCACCTTTATGTGCAGAAATTCACACACAGAAGGTACTTAACTAAATTTTGTAGCATTAGTGACTAAATATTAAGACTCAGCAACATTATCTATGATCCAAAGATAAATGTGAGGTGATATACTTTTACAGAAGGCTTTTACAACTCTTCCTAAAAATCCTGAGACATTTTCTAATTTCAGTGACTTAAATTATCATACAAACTTTTAAAATATTTTAATACTCAGAGTTATTTATATTTATTTAAGCCATGTCTCATTCTAAAAAGAAATTTCAAAACCCTTAAATACCTTTTCAAAATAAATATAGTATACATTTTAAATTGAGAAAAAGCTAATTTAGGAGATTGTTTCAAAGTGGAGATAATACATAATAGCCATAACTATTATATTACTTAGTAAGAATTGGCTTCATGAAGATACTATTATAATAATTATTTGCACTACTCCATATAGTTAACATGCTAAACTTATGTTATGGGATTATCCCAATTTCTCTAAATAGGGATACTGATATTTAGAAAAATGAATACCCAAAGCTGCACAGCTGGGTAGTGTAGCATGGATGTCACTGAAGTCTGAGTGCTGAGCCTACTTACTATGTTGTAGTTGCCATTATGCTATGTTATTTCTCAAGGGAAGAGAAATAGAATAAAAATTAGGTGTCACAGATTCTAGATATCTACTCATTCAACATCCATTCTTACATTCTTTTTAGCTTGTCTTTCTGTAAAATAGAGACTGTAAAGTTAAAAACTGCAATATCCACACTGCTTTGCAATACCAAACAGAAGTTCGGCAAAAGAACAGAGCAACATGAGTCAGCCTTTGGCAGGGAGATCTGATCTTCTGGCATTTCTAATTGCAGAGGTCTGTTTTTCTGGGTCAGTTATAGTAGTTTCTGTTATCCAGTTCCTAGTGTCATAAGTGTTAGGTGACAAGCACACTAACAGTAATGTTTCCCTTTCGACAGTTTTTTTCTCTGGGCCTTCTGGAGATTGTTATAAATTGTTGCCACTTAAATTAGTGAAAATGCATTGTTCTTGCACTTACCTGTATATTAGTGATTGATTCACTAATTGTTACTAAACATAGGTGCTCTACATAAAAGAAACTGAAATTTGGAATGGGCTTAATGGAGAAAGTGGCAAGATAAAAACTCAGGTCTGAGATGCTTGATACTGGAAAACTGGTCACACTGTTGTACAATGAAAAATATTTGGTCAAATCGTTGCCTGATGAACACTGACAAAAGCTGTACTGTCGGAAAAAGTGAGGACTGATCAGAATGTTGGCTAGCGCTGGCTCTGTTGTCACCTTTAGGAAAATCTACAAGAGCTAGTGAACTCAGGTAAGAGGTAGAAAGCTTGCAAACACAGATGGGAGGAAATGCCACTTTGATAAGAGAAGTACTCTCTCCCTACAGTCTGACATCAATAGTACTAGAGAATCCTCTACTTTGGAGCCTTAGAAGGTTAAAAAATAAAAATACATTTCAGACCCTAAATTGAAGCCACTGCAAGGGCAGCAAAACCAGCAACCGCAGGAAGAGATAAACTGGTAGGCAAATGCGGCCTCTCTGAAGGCAAAAATGAGATTAAGGGTTTGGCCTTCCCCCAAATATATTACTTTAATTACTGCAAGGTAACAATCATTAAGTTAAGGGAGGGAGAGTAGGAAGAATGTAAAGGCCTGTCAATAATGGGAATATTTCCGTTTGCGAAAACCATCCTAGGGACTGGTTTGGTAAACGAGGATTTTTGAGGAGCACGCTAACCGTTTGACTTTCCCAGGCCACTGTTCTACCCTAGATCCTGAACTTTCCAGCCTCCCACCAGCTTTTCTCCCTTCAGACTGGCTAGCCCCCACCACCTAGACTGGCATATGCCAATAACTTAATCTATCCTGTTGCTACTGCTTCTCCTGACAGGAATTTTGTACAACTGTTTTTTTGTATACTGACAAAGACTTACGCTTTGAAAATCAGAGGGCATTCTGTCCACAACCAAGGACTTCTGTTCACTCCATAAGGGGTTTTGCCTTCAATTGCAAGTGTTACATGCCTACCTGTCCCTAGTTTCGTTGTGCCACTAAAGGTGTAAACAGTTTACCACCCTATAGATTCTCTTAATTCAATATATTCTGCAATATCTACAAGGAAAGTAAAAATGTAAAATAAAATGAAAATTACCCATGAAGGAAAAAAGAATATTCGAGGTTCAAAACCTTGACTAGATAAAATCTTTAGCTACGGGATACAGTGACACCTACAGGATACTGGCTAGACACGAGTAACCTACCAACATTCTGACAGAAGTATATCGTGACCAAACACCCAGTCTGGATTGCAAAATCTTGTGACTGTCATTGCTCCACTAAAAAATGTTACAAAGCAGTTCTCAGGTTCCCCAACAATCGCAAGCAATTGTTTTTGAACTGTATGAGAGCCTGAAGTATCATCTCTGTGCAGCATCTCAGAAGGCAGAGCCATGGACGAATGGCTGACCCAGAGCTTACTCTGCTCCTAGTTTTGGGAGTCCTTGCTGTTCCTGATCAGCAGGATTTGAAAATTGCTATGAATGCCATTTCTCTTTATTTTCTTAATCCTCTCTTTTCTCAAATGGAACTTTTCATTATAGTTTATCTTTTCCAACACTGTGCTTGTTTTGGACACAGATAATTTGTCTTTAAACTTCCAGAGAACCAGGAACTACAAATGGTCCTACTGGTGAGATTACCCATCATCAAGATTATACCCCTTGAACTTTGAGATGTATGCAGTAACTTGAAGAGAATTTGAGATGTCTCCATTGGGGGGAAAAACAGTGGTTATATTCTACTGTTTGGAAGAATGGTATATAAAGAATGTTAAATAGCCAAAGTATGGAAGCAGCAAATGTTAGTCTCCTACCAGATACCCATTCCCTTCTTTCTCATTAAGGGAACTCCTATTTTTTTGTGGATTGGCAATGAACCCACAAAAAAAAAAAAAAAAAAAAAAAAAACACACACACAGAAACAAAACTTCCTAGTCTCTGTACTGTTCCCTTAACAAACTCTGAAAGAACTCTGACTAATGAGAAAAGTTGAAGTGTGCTCAGGATTTCTGGAAAATTTTACTTTCCTGGTGTGGTAAATAATCTCCAAAGATGGCCACCACAAATTCCTTCCTTTTCTTTACATGCATGTTCCTTAACATATCAAAAAGTAGAGTCCAATTCTTTTCATGAATCTGGAAATACCTTAGTGAATGACTTGACTGATACGACATAGCAGAAGTTATATTCAGTAACTTTTGAAACCAGGTCATATGAAACCTTGTAGTGGCAAAAAGTTTAGTGACAACAAGCTGCAGTAGAAAATAGAAAATAGTCCTAATGAACTGATATATCAGGGTAAGGAGATTTCCCGGCAGAATTTTGAAAGTGTCCACTGTTTTCTGTTAGATGCATAGGATAAGATACAGATAAAGAATGAGCTTAAAAAACAAAACAAGACAACAAAACAAAACAAAATATTCAGTGTTTTATAGAATTTAGAGGAAAAGGAAAAAGAGTTATGGCTTATTGGGCTCAGAAGTAGAACTATTTATCATCTTCAGTTTCTCAAAATAAGAAATGGCCTTAGGGCAAAACTGAAACCCAGAGTATTTCCAGTAACACATAACAGGAGGGTAAAGTTCAGTTTAATAGTGCATGTGGAACACCCTTTACTGACACCTAAGAACATTTATGGCAGGGCCTCAACCAGACAAAATGGCTTCTATGAATATCTTGAGTATCTTACAGACTTTCTTAACTAGAAAATAGGGCTCCTAAGAATCTTAAGGATTTGAGCCTACATCGTGAAGACTCTCAGCGCAAAGAAGAAAGGAGCCTCTCTGGAGGGAAAAAAACAAAACAAAACAAAACAAAAAAAACATTGTGGGTGGCTTTTGTCTAATGAAGTAAACCCCAATAAGACTGAACTGAAAGGGATAGAGGGGGTTTAAAATAAAAATAAAATAAAAATAAAAATAAAAAAGAGCCCCCAGGGGCTTCAACATTTTTGAAGGCAGAAAGTAGGTGAAGAAAGCTACTCAGCAGCAAACACAGCCCATTTCTAAATGAAAAGAATATAAGAGTTAGACCGTGGGGTCAGAATCCTAGAGGGCAGAGGCAAATGACACAGAGACTCATTCATAGGGAGTACAACTCGACTCTAATCAAGGAAACTGCTGATTTGTGCTCAGCTAGACTTCAGACTTCCTGTGGATGAGTGAACATTATGAGCCTCCTGTCCGATCCCGCTCCTTTTTAAAATTGGAGGTGTTTTTTTTTTTTTTTCAAATTTCATACTCTTTGGATCACCATTATAATATTGAATGTGTTGATCAGATACCTTATTGAGCTAATAGAGCTGATAGATTATCTCTTTAGTTCAAAAATCTCCCATTAGAGAGAAATCATGCTTGAGCAACTACATTTGAAAAATTGGATCTTCACCTTCCCTGGAACCTGATTTACATGACGAATCCTAGCTTTTAAACAAAAGCCATAATGGAATACAATTTGGGGGAGAGTGGAAAGGGATTAGTCTATTTTGCATGTAGAAGGGGAGTGCATACTGGTAGCCAGGGTGCAGCCTGTGGTAGGTAGACAGGCTCCAGAAATGACCACCACTGATTCCTTGCCTCCATGTACACATGCTGCTTTCTCACATGACAAGGTAGGGTCCTTCCCTTGAATCTGAATACACTTTAGTTATTTTCTTGACAAATAGAATGTGACAGAAGCAATATTCTCAAACATCTAAGAGCAGGTCATAAAAAGCCTTGCCATTTTTATTTTCAACACTCACTCCCATGAAGTTCCCCAGTGCCATGCTGTGGGAAGCCTGTCACGTGTAGGCAATTCAACTGAGGCCCTAGCCAACAGCCAGGATCAACCCAACCACGCGACTTTCAGCCCTGATAAACCTGCAGGTGCCTGCAGCCCCAGATACAATCTTACTGCGATTACAGGAGTGATCCCAAGAACACACAGTCAGCCTAGTCAATATACAACCACATATGATGACAATGAATTGTTTTAACCTACTAAGTTTTGAGGAAGTTTGATATAAAATGGTAGATGGCAGGAACACCTGTTATCAGGACTAGTTTTCTTCTGGTCTTTTCCTTCTTCCCTTCTCAAAAAGGCATGATGCTTGCATCTAGAACAATCATCTTAAGACCATGAAGAAATATCAAGACATTTTAAGGGACTTTCACCTTGAAGGCTTTAAACTATAAAAGAAGCACTAGCAACCACAAACTTCTTAACTTCAAGACATTAGAAGAAATAATCTCCTATTAGGGCTTTTGGTCACACACAACCATATAATCAAACTTATACTCCAGAGATGAGGTGAATACAAAAAATGATACCATAAAGTATTGTTCTTTGCTAAACGGAGGCTGCTGTTCAGCTTTGACTTTTTTTTTGGGGGGGGTTGGGGGTGAGCAAAAAGAATCAGTCAAATAATTATAAAATTGACAGAATATAAAAGTAACAATCTACTTGCTGCTCAGTGGGAACCCAAACATTTCGGATACTAAATTGAAGTAAACATTACTCAGAGATCCTTAAAAAAAAACAAAAAAAAACTGTGTGCTGTAGTATGCAACTTACCCACCGCTAACAAGTTAAATATAACGTTATACTTCACAGCTATATATTTTATAACATCTCTCTTCAGTGAAAGCAGCATGCCAGACAGTCTAAAGCAATTCTACAAAATGAAAAGTAGTGAAGTTTTACAGCTGTTGGTAGTCTGAATTAATCAAAGAATAAAATTCAGAATATAGAAGAATTGGTGGCCAGTGAATGCTATTACCAATGTTTATAAAAATATTTTTGCTGGTAAGCTTTTGATATATCTGATAAACCCAGCAGTGTAAATATTGTATATAATTAAAGATGGACTCAAATGCTGATATGGAGATGGAGTTAGCATCCTCTTACGGAAACTGAAGAGCCTAAATAGCATATGTGCCTGGATGAAAGGCTAATTCAATCCGGAGACTGGCTGAGATAGTAGCCAGTAACACCTGATTTTCTTATAGAACATTTCTGTTCATTTCACAACAAAAATGGGCATAGAGTTATGTGACCAATAATTTTAACCTGGAAAAAAACTGGGTACTGCCAAAGTGCCCTCTTTGATTGTGTGTGTGTGTGTGTGTGTGTGTGTGTGAACACAGTGTTGATTTGGATATAAGAGGTAAGGGAGATGCTAAAGAAGATTCATGATTTCTGGCTTGTATACTTGAATGACAGTTGATGCCCATCACTAGTCTGGGAATAAGGCCTATTTTGGTGAGGATGATCATTAATTTGAGGGATATATGGACCACTCATGTGTGGGTGGGAAGTATATACAGAGGTTTGGATATACAGGTCTTAAGTGTCAGAGAAAATTGAAGCCAACATATTTGTGAGTGTTCTGCTGATTGGAATGGCTTTACCATTCCATTCCCCTCAGCCTGACTAAATTGACAGGCTTCTTCCTACTGCAACGTACTTTACCTTTTTTTCTTTTTTTTTAATCATTTGCTTTAGAAAACATGTAAATGTAAATTCTCTCTGCCCCTTTGAGATGTAAATCTTTTTTTTTTTTAACTATAGTTTATTGGAGTGACAATTGTTAGTAAAGTTACATTGCTTTCAGGTGTACCATTCTGTAATACATCATCTATATATCACATGGTGTGTTCACCACCCAGAGTCAGTTTTCCTTCCATCACCATATATTTGACCCCCTTTACCCTCATCTACCATTCCTTTATCTCCTTATCCTTTGCTAACCACTAAACTATTGCCTGTGTCTATGAGTTTTTATTTCTTCATCTGTTTGTCTTGTTTGTTGTTTTCAGTTTTATATACTATGTATCAGTGAAGTCATATGGTTCCCGACTTTTTCTGTCTGACTTATTTCACTTAGCATAATAATCTCAAGATCCGTCCATGTTGTCGCAAATGGCACTATTTCATCTTTTCTTATGACAAAATAGTATTCCATTGTGTATATATACACCATGTCTTCTTTATCCAATCATCTATTGAAGGATACTTTAGTTGTTTCCATGTCTTGGCCACCGTAAATAAAGCTGCAATGAACAATGGAGTACATATAACTTTATGGAAAAATATTTTCAGATTTTTTGGGTAGATACCCAGGAGAGGGATTGCTGGGTTATATGTTAATTCTATTCTTAATTTTTTGAGGAGCCTCCACACTGTCTTCCATAGTGGCTGCACCAGTCTGCATTCCCACGAACAGTGTATGAGGGTTCCTTTTTCTCCACAGCCTCTCCAACACTTGTTACTATTTGTCTTGTTGATGATAGCCATCCTAACTGGTGTGAGGTGATATCTCATTGTGATTTTTACTTGCATTTCTCTGATGATTAGCGATGTTAAGCATCTTTTCATATGTCTATTGGCCATTTGTATGTCCTCTTTGGAGAAATCTCTCTGCAGGTCCTCTGCCCATTTTTTAATTGGTTTGTTTTTCTTGTTGTTGTTGTTGTTGTTGAGTTGTATGAGTTCCTTATGTATTTCAGATATAGCCCCTTATTGGAGGTGTTGTTTGCAAAAATCTTCTCCCATTTGGTTGGTTACCTCTTTATTTTGTAAATATTTTTAAAAACATCTTCACAGTTTTACAATCCAGGAATGTCTTTCTTAGCGACCTGGAACCATCTTTTGGAAGCATAAATGAATTTCAAGGGAGCTAGTACCCTTATCTCTCAGTTGTTATGGGAGAGTAAGAGCCTAACTTTGACAGAACCAAATTGCAAAACTCTCTCTTATCATAAAGATATGAAAAGTTTATTTTTCCTTTGGATCAGGACAACTAGAAAACATAGATGGCCCTAACATCTTCTTTCTAACTAGTTCACCCCAGTACTTAAAAACTCTTCTGCTCTTTGTTACAGTGGAATTGAGGTTAAATTCAGTTCTGGCCTCTCTCCACTATTGTAATAGCCTTGAATAAACTCTTAATTGCCAGTTTAATTTTGCCTGGTACAATTTTTGCTTTGACACTGTCTATATATAATAACTGAAGTCATGAGTAATTATTCCTAGGGAGAGATCAGAGTGTAAAGAGGAGAAACCGAAAAGTAGAGAGAGCTACAAATAGAAGAGGAAAAGCAAACAAGAAGATATCAGAGAAGCCAAGGAGAGTGATTCTTTTTATAGACTGTTTTGGGAAAGGTTTCCTTAGAGGCTATTAAAATTCATCCATCAGTTAATATAAATCAGTAGATGGTTGTGTATAAACAGGATTATTTTGCTTTCCTGTGAAATTAGTTTTACTGAATTATAATGGAGTGTGATGTCAGGAGTTTACATTAAAAGACCGTATAAGAAAGATGTGCATGATATACTTTGTGGGTTCACTGTAAAGATGTTGAGAAAAGTGTTCACTACTGTATACCAGAGGACCTCCATTACATTACTCCTTGAAAACCTAGTAAAAGAAATTTCCCTCTGGTCTCTGCACTAGTAATAAATGAATAACTGCCTCTCTCTTGAGTGACACTTATGGCACAGTTAGAGCAAGAGTATGAAATTTCATAGCATAGATGTGAGACAATAAAATCATAGTATGACTTTATTTCCCTTTTATATCCCTGTGCCTCAATTTCCTCACCTCTTCAAGATGATTCTATCTGTTCATTGTATGTACATTTATAAACAACCTTATCCTTTGGAAAACAAAATTTACATTAGTAAAATTAAATTTCCTGAACTTATATTCAATAGGCCATTCTGCTACTACTAGTTGTTGGATTTGGGGCAACTCCTTTAATCTTTCTCAGCCTCAGTATCCTTATCTGAAAAATGAGGATAATCATCTTTCCCTCAAAGAGTCAATGTGAGGACTGAATGAATTAACGCATCTAAAGCATTTAGTACATCAGTGTTCAGTTAGCCTGAATTATTAGTTACATGTGGAGAACATGTGAAAAAAGAAATACTGAAGATAACTAAGTTGAGGAAAATGATGGAACCAGAAAACAGCATAAGGTTAGCCTCTGAAGCTCTGCTCTTAATCATGATGTGGTTAATCCTCAGACTGGCAGACGATCTCATTCTGAGGTTACAACTGGGTCACTGGTGGAGCTTGTCTAACGATATAGATAATTAGGCCATTCCCTATGTCAATATAACGTGAGTGTCGGAACAGCACATGTATATACTTTTTTTTTTTTTTTAATTTCCATAGACTAGGAACCATCACATTTCCTGAAGAAAAGAAATATTTTGCTCCTCAGTATGTCTATGAAGAGTCTCTTCGGTCCTGCTAATAGTTTCAGGTTTCAGATCCCCATATGTAATTGTTTTTGATACAAATCAAAACATTTTTTTGATACACATCAAAAAAATACCTCTTTGAACCTTCTCCTAACTGGACCCTCAGTCCAATTTTTCAACTATATTTTACCTAGTAAGTTTCTCACGGACTAATAGCTTCTCCTGAATGAAGCAGTTAAATTTTAAGTAGACTATTACTAATTTAGTCAGGGAGGACTAGGAAGCCTACAGATTTCCAAACAACAGACATGAGATCTTTGATTAGTTGCCTTTGGCTTACTCATATTTGTGATACATCATGGAACTATGGATTTAAGAAATCCTAGTATCTGAAGTAAAATCAACAGGTACAATCTTTCCGAAAAGACAAATTCTGGACATTGCTGCAGGTAATTTTTTCTTAGAATATGGCAAGCTAGGGTCCGAAAGTAATCATCCCAATTATTTGTCTTGTCCTTTCTAATAGATTTCCATTTCTATTTTCAAGATATGTTAATTTTTATTTGACAATATTTCCCGACTCTCTGTGGTAAAATACACATTGCCAGCCACGCCATTGGATTATTGCACTACATTCTGCAGGAAATGTAATGGTTCCTAGTCTATGGAAATTTAATTTCTCTCCTTCTACATTTCCTCTTACCTTGTAACGTGTTACTGGCATGGGCAGATAAAACATATTGAAAACTGTGGCTTTAAAACATTCAACTTCTGACGTAGGGGATGATACCGTGAAATGAAAGGAAACATTAAACATCTTAGTAAATCAAGCATAGCATCTGTATTGAGAATAATTTCTGCTTGATTCTTATAAGTCACTGAAGTTAAAACTGTTTATGAAAGCCATCCTTGAAAGCGGTGGGGTAGCCAGAGGAGTATTTAGGGAAATAGGTATACTGATCACCCATATTTATGGAATGGATCATTGCACTACATTCATCCCTTCAATCATTTTTTTCTTTTTTACCTCCCAACATGTGAGAAACAGACTATCTTTCCTTTCTTGCTTCATTTAGAAAGGTAAATTAGGTAAAATTATACTGAATAAGGAAAAAATCAATAAAATTAGAACTAAAGTAGCAAAACAAAGAACATAAAAAAAGAGCGAGAGAGAAGGGGGAGAGAGAGGGCAGGTGATAAGGTAATAGATTATATCCTTGGTAAGGCAACTAAACCCTCAAACCAGCTAGAAGCTGACAAGGTGCAGGCTGAGTACTCACCCCGCCCAAGGTTACCTACCTAATAAACCTGAGAAATCAGGCAGAAAGAACAAGTTGATTTTCTAGCTCCATGTATGGTTGGTCACAGCTTCCATTTCACATGTAGAACATCTATGAATTACTTCAAACCTTTCCTTTCTCTCCATTTACTCTTCTCCTGAACTAGAACGCAATTACACTATTGCCCACTGATCTCTAATTCCTAGGTTAGGCTCTTACCAAAAAACACAGCCAAAAGGAAGTACAAAATGGGAAAGGAGAATAGCAACATGTTTTCACAACATCTAAGTTATCACCAGCCATTTTATAATGTCCACATAGCTTTGTAGGCAAAAATCCTAACCATTTCTTCAGAATGTTTGTTAGATACCTAATGCAGCTAAAATTTGACATACTATCTGGAACTTAAATCAAGGTATGGCTTATGATGATTACAACAGTAGATTTGCAGTTCAAGAATGACTATGTGAAACTAATGAAATAAAAGCATTTTTAATCAGCATGCCAGAATTTCGATATTCAGTTGAAAAACATTACTTTTATAGTAGTCATCTAGAGAAACTGTATATTTCTAATAAAGTTGCCACCACTGCTTAAAACATTTTGGTTACATCTCCTTTAAAATCAATTGGAAGATAACTTATGAAAATTACCATTACTTTAAGTTATCTTATTAAAATTCTTATTCTTCAGCATATTTGATTCTTATTTCCGTTTAATGTTAACACAAAAGTCAGTTTAAATAACAGCAGTTATTAAAAGAATGATCACTATATCTAAGATACTATAGTATAAGATTTACAAATATCACAAGATGGTAGGTTTGGGGCTAAATTTCATCAAAAAAATGTGTTCTTTTTAATAACATTTTAAAATGAGGGAACTTCATATAAGAAATCTAGTCTTGGCATCTCTTGAAAATAAAAACTAAAATATTTAGCAATACTGGGCAAGTATTTCCTTGTAGCAGCAATTACTGGGAGCTGAACAGCGGTGATCCCTTTAGAAGAGGAGATGCATTTCACTTAGTCCCTGCTTACACAATATACACAAATACACTGACATCAGGGGACTTGACTCCTGGAGGAAAGCCTGTCAGTACAAAGGTAAGACTAAGTCGGCATCCTGGGTGGCCAAATACTCCAACTTACCTCATTGCGAGAGGATTACCTATCTTTGCCTTGTGGAACTCTGAAGTGGCCTTAGGGTTTGTTTTGACCAATAAAATGTAGAAGCAAATGATACATGCCCTAAAGTGATAGGGCATGTATCACTTTAGGGCAGAAACTTATGAACTAGCATGCAGTTTACCATGTCTGGACATTCAGCTATGAGGCAATATTCCAGGCAGAGGTTTCTCCACCAGCCTTGGCAGAAACAAGGGAGAGCAGAATCACAGTCTATAATAAATGGGCAGCATGGGTGAGAAATAAGTTTTTGTTGTAACCCACCGTGATTAGGCTACCATCTGTAACTACTATATGACCTAGCCTATCCTGACTGATACACACACATTTAAATGACCTCCCTAGCTCCTATAAGCAACTGAATTTGTGACCCATGGTTTTCCTATAAGTAAATTTTTAGAATGTGAAAAACTGAAGCTCAATAAGGTTAAATTATTTGTTCAGAAATAATGAAGCCAGTCTCTGTATCCAGGTCTGTCTGATTCCAAAGTCTATGCATGTACTTTAATTTCTTGTTCTCCTACACCATAATATGACTGGAATGTTTTTGCCATTATTTTTCTTTCACAATACTGTAAGTAAATAAATAAAATGGCTGTAAAATTCAATAGCTTCTCAAATATCTAATCAAAGTAGGTATCTTAACAAGGAATTTGCTAAAATACGATAACCCTTTTTGACAGATTTTTCTAGAAATCATACAAAATATGTAAGTTAATATATAATTCTATATAGTGTTTGAGTTTGTTTTGTAAACACATTCTGTCTGTAACACTTTAAAATAATTTTAAATCATAGTTATTGTTTTGCATACAACTCAGACATTTATTAGTATTAAAAAAAAAAAACCACAAAAAGCAAAGTGATAAATTTGACTTATTTTCCCCACAAAAATGGGAAGTATATTTTGGTAAAGAAATTTTAAAATTATTTTACACACCAGTTAGTTGCTGGAATTTATAGTTCCGGGGGAAAATATAATTAACCAGAAAAAAGAAAACAACAAAACATCATCTGACTAGTATATAGAACAGTTTACAATAATATGGTAAGCAAAAAATAAAACTGATCAGTAAACACTGCTTTAATTTCCAAACAGATTTCTATTATAGTACAGTTTACTGCCAACAACTCTAAGCCCATTAAGTACACTTCTATACATACAGAGATATAGCAAATGATAACAGTATTTACTGAAACAACAAATTAAAGGTTGTCATAATATATGTAACTTAAATACCCCCCCCCATTGATAAAGTGGCTTCTTATTCCTTAAACATAGAAATTCTGCTCTTCAATGTAGAAAGATGAAATGCTCTCATCAAAAGGCACATTCTTATCTGCAAGAAAAAAAGATATTATAAATGTTCACCCTGCAACAAATTTAAACACATTTAAAAAGATTCCTTAAGATTTGGAGTGGCAAGAAGATAATGAAAGTATTTAGTCTAAGGGAATTAACAGTGAATGGCACAGATAAAACGCATGATTACTTTGTCTTTATTCATTATATCAGATACCATTTTTTAAATTATAATTCTAACTTTTTCAAAGGGATTTTCTATGTAACTAGTGTGGGTAATTAAAGACTATTTCAAAGTCATACTAAAGTGATACCCTCACATAATATTCATAGATGACTTCCATTAACAAGTATACAATATAGTTATTTGTTTCCCTAGTTTCTGTAAATGTAAATCTTAAATGATCCTATGTCTAATTAATTGATTGAAGTTGTAGGCCTAGAAGTATGCTCTATGAAACAGACAAATAAAAAATACTTCTAATATTTATAATACAATAACAGAATTTATCCATACAGAATATAAGGTTTTCCACAAACATATACAATGGGGTAAGTTTGCCCATTTTCTTACTTTATTGACTAGTTTATGATAATATGAAGTTATAGTTTCATCACACACATTTTTATAGACCTTAATCCTAATTATACACCAGACTACTATCCAAACCATAGCTTCCAAGAAACTTCTGTTAAGAGCCATTAAAACAGAAAGCATTCAGTGAAACTAAAAGAATAGCCAAAGGTATGCAAATTTTACTAACTTAATACATCTTCCTTTGTAATCAACATTTAGAATTTCATGAAAGATATGTACGAGAATGAGCAATATTTTCTATCAGCTTGTGTTATCTAAACCTTTTGCAAGCAATCTATAATAGATCTCTAAATGATCATTAGATTTGTATAAGCTAATGACTTTTAATATATTTTAATTTGAGGGTAAATTTAAGCTTTTTAAAAAGCATATTGAAAGTTGTTAAAAAACAATAACACTTAGTCCTCATTTTACACAACCCTTGTCCTTTCCATGAATAAAACACTTAATCATCTTGATAATGAATTGACTATGAAAAAATAAATCAGTGAAATCAAAATTGCAGTTTCATTTAGCAGAATAAGAACATAAACTCACAGGCACTGAATCCAACTCTATCATTATATAGCTTTTTGGACTTGGAGTACTTATGAGAACCTAAGAAATGTTTAGCAATGGAACTGTAAGATGTTTTGTGGTCGAGAAGTATCTAGTACATGAAGAATCTCTTAATGTGGTTTCAGAAATGCATTTTGAAATTCATAGTGAAGCTCAAAACATGTGCATATGCATAACTGTCTACTATGATATATTATATTATCCAACATTTTCTTAAACCTATTTATATGTTTCGGACTGTACAACCTACTAGAGTATTACATTACTTGAGTTGGGATTTCCTCAATGTATCCCAGATGTTTTCACCCTAACACTTATTATGTGCTATGTGGAACACCCATTCTCTCGTCCTTCCCTGGCATGACCAAACTATAGACCAAACAATACTGAAGAAAACATTCTTTCTCTGAAGCCCGATAAGAAATATTTTTAGCCTATTAAGAATCAAACCCACCAGCCTCCAGCCTTAAACCTGGTCTCCACTGTATCTTCTTAATTCAAATAATGAAATGTCACGTACCTACCTAGTCATCGTCGCCAGTGGGAGCCCTTAGGTTCTCTTGGACTTCTTAGGCCCTACATTCTGCAGGAGTACTATTATCTTGTCAAATGTTCTCATTTCCTGCCTCTCCTAAGTTAGCCTTTACTTCTGCTTTGACGCCTCTCAACTGAACAACTGAAACAACTTCAAAATACTGAACCTTAGTTCTTCCCAACTCTAATTCATCTTTTACCAAGTTACCAAAATCACTTTCCTAGAACATGAATTTTATGGTATTTACTCCTTCGCTCCAAAGCAGCTGATGATTTATGACCATTTTCGCAAATAGTAAAATCCAAATCCTTAATACGTTGTTTTTTAACACTCTCTTCTTGATTTGGTCCGAAATTTGACTGATTTTCTATGATCCTACATATCCTGCGTTCTACAGAGACTCACCAACACACACACACACTCTTTACAGGGCATCCCTTGGCTCATGCTTTCAACTTTGCTTGAAATGCAGCTTTCTCCCCTTTCATATGTCTCTTATTTCAATATGTCACATATATTTTTAAAATAACTACAACTTAATATCACCTGCTCAGTGAAATCTCCTATATTGCTATCCCCAACTCAGTTGCTCAGAGATCCCACTGGCAGTTTGACAAATGTGGAGCATGAGCATGGCATGGTGAAAATACCCAAGGATTCCTGCTTTCTGGAGAGGGAATACAGAAATTGTAAAAGGTGGACTGGCAGATTCAGGGAAGCTTGGAGACAGAACCAGGAGTACATAGGATAATCTGTATGGACTATTAACAAGAGGCTCTTTGGGCAGAAGTGGCAGGGATAGAGGCTAAGCCCCCAAATCAAGTAGGACCGCAAGTACACCGTCTCCGGGGGGAAAAAAAACTTTATTTCATAGCTTCCAAAACACACATTTCATATATTAACATCTTTGATGCATCTTCCAATGAAGACATCGTGGAGCTGTTGTCAGGTGGTATTTCTTACACAATTGCCATTGCCTATGTGTGCACAAAATTGACAAAGCTCTTTGTATTGTTGTCACTTCAACTGAGTTACATGCAGTGTTAGTAACATAAAGAATGGGCTAATGATGTTTAAAATGCCTTCAAAAAGTAATCTCATGAAGCAGCGCTGAAGCAAAAGTTATTGTACATGTAGAAAGGGATGAAAAAGAATAGTAGGCTTTAATTTATATCAGTAAGCAAATGTTTGTCACTGGTATAGTGGGGTGAATTCTATATTTTTGCTAAGAAACAACATCTTTTAAAAATGGGAAGACATTCCAGGTAGACAAAACTCTGCTAATTTCTGTTCTGAGAAACTATTACACACCAAAAAATGCATTTGATGGTGGAAGAAATTGCCTTTTTTTTTTTTAGAAGGGATAAAAAAATATAGAAGTACTGAGAGGCTGGTGTGTATGATTCCTACGTAAGGTAAACTATATTATTTCATAATTAAATTGACAGCATTTTTTTTCTTAGTTTTACAGCTTAATAGTGTCATGGATTAAATGAATAATGGTGCAAATCTCCATAGAACTTAGGTCAACTTGGAGTGAAGGGAGGGGGAAAAAGGAATATGGAGAAACTTTAATTATGATGTTTAAATCTTGAATTGACAATGTTTATACTGGAGATAACTACTGAAATTGACAAGTTCAGGTTCTTCATCATTAGAATTCAAGATGTAAAGAAATTAAGAATGTTACATCCTTGCGTAATCACATTCTACGATAGTGACATACAGGACCAGTACAACAGATCTATTTCAAATACATAGTCACATGAGAAAACAGACATAGGTAACCTCAACATTTAATGCCTTGATGGCTTCCAGTGTATTTAAAATAGGATATGCAACACATTGGGTTATGTGTGCTACTGAGTTTAATAGTTAAATATATTTTTTAAATGATATTCATTCATTTAATCACTAACATATATTGAACTTTAATTATCAGCCAGAAATATCGCTTGATACTGGCAAGGATAGTGATGACAAAAAAGAAATAAAGAAGAAAAACAATAAACATAATTCCCCGCTCTCTCAGTACAGAACCACAACTAAAACCTAGAAATCACTCAAAGGACAAAAAACTGTGGCCTTTGAAAGGAAGTCTGAATTCTAGAACTATCTTAGTCAGTTATTCACTGGATGCTCTCAAGTCCATTTTCTTAAAAGGCGAATGAAACAGTTTCCAAAAGAATATTAAGGATGTCTTTTTATGGAAGATGAAAACAGACAACCATTAAAGGGCCCCAAAGCTGGGAAACAGTTTAGAGATGCAATCCAATCACATTTGACCGGTGACTTGGTAAGGAGGAAGAGTGAATATTCAAGGGACTAGAATAAAGTTATTCAGTTACCAGGGACGAAAGCTCAAGAAGCACTGGAGTCTACATAATCATATTCTGGTGCTCCTTATTTTACCAAGACTTCTGAATCATGAAGGTTTAGTCACTGAAATCTAAAGATTAGATCAGATGTCAAATGTTCTACTATTAGACCACTTACAGAATTCCCACTGCACTAAACAAACAAACAAAAAAAGCTACTCTGGTATGACAATAGATTCCTACTCCTAAAAACAATCACAACACTCTATTGGCATGCTATGTTCTATCCTATAATCCTATTGTCCTGAATACTTCCTGTTTCTCTGCAAAACTGCTACTCATGAACAATTCCTCAGAATTCATGCCTTCATTCGGTGACCCCACCCAAACCCAAACATTCCTCTTCTGCCAGTTGCCAAGTTTAACCTTAGAAAATACTTTAAATAGCCAGGGTGACATATTATAAACTGTCTACTCAACATTTATTATCTCTCCTTTCGGTTTGCTAATAAAAATATCAATTTTTGTCTTCCCTTCCTTTCCTTTCTCCTCCCTTCCCCGACCCTCCCGCACTCTTTATTTGTTTGTTTGTTTGTTGGTTTGTTTGTTTTTTGAGAGCTAAGGGTGGGGAGTGGGTCAAAGTCTTTTGGTAGGTAGAGGACAATTCTGAGAAATTTTGAATTTCTGCTAAAGACATAGGCATAGCATGGGTTCTTGCCTGCCACTCCCTTGTTGCCTGGAACATAGATGTGATGGATGAAAATACAGCGGCCATACAACCAGGATAAGACAAGCATGAGAAAAGGTTTGAGAAAATTGCATAGATGTAGACTCTGTCATCAAACAGCTATTGAATTGATGCCAGGAGCCAACTATTACAGAATTATGATGTAAGAAAAACTTCTGAGTCTTTGTAATTCTAGGTTCTCTATTACTGGTAGTAAACAGTAGTCAGACTTATAGAAGCAGGGAGTAGAAGGGGGATTGCCAGCAGCTGAGGGGAGAGAGCAATGGGGAGTTGTTATTCAATTGGTATAAAACTTTCAGTTATGCAAGATGACTAAGTATTAGTGACTGTGTCTGGAGTTAACAATACTGTATTGTGCACCTGAAAATTTAAGACACTAGATCTCATGTTAAATACCCCATCCAAAAAAAAAAAAAATCGCCATGATTTTCTATGTGTCGTATTAATAAATTTTATTGAAATTTCCATTTTTTCAAGCTTCAAGAATGCACTGTCTCTACATATTACACAATGATACAATAATTTTAAAAAGACATTATTTTCAAGGACAATTTAAAAGCAAACTCGGAAAATCTGAAACTATTAAAATGGCTATAAATCCAAATCAAGTCTGAGGAAAAACTGTTCTAGTGCAGGCAAGGGAATTGTTACTTTTTGTTCATTTGAATAAATTTGCAAATACTAGATTCTGTTTTTTGTTTTTTCTTCTTTCTCCCAGTTCTTTTTCTTTTCTTTTTATTTGTTTTTAAGAAGATATAATATCTATGGATTTTAGAGAATAAATTCTATTGGAGAGAAGCACTGGGAAAGGTGCTTCATAATTGTGTTTAGGACTTTTCCTGTCTATAAACTTGAGGTCCTCGTTCCTGTATTATCCTAACCCCATTCACATAAACCAACCTTATGGGTGGTTATGCTCTGCCACCCATGTCCATCTATCCTACCATATTCCTTAGAGAGTCTGCAATCCAAACAAGCACAACAGAATATAAATCCTGAACGAAAGCAGTAGGTTTACTAAAGGATTACTAAAGGAATCAATTGCTATATGAACAGAAACTTGTAATTCAATGTTGTATAAGAGTTTTCATTTAAGAGAATCAGTTTAAACTAGATCAAATATGTTTACTCTAAGTCTGTGCTGTCCAACACAATAGCCACTAGCCAAATCTAGCAATTTAAATTAAAATTTCAATTCGTTAAAATTCAATAAAATTAAGAATTCAGTTCCTTAGTCACACTAGTCACAGTTCAAATGTTCAAGAGCCACATACTACTAGTGGCTATCAGATTCGATAGGACAACTGTAGACCATACACTGGAATGAGAAAATAGCATGCCAATCAGAATCTGATATATTATATAATTTGTTAAAATAATATACACACGATTCATGTTAACCAATAAGTACATTGTGATGTCTAATTATGATTAATGGAGCAAGGTTATTTTCTTATAAGGCCCAATGTCCACATTGAATAAAGTAAAACAAATAAAAAAAAACTCCTACATGACAGGTTCTCTTTATTACCTATTTAAGTAATGAAAAAGACAGCATAGTTCCCTTTAAGTGGATAAAATACAGGCTATCTCACTAGTAACACACCACTGGGTATGCTAAAATACCAGTTTCTATCTAAAAATAAACATTTGAATAACCTTAGTGTTTATTGTGATAATACATTATGCTCTACGTTGAAAGTAGTGTTTGAAAAATTGGAACTATTTTCAAATTGATAACTGTTTAAATAAGATCTTCTTAATGAGAGTTTCTGGTTAAACAAATATCAAATCTGCTTTCTGATTTTGATATGCTGATGTTAATAACCAGAAAATATTTACTGGCCAAGTAACATTGAGTACAAATGTAATGAACACATACAATATTAAAATTAATGAGGCAGAACAGTGGCAGCTAAAAAGCAAATTTAGTGTATTTTAAATTACATACTTGGCAAAAATTATTAGAATAGCCTTGAAGTGATAGAATTACTAGCTTTTAGAAGCTGCTACAAAGATTGTCAAAATGCCCTTTACCATTACAAAATAATAATAATTTTACTCTTCAGTAGAAATCAAACAGAATAGCAAGAAGGTATTGTTACTATTTGTTGTTTTATGTTATTTGTTGTTTTATGTTATAAAGCACTGTTTTAAACTGTGTTTTTGAGATGGGTTATAAATATTTGCTTCAAATATTTTTTAATTATATTCAATATATAAAATATATTAAAATATATTCTCAGTATTTGATTTGAGAAAAATGAAGATAATTTTTAATCAGTATATGTTCTCAGATTTCTCATTTTAACCAAAAGGGCTGAAACATCCTACACAATAGTTAAAGAATTGATATTTGTTTTTGTTTTATAATTCTTTTGGGCAAAATGTCTCAGTAATTAAACAAAGAGATACCTCTAATATAAAAAATTAGGGTATCGACAGTAAATTCAAGAGAAGTTATATTAACCAAGCTGCTTAAGTTATTTTTTCCACATACTTACACATTTTTCCCAATCTAACTATATTAACCTCAATGCTTAAATTACTATAGTGGTAATGGTGGTTAACTACTCAATATCTATCAAACCCCAAAAGATAATTCTGAACTAATCATGGTACTTCCATTTTTCTTCCCAGGATTTAGTTTAACAATGATCACACGACTAATGAGATGGAAAACAAAAACAAGTAACAGTAAGCAAGTCATTTCCAGAAAACAACTCTGTTAAGAGTTTCTGGGGAAATTTTTCTCATTTTTAAAGAAGAGACACAAAAGAGCTAGTGTGTAACTTCCACCCACAGATACCATTCTGGGTGTGATTATAGCACCTGCTGGTATCGTTGTATTATCAGCCTAAAAATGAAGATGACACATGAGGATGGGCAGAACCATGGGCATCACAGAGAATAGAAGCCAGAGCCCTGATATACCTACCTGGAGTCAGCCCTATCTCTGACACCCTTTTATATAAAATAATAAATTTCCTTTAGGAAATTTAGATTGAACCATATATTAGCAGTTCATATGGTTCAATCTAATAGAAAAAAACAGTGAAAATAATTACCCCAAATCCTAACTACCAACTATAATCATTATTAAAAATGTGATGTATTAAAAGCCACATTAAAAACATCCCTCTCAGAAAGAGTTAATTACAAAAGGATAATTTCAGGCTCTGTTAAAATTGTAAGCAAGGAAATCCATTTACCTCTCTGGAAATGACTTGCTTCCTGCTATTTTGTGGATAGAATTCGGAAAATGAAGAGGAACTAATTTTAAAAGCACTTAATGAAGGCAGCATCAGTAAGAGACAATCCGACAAGAATTGCCAGCAGTTATACTGTAGACTAATATGATTCTGCATTGTAGCTGACAAGGTAGGCAGATCAACATATGTGTATTCCTCGTTTTTAGGGTCCTCATTTGAAAAGGAGTGATAGTGAATGCTGGTATACGTGACAAAATGAATAAAATTTAAAATTATTCTCTTCATAGATATAAATCAAATAAATATTTTAAAAATGAAATGAGACTGAGGCAGGAAGAGATGCCTAAATAACTTATGAGCCTCAGTTTTCCTATCCTTAAAATGACAGCAACAGGAAGCACTTTGCAAAACTTGTTTTGATTTCATAGTCCATGCAAAAAACCTAACAGGTACATCCAGCACTACGCAAAGTAGGTATTTACTAACCAGTGACCATTGCAATCACTCCTTTTGTAGTTCTGTTACCCCACGCTGTCCAGGCTCACGTTGGGCTCAGTAACAGGACCCCTGATGTTATCCTTCTAATGATATTTACCACTATCACCCATTGTTTTTTTCTACCATTAATATGGCCATTCTAAGAAGTCCTTGGTAAAAGTCCTTTTTCAGAATCAAGACCTTCTGATAGATTCTCCACTTCTAAGTATTGATTTTTCACCTTTATTGGAAGAAACAAATGTCATTAACCATCATTATCATCTGTTATAAAATGAATCATGATAAGATCGATATGCATCTTTCCCACAAGATAAATTTGAACTGTTGAATAAACTGATGGCATAATGTATGTTTAATCTCTAATACCAGCATCAGAAAATCAGAGAAAGTCCTGCTCATAGAATCAGCTTCAAATGAAGTAATGAAGTTTGGACTGCATATCTCATCACAGAAAATAATCTCCAAGCAACACAAGGTAATGTAAATGCTGCCTGGGAAATACGGAGGAAATGCTGAAGTTGGAAAAAATCATTATTTTGCAACTATCATAGTGAAGATTAGATCAGGCATGAATCATGACAAATGAGTGCTAAACCTAGGGGGAAGTTTTAATGAGAAGTAGAATCTTTTTATGATTTAAAATGTCTCCTTGTTAGTTGCAAAGGGGAAAAAAGCAGTAACATACTGGAGAAATTGGACAAAACCTTGAAAGGTGCACCACAATTACAAGTGCTAATGATGGATAGATGGGAATCGTGTCTCCAGATATGAAACGCTGAGAAGGAAAAAGGATGGTCTATGCAATATTTCAACTAAAAATGTATAACCTGAATCCAATTATGAGAAAACACCAGAACATCCGGTAAATATAAAATGAGAGAAATACATCCTTCTGTATATTATGAGAGAAAGACCACACAAGAGAACAAATGAAGTAAAATGTTAATAGGTGAATCTATGTAAAAGGAAAAAAAAAAATCACATGATATTCTTTGTACTATTTTTATTCTTATAACTTTTCTGAAGATTTGAAATTATTCCCAAACAAAAAGTTGTTTTTAAAGTAACACATAAATATATGCTCTTCAAAGAAACAAAAATCAAACAACATAGAAGGATACAGAAACAACAGGAAAAATGAAAATGAACTGTCAACCTCCCATTGTCACCTTTTTCCCACTAGAAGCTAAACTTAGCAAAGTCAGGATTTTGTTTTGCTTTTTTTTTTTTCTTTTTTCTTTTCTGTTTTGTTGCTCTAATGTGTCCCAAGCACATTACCAGTGCCTGGAATTAAACAATTGCTATATGAATAGCTGCTACATCACTCATTTATTGGATGGATGAATGCATGAATGAATAGGAAAGCACAGTTAATATTTTGCTGTTTTTACTTTATGTAGACATATGTATATTAATGCTTTTCTCTAAAATTTAAAAAAAAACACTAAAAATAGTTGATTCAAGACTTAATGGGAATTATCATTGATAATTATCATAATCATTACCTCTGAAACTTGCTTCTTCATTATTACCGTTTTTCCCCTCCACACACTCCAAACACATTACCTAAATCTGGTTGATAATACCTTTCAAAGCCTCTTGGATAATTTACTCCTATTTCTCTTGCTGTCACTCTAGTGCCAGCCACCCCATGTACTTGTACTATCTTTTTGGTTACCTAACTCCTATCTTACTCTTCAATCCACTGCAGAGTAATCTTTGTTTCCCATCCTAAAATTTTCCAGTGGCTTTTCGTAACTTGTAGAATAATTTTTAACTAGTTAACATGGATCATGATCTGCCTTCTGATTCTTTGTGCTGTCTTACCCATCATGCTTCCTTTTGGATTCAAAGATCAAAAACCGTTCATTCATTCCTTCATTTATTCTCCCACATGGTAATGTAGCATCTATTTAACTTCTTTTTGTTCCTTAAATACTCTAGTCCCTCTTGCCTCTGATACTTTGTGCCTGCTGTTCTCTTTTCAACCTTCACCCTTATATTCACCTTTTATTTTGCTAAGTTCTACTAAGTTTTCAGGCCCCACTTACATATCACTTCCAAGAGGCTTTTCTGGACCATTACTTTTTGGTTAAGTGTCCCATGCCTTGCTGTAAGTTCTTACACCACCTGAACTTATTCTTTCTCCATTTATGTAACTCTTATTAATGTCTAGCTCCCGAATGGAAGGCAAGATTAATGAAAAGTGGGGCATAATTAAAGATAACTATTAGAGAAAGGTCTGTGATGAGGCAGGATACAGAATAAAAGATGGCAACAGGTAATTTTATCTCATGGAAACTGTCCCTTCTTTATGCCCTTCGTATCTTCCCTAGTTCTGTCCTTTTTCTTTTCTGCTAAGCCACCCCCCTGCTACTACAAGAGGTATTATTCTATTAAGAAATCTGATTATGTGATTGTATATACTCCCGACAAACAGTATCAATAGTGCTCCAATAAAAGGGTAATAGCAAACTCCGTAGCAGATTACAAAACTCTGCACCTTTCCCTGTAAAAATCTTGCATTTGTGTCCTTCACAGCAGCTACTCTTCCCAACCTTGCATAAATACATGTGCACACAAAACAGGCTGCATTCTACACATGTCCTGTTGCATTAACTGACACACTACCTCTTTCACAACTACTGAACTTTGGTAGTCGCTTCTGCCTACAACAATCTTTCCAGTAAGCACACTTGAAACAGAATAACTGTGTTTCAAATTTAGTTCCTCTTTGAGAACCGTGACTTCCTAAGTTAGCAACTTCCTTTTTGTCTTCCCATTCTGTGTATGTACAGAAGAGGTACCTCATGTGCATTTTTTGTTTGTTTTTTTTTATTTTAATACTACAAATACTATACTTTTTAAATATTATGAAAGCTTTGCAGAAAATAAGAATTATATAAGTGAGACTCCACCTTCATCCTACTCAATGACCACCTTCTAGAAGGTGAGCCCAAGATGAGAGAAATGATGTGCCAGTCCTCTCGTCAGTCTCAGTTTCCTACTGTATTTCACATTGTTCTGACTATGGTTCTAATATATGGATAAGTCTCCATTACACACAATGGCTCCTAAATGCATGCCAGCAACTTTATCTGGTTCACAATAAAGAAACAGTCAACCACTGGCAATATTAGACTTAACGGGAATCGCACAATATTTGATAGGCAATTTAAGGGTTTTTCAGAAGGTATATTTGAAGATTCTAAAATTTTTTTGTAATGCATTTTGTAATTCACATTTGTTTTCTCTAAGAGACGACTGAGTTGCTAATGAACAGATACAGTTGTTTTGGTCATGTTTTTATATCCAGTCTCTACACTATTCTAACTATACAACAGGCATTTCATGAATGCATTTTTATTAATTGGATGAATTACCAGTAACTCAAAGCTCATATAGCTAAGACTTAACAAACACGTTTTTTTGTTGAGTTCTTTTTTAAAATCCCAGATTTCTGTATTCTTTGCATTTGTACCTGATTCTGTCTGAAATTTAGTTTTCCTTCACCCAAATAATTATCCAATATGTCCTTCCCTATTCAGTGGAATCATACTGCCTTCTTTGCCCATTCATATGCACTGAAAGTACTTCTACATGCATGTAATGTCACTTATCCAAACCTCTTAGGGAAGGTTTTAAAACTCAGTGAGACTAGATTGAGAACTGACATTATAGCTACACCATAGACTATTCATCCCATAATTTTGCCAGGAAGTACTATTTACAAGCAGAGTAACCCAGACTAAAACCAAAATATCTTCAGAATGCAAAAAGAAAATCAATTTTACTAATCTTTCTCTCTCTCTCTGTCTCTCTGTCTCTCTGTGTCTCTCTGTCTCTCTCTCTCTCTCTCTCTCTCTCTCTCTCTCTCTCTCTCTCACACACACACACACACACACACACACACACACACACACAAAATACGTATTACTGGTATGCAACCGTTTAAAGAACAACTCTCCCATGTTCATGGACTGGAAGAATCAAGATAGTTCAAATGGCCATATTACCTAAAGCAATATACAGATGTAATACAATACCCATCAAAATACCAATGGCATTTTTTTCAGAGAAATAGAAGAAAAAAATCATCAGATTTGTATGGAATAATCACAAAGACCCCAAATAGCCAAAGCAATTCTAAGAAAAAACAATGCTGGAGGTATCACACTCCCTGATTTTAATTTGTACCACAAAGCAACAATAATAAAAATGGCATGGTATGGGCAGAAAAATAGACACACAAATCAATACATGAGAACTGACAACCCAGAAATAAACCCACATATATATGGACAGATAATTTTCGAAAAAGGTGCCAAAAACACACAATGGAGAAAAGAAAGCCTCTTCAAAAAATGGTGCTGGGAAAATTGGAAGACCACGTGCAAAAGAATGAAACTAGACTGCTGACACCATATAAACTCAAAATTAACTCAAAATGGATCAAAGACCTAAATATAAGACCTGAAACAATAAATTGCATAGAAAAAAGCATAGGTGTTACACTTACGGACCTTGGGTTCAGATAGGATTTTTATGAATTTGACCCCAAAGACAAAGGAAGTAAAACTAAAAAAAAATGAATGAGACTGTATCAAACTAAAAAGCTTCTGCACAACAAAAGAAACCATTGACAAAATAAAGAGGCAACCAACTGAATGGGAGGAGATATTTGCAAATAACACCTCCAATAAGGGACAACCACCCAAAATGCATAAAGAACTCAGACACCTCAACAACAAAAACAAAAAAAATAACAATTCAATTAAAAAATGGGCAGAGGATCTGAAAAGACACTTCTCCCAAGACGACACACAAATGCCCAGATATATTTAAAAAAAATGCTCAACTTCAGTAGCTATTAGGGAACTGCAAATCAAAACCACAGTGATACCACCTCACACGTTAGAACGGCTATTATCAACAAGACAAGTGATAACCATTGTTGGAGAGGCTGTGGAGAAAAAGGGACCCTCACACACTTGGTGGGAATGTAGATTGGTGGAGCCACTCTGGAAAGCAGTGTGGAGGTTCCTCAAAAAATTAAGAATAGAATTACCATATGACCCAGCAATCCCTCTTCTGGGTATCTCCCCCCAAAATCTGAAAACATTTATCTGCAGATCTATGTACCCCTATGTTCACTGCAGCATTATTCACAGTGGCCAAGATATGGAATAAATCAGTGTCCTTTGACAGATGATTAAAGAAGGTATGGTACATATTCGTATATACAATGGAATGTTACTCGGCCATAAGAAAAGATGAAATACTGTCATTTGTGACAACATGGCACAAATGGACCTTGAGATGATCATGCTAAACAAAATAAATCGGACAGAAAAAGTCGAGAACCATACGACTCTAGTCATATGTAGGATATAAAACTGAAAGCAACAGATAACAAGACAAACAAACAAAGAAACAAAACCTCATAGACACAGACAGCAGTTTAGTGATTACTAGGGAGTAAGGCAGGGTGATAGAAGAGGGAAAAGGGGGTCAAACATATAGTGACGAAAGGAGAATGACTCTGGGTGGTGAAAACACAGAGTGATATATAGATGATGTATTATAGAATTGTACAGTTGAAACCTATGTAATTTTACTCACCAAAAACACCCCAATAAATTGAACAAAAAATAAAGAAAAAAGAAATGGGATGTGAGGGGAAACTTTTAATTTATAGATTTCTGTAGTGTTTAAGGGGTTAACAACAAGAAAAAATATGTATATTTCTTGTGCAGTGAAAAATAAAAACACCAAACCCTTAATTTCTGCAAAAGAAAAAGAAAATAAAAAGGACAAATCTTTGCAAGATGACCTACAATAAAGATTTCTTTTTGGCATTGTATGCTACTGTTTATTTTAGCAAAGTAATATGAATATGAGCTATTGGTTGGACAGTATAAAGAACTTGATTAAACAGAACCGAAGAAAATCTGCTAGGGTTAAAAACTGTTAAATGAAATTATACTTTATTTTTTTTGAATTTACTTGTCTAGGACTTGCCTCCTAATCATGGAATTAAATTGATCAACACTTACCTTCGAGGATGATTGGCATCAAACAATGTGTTATCATCATCCTCATCATCCTGTTCTAAAGGTGTCAATTCCATGTTTTCTATGTTAGTGTCCAAAACTCCGTATCTCCTCGTCTTTCGGTTTCTTCTTCGCATCCTATTAAACAGAACATATTGATAAATAAAACATACTTGAATATAGTACAGATGATCTTTATTTTACATTTACTTGTAACCTAAAAATAAATTATCTCCTCTGTTTCAGACATAGGAGACTCTCAATATCAGAATGGTTACATTTCAGAAATGCAGCCTATGTTATCTGTGACACAGCACCTACTCCCTACATGTTTGTGTGCCATCACCATTTCTTCTGTCTGACATGCCGTCTTCTGTCTCTGTCAAGTTATGGTGTTTAGAGATACGCCTTTAAGTCTAGTTCAGGTACTGCATTTTTACTGAAGCCTTCTATTCCAGCCTTTCTCCACCCCTTTCATGCATTCTTAACACAGTGTGTGCAGGATTACATACTTTCTGCCCTACTAAGAAACACGGTATGTATATACATATTGAAATTCTAGACTGGGTAGCTTACAACCCCAGCTACACATCAGAGTCACCTGGGGCATTTTAAAAAGCTGTATACCCAGGCCATATCTCTACACAATTAAATCAGAATTTCCAGATACAGAAACTAGGCATCAATATTTTGTTAAAGTACTACAAGTGATTCCAAAGTACTGAAAACTACTATCCTAGATCCGTGGTTCTCAAAGTGTAGTTCCCAGGATCAGCAAAATCACAAATATGTAGAACTTACTAGAAATGCAAATCTTCATGCCCATCAGGACCTAGTGAATAAGAAACTTTGAAGGTGGGGCCTAAAACCCCACATTTTAACAAACACCCCGTGTGAGTTTGACACATGCAGAGGTTTGGGAACTACTGCCCTGGAAGAATGAAAATATTTTAGGATGCTAAATATTAATTATGTGCAAGTGTGTGTATGGAAGGATTCAGAACCCTACTCTCTGCTTCTTTCTAAAATAACTTGTTCTTTTCCTTCAAATTATTTATTTAATTTTGCATTTAAATGTGCTTATGCATGTGACTGAGTATGATTGTTTATTTGCCAGTCTTTCCCACTAACTTCCATGAGGGCAGCAACCGTGATTACCGTGTTCACCACTGCATTACTACTTAATGAACCAGCACAGTGTCTGGTCCACTAAGATGCCCCTTAAGTGTTTGCAGAGTATCTGAGTGATATCAGATTCTAGCTCAGTGATCCAAATCTGACCCTGTAATCAAGGCCTAAGTCATCTCCAATGCAACAACCTTGACTCCACATACAGGAAAATGTTTCACAGAAGTATCTAGAGCAGTTTAATAATAAAACAGAAGATATCTCAGCCAGTAATGACAAGTAAGTTTATTAAAGCTCTGATTTCACTTTGATGTAGTAAGATAAGTCTGAACACTGTGACTATACCACCAACTGCAAAGAGCAATAAAAGCTTCTGCAAATGACAGTGGGGACCCCTGAGACACAAAATGCGCTACACATACATACATATGAACATACACTCAATAACAATTAGAGTCTTACTGAGCATCAGGCGTTGTGCTAGCTTCTGTGTGTAAAGTACCTGGTCTCAATGATCAAAATTTTAAAACTATGACTAAGCCTGGACAAAAACCAAGATAATTTCCACAAATCACTGCCTCTAGATCTATCTATATGACCCCCCAAAGGGTGCTAGAACAGAAAGCAGAGGTTTAAGAATAATACAGTATTTAAAGCTACAAATGTAACCAAAGAAAGAGTAAATAATAACGTAAGAACTAATAGTATGAGGAAGACTGGTGGTAGTATAGGCTAGTTTTTGTTTGTTTGTTTTTCATATAGTGAGAAATTAAATATGTTTAGGTTGTTAAATTAACAAGTATGTATATATGTGTGCATGTTTGTATATATGGGTATGCATATTGTCTCTCTCTCTCTTTCTCTCTCTTTCTCCGGACCAAGGTCTAAACATTTTCATAAAAGACCAGATAGTAAACAGTTTAGATTCAGTAGATCATATATGGTTTCTGCACATATTCATCTTAATTTATTTTTTGTTTTGATTTTTAACAGCCCTTTAAAAAATTCTTGACTCACTGGCCTTAAAAAGCCAGTCAGCGGACTGGATTTGCCCTATATATCATTGTTAGCGAACATTTGACTTAAGACTTATACAAGTAATTTACAGAAAAATTAATAACGGAAATGATAAAAGTACTGACTCTGGAAATAAAAATAAAAATAAAAAACATGCAGGGGTATTACAGTTCACTATTGGTCCTTTTGAATGAATCACACGATTTAATAACATTTGCATGTATTCTTTTGATTTAAAAAAGTTCACACACAAGAGGGAAAGAAGCAACGTGGCAGTATAAGTTAAGGATATTCAGTTATAATTTCTCCTCTTGCTTTTTGTCAGTCTGCTGCTCAATTTTTGAAATCATATGGCTTTCCAAACATTCATTTTTCAGTCAACAAAGAAGAAAGTAATATCACGGAAAATTATTTTTGGAAATAAGCCAGATTCTTCCAGGTTATATGTAACCTGGTCATTGCGGGGCATAGGATGACTTGGAAAGTCTTAAAAATAGGAATAGGAACACAGAACTTAAGGATTTGTAAAACTTAGCTGCCTCTCTTCTCCACTCTCGAGGTCTTCATCATACAAATGGATACCCAATCTTTAATGAGTGGCTAAGCAAATAACACGATTTTCTCTCATCTGCGTATAGTATAAACATTTGATTGGACTTGGTGAGAATTTGGTTATTCATGCAGGTTTGTATTGTCTTTAATTGTAATTAATTGTAATTAAAGGATATATATATATAAATAAATATAAATATATATGTATATATAAATAATTATATATATTTAATATATATAATTATGCCATTTAATTATATATATGTATATAGATACAGATATATAGATATACATAGAGAGATATCTATCTATCTATCCATCCATCCATCCATCCATCCATCTATATCTGTCTTCCAAACATAAATCCAAGCTCTTCAAAGATAAGAATTTATTCATAAACAGAGATAATGCATTGTTCTGCACCAAAGAAATGGGGGATATCAGTTCAATTTAAATTAACTCAGTATTTTACTAAATATTACTAATTTATATAAGAAGTCAAATAAAATAACTGTACAGTGTTAAATAAAATATAAACCTGAAATGAACTTCCTTAAAAAATGTCTTTCCTAAATCCAAAGATCGAGGCAGTGACAGCTACGTGGCCATGACAACACTGAATGTGTTAAAACACACATGCATCCATGTGCATTGGTTTTTCTCAGGGAAGGTCAAAAACACTTGTAAACTTTTCAAATTATTGGGCTCATTCAATGAACCATCTACTTAAAATACTAGCAAACATTATGTGTAACATACAATACACATAAAAATGTATTGAAATTTTAAGTAAAAAGGCTACTTTTATCTTGTAATATGCAGTGTATATTATTTTTAAATAAGAGTAAAGGAGGCTTTAAAATTCATGCAATTTTTTCATTTTTTTTCCTTTTTCTTACAAATAAATGTTTTCATTAAGTTCAAGATACCCAAACTGTCTATGTGTGTCGATAATTACATACATATAATTATAGACACACACTTTTCTGCTAGACATAGTAAGTGCACATAGCAATCTGGAAACAAATTTTCTTTGCTCTTAGTTAATAAAATAACAGGGACTTTATTAGTGCATAGAGAGGAAAATATAGAAGCCTAAGAGGGCAAAACAAGACAGCTGTATCATTTACTGTATTGAATTGTATTCACTGACCACATGGCATACACAGGCAAAAGATCAGCTTTCTTCTAGGTATTCACACTATTGTTCAAATAGCTATCTTATACAGATGCAGATTCCTCAGTGTTCCATTACACTCAGGTTGGTAAACATTATTTCTATTTAAATAACATGCAAAAGCTACAGCAGAAAAAACTAAAGTACTAAAGTAAGCTTGATAAAATTTTATGTGAAAAGGTATGATGCCACATAAAATAACCACAACAGAATAAAACTTCATTTCATTTTATTACTCAATGAAAGGGAGAAAACTGACTAAGGTAACTTGCTATAACTTGCTGTACACCAGTCTGATTTTATTCTTTTTCTTTCTATATGTCTGTGGGGTATTATTAAGTATTGAATGACATAAGTAATATTATTCTTTAATTTCTCCTATAGCACATTCAAAACTAGACTAAGGAATGCATTGGTTTACTGTATATTTTACAGTAAACACTCCACCATGTGATGAGACATAATGATAAAAGAGAGTAAATCTTAAGAAATAAAGGTTCAACTGTTGATACAGACTTTTTTTGCCTTGACTATTTTTGGCAAAAAAGTGAATTAGTAACCAAGAGTGATTTTTTTTTTCTTTTTGCCATTGTGACATAAGGAAATAAAAATTAGTGAACCACAAGTTTAGTTGTCTATGACTTTCATCACAAAATCCAACCCAATTGGACATATAACATATAATAAAAATCATTTCTCTCATCTTCATCTCCCATTCCCAAAATATAATCCATCGCTTGTCATTTCAAGTTCTTCAAGAAACTGGTAAGAGATAAGGATATGTTACTAGTTGAATTGTTTCCCCTCCCAAATTCACATATTGAAATCTTAATATGTAACTCCTAGCTCATCAGCATGTAACCTTATTTGAAGATTGGTTCTTCACAGAGTCAGTGGAGTTAAAATGAAGTTACAATCACAAAATCCTATTGATTATACTTCCTGAGAATCACTGAAGTTCACTTACCGTGCTATCAATTGCCTTGACTATTAAAATAACTTCATACCTGTCTTCCTCTGTCTATTCTGGTCACCCACGAACTCCCCCTCCATTCTCTAAAATCTCCAACGGATTCCTACAGCTCAGCAGGAATCATAAGGTAATGACTCTGTAATATGGCCTACAAAGTTAACACAGGATGGCTCATCCTTATCTCTCTAGCCTCACCCTGCTCTTCACTCTACATTCTACTTCACTTTCAGCACTCCAGCCTCAAAGCCTTCTCATTCCCTTATAATGGCTATGCTTTCTCCGTCACTGGCCTCACACTCTTCCCCACCCACCACAATATTGTTGTGTTAATGTCTATTCATTTTTCAGCTCCAGCTCAAGTTTCACTTCCTTAGGGAAGCCTTCCCTGATCAACCCAGCTCAGTCACAAACACCTATTACTAGTTTCCATAGCACCATGTACATCTCCTTTAAAGTACTACCAAAGGTGTCTTGTATACTTATTTGTGGAACTATTTGTCTTTCCTACTAGACCATTAGTTTCATGGAAGCAGGGAATAGATCTGTTCTTGCTCACTGCTATACAGCACACAGGGATCGGCAGAAAGCAGCTCCCTAATAAGTATCTGTTAAACAAATTATTTAACAGAAATATATGGATCCACAATACATCTTGCATTTTCTATGTTGAACAAATATACCTATAATTTATATGCAAATCACCATCTCTAGAATAACAGAAGCCTGAAAAAAACATGTCTAGAAACACCACAGAAAACCTTAGGGGAGCTAGGGAATTTTTAAATTATAATATGAATAAAAGCCTTCTGACTCAGGACCAAAAAAAAACTTACTAGAATAATTAAACATATTAAATATGCATTCACTCTAGGACTCTGGAATTCTCATTTAGGATGTTTTAGGTAGTACCCAGATGATTCTTACAGTCTACCCAAGTTAGAAACACCAATATTCAACTTATATCCTGTGCTATGGAGTTTCATTTTCATCTTTTGGGTATGAAAATTTACCATATGGTAATATGTAGTTATCTTTCATTTACTCACTAAATAAGTTTGTACTTTCAAAAGCCAACTGACTTTTTGCTTTTCTCTTTTAAATTCTTAGCAGTCTACATGGAACCCTATCCAATGCTAGTGATATTTCTGTCTTACTATACAAGATAAAATGAGTTAATTCAACTCTTTTTGATTATTCTACTGTGATGTAAAGCAATGATGCTCTCAGGAACTATTGACCCCAAGTGCAGTTTTCAAACTACTGTGCTTTTGAATTCCATTGGCCTTTTTCATAATTATTCTTGGGGTCCTCTCTACAGGCCTATCAGTTACCAAGCTCTGTCACTATCTCAATCTTGATCAAGTGCAGCACTAAACAGAAGATTCCCCCAACAAGGTATTCTGCCATTGCTCATCCACAGTAAAACATCACTGCTAACACCCAAAGTTAAAAAGGTCAAATGCATGCTCATCTATGTTTAGAATATTTCAATCTTGCTTTCTCTGACAGCCTTTATTCACCCAGTTCCTTATAGGTTAGTGCACACAACCAGTTCTTGTGCTTAAATTTGGCTCCCATTTCATGGTATTGTGGTGCCTATGCCCAGGTGAAGTAAATCCTAAGTAAATGTCACAGAGCTTGGCTACAAAGTGTACTATATAAAAGTGAATACATGGCACATAGCTCCCTTGTCATCTCTCCTTTTTGTCTTTACATGGGTTTCCTAGTATTCTCTTTCAGTCCCCAAAGCTTGGGATGAGTGGCTTGGTAATTCTTCTGACCTCCATTTTTAAGAGTTCAGAACGGGTTTATTTCCCAGCCAACTTTAAAGTCTTATTTACAACTCAGAACCTCCACGATTCATCCCAGCTTGCCTTTAACTATATGACCAACCCCTCCAGCATATTTATCTCATAATCTCCTTTTTTCACCTTCCAATCTATATCTAGACTTGTTAGACCTACCCTCTTTCTGATTATATAATAGTTTCAGAGGTCAGATACCACACGGAATATGATATGGGGGAGGTTATTAGAAAATATAGTAAAACCCCCAAATATATTCCCATTCCAACTCTAGATTTTTTTTAATCACTAAAAATAGTTACTGAATGTAAATATGTCAAACATTCAGCTAAGGAGCTTACAAGCATTACCTGATATCATCCTCACAACAACCTATAAGTACCCTCATTTTTATACATAAAAAGGCAAAGTTTGGAAAAAATGAAATTTGGGACAGTAAATAGTAGAGCTAGGATTCAAATACAAGCAATTTGACACCCAAGCCTAGCTTCTTAAACATTAAGCCATTATTGTCTTCCTAATGAATCAAAGTCATTTTAACCAAGGTCACAAAAGTAGTTTACCCAAGCAGTCTCCTCATCCTCAATACAACCATCATACATTATACCAGACCAGACATATTGTTCTGGTGAACTGTATTTTCTGGTTAAACCTTCTGTGGTAAAAGTAATAACTTAGTAGCTACTTGCATTAATAAGGGCATTTATGTTCTTCTGGTTAGGCCATCTCTTAGTTTTAATCACTGCACCAGAATCTGCTTTGTTTAGCCAAAAGAAAACCCTCTTATTCCCCACAAACTGGACCATAATTTTGTTTAGAGAGCAACTGAGTCCAGCCCTAAGAAATACAAAATGATCATAATAATTGGTGTAAACCAATCATAAAAAATGTAATTTTCCTTTTCCCAGTCAGTGTCTAGGGTTGAGTAGATGAAACTGTTCAGACAAATGGAATAGAAGGGGATGCCTGAAGTGGGGTTTCCAGGAAAGATTTTTCTCCCTGATAAAAAAAGAACATAGGAAGAGAAAGCCTCTGTTCAGGGCCCCTTCTCTCTTTTCTCGTTCAGACACTATTATGTGAGGACATAATGCTAAATCTGAGGTCGCTACCCTATGGAGAAACAAGGATGGAAAAAGTCAGAATTCTTGATAATTTCACAAAATTATTGAACAAAGCCTGAGCCTGCTCATATTCATGGTAAATAACAAAATAATGTCCTTATGTTAAAGTCACTTTTAATGGAACTCTATTAGTTATAGGCGACTTAGCATCTTGGTGCCTTAGGTGCCACCCTTGGCGCCTTGGTGCCAACCTTTCACTGCCCATGTGTATTTCCTTCTGATTCTCTTCTTTTTAAGAATCGTTCAGGAAGGTTCTATTAGCAATGACTCCACCTTGAATAAATTAACCACATTTTTTTCTCGGAGGTTTTCAATCAAAAACCAAAGTGCCACTAAAGAACCTAATAACTCTCCATAGTTCCATCCTATACTTGTTTTTTCAGCTTCGATCAGTGGTCCCATCTCTATCTAGCTCATCATATCCTTTTCTTCCTTTTCTCTCCTCAGAGATTCAAGAGCCCAAATTCATGAACAGAACTGATTTTAAAGCAGACACCTCAGACACCTCAGAGTTCTAAACTTCAGTGGAAGTGCTGCCAATCAGTGTAGTGTTCTTTTTAGCCAGTTTACATATGGGGGCCCTATCACTAAAAAGATAGAAAATAGAATAACGCACAAGGCAAGCTATCAAGGGACCTGTCAATGTCCACTGTCCCAAGATCTCCCTATAAAAAAATTACTCTATACAATTTACTGTTTCAAGTCTTATGTTTAGGTCTTTGATCCATCTTGAGTTAATTTTGGTACACGGTGAGAGACAGCAGTCTAGTTTCATTCTTTTACACATGGCTTTCCAATTCTGCCAGCACCATTTATTGAAGAGGCTGTCTTTCCTCCATTGTATGTTTTTGGCTTATCTTGGATCAAAGACCTAAATATAAGAACTGAAGCAATAAACTGAATAGAAGACAACATAGGTACTAAAGTTATAGACCTTGAATTCAAAGAGCATTATATGAATTTGACTCCAAAGGCAAGGGAAATAAAAGCAAAAATAAATGAATGGGACTATACCAAACTAAAAAGCTTCTGCACAGCAAAAGAAACCATTGACAAAATAAAGAGGCAACCAACTGAATGGGAGAAGATTTTTGCAAACAAAACTTCTGCTAAGGGGCTAATATCCAAAATATACAAGGAACTCATGAAACTCAACAACAAAAATACAAACAACCCAATTGAAAAATGGGCAGAGGACCTGAAGAGACATTTCTCCAAAGAGGACATACAAATGGCCAATAGACATGAGAACATGCTCAACATCACTAATCATCAGAGAAATGCAAATAAAAACCACAATGAGATATCACCTCACCCCAGTCAGAATGGCTATCATCAACAAGACAAATAATAACAAGTGTTGGAAAGGCTGTGGAGAAAAAGAAACCCTCATACACTGTTGGTGGGAATGCAAACTGGTGCAGCCTCTATGGAAGGCAGTGTGGAGGTTCCTCAAAAAATTAAGGATAGAATTATCATATGACCCAGCAATCCCTCTCCTGGGTATCTACTCAAAAAATCTGAAAACATTTATCCGTAAAGACACATGTGATCCAATTCATTGCAGCTTTACTTACACTGGCCAAGACTTGGAAACAACCAAAGTGTCCTTCGATAGATGAATGGATAAAGAAGTTGTGCTACATATACTTAATGGAATACTATTCTGCCACAGAAAAGATAAAATAGTACCATTTGTGACAACATGGATGGATCCTGAGATTATAAAGCTAAGCAAAATAAGTCACACAAAGTCAAGAACCATATGATTTCACTGATATGTGTTATATAAAACTGAAAACAAAAAAAAGGACAAGACAAACAAATGAAGACACAAAAACTCATAGACAAAGACAATAATTTAGTGGTTACCAGAGGGTAGGGGAGAGAGGGTGGTAGATGAGGGTAATGGGGATCAAATATATGATGATGGAAAGAGAACTGATTCTGGGTGGTGAACACACGATGTGATATATAGATGATGTATTATAGAATTGTACACCTGAAATCTATGTAACTTTACTAACAATTGTCACTCTAATAAACTTTAATTAAAACAAAAATAAATTACTCTGCCTATAAGCTCTTCTGAATGGGCAATGATGGCTAATCACGTTTTCTACCATGCAAAATCCCCTACTGTTAGCTACAACTAATGTGATCCTAGGATGGGCACCTTTTCTAAACCAGAGCTGTCAGTCTCTAGATTGAATTGTGACCTATTTTGTAGCCCAGCCTACAAAGCTAAAAGAAGCCAATCAGAATATCTGCTTTGGGAGGTCCATGTGGGAGACAGCACATGCACATATATGCAAACAGGAACACAAGGCACTTTGAAGGGGTGAGAGATCAAAGGATTCATGCAGCTACTGCAAGGCACAGTAACAGGAATAATGGGTCATAGTAGATCTAAATTACAAGAAAGTAAAATGCATAAGCTTGAAGTTATGAAGTAGAAAAAGATGCACATAGTGAACAAGCCAGTTAAAAGTAAGAAAAAATAATGGACAATTAAAGAATAGATAAATTTTGTTAATTTCATATAGTAATATTGCATTTTCAAGAGTTGGGATAGTTTGCAGTGGGTATCACTGGGCATCCATTATAAAGTACGCTCTATAAGGAAGCATGGGGAAATAGCACAGACCAAACTAAGTGCAAAAGCGTTATTTAATTCCTTATTATTTTCGGTATCAGTAAGAATTTGTTTTTATTATTCTGTATAACACAAATTCATCCAATGAAAGAGTAAAAATATAATCAATAATTCACTTCAGAAACTCCCTGAGAAGTATACAAGGAATACCAAAAATAGAATTCAAACTCTGGGTTCTGCAGGATCTTGGGCATTTTCCAGTTACATGGCCTTTGGAGTTATCACCACATATGGCAGACATTACTAGTGCTTGCCAAATCGAACCACACACTCATGTACAGGTCTTCATACAATTAGACTCATTTCAAGGCTGAAGCAGTCAAAAGGCCCTGTGTACTCTTTTAAAAAATATTAAATTTATTAAGGTGACATTAGTTAATAACATTATAGAAGTTTCATGTCTCTCTTACCAACTGTGAAGGGCTTATGCCGGAATGGCGAAACCTCTGAGGTGAACAAATGATTTTACTTGTTAACACATTGACACTGATATGATAGGCTAAATATTTTAATCAGGGAAATACAAGTTATGCTAAGGTAACAAAAACATTTTCAATCTCAATGACTTAATGCAATAAATGTGTATTTCTCCATTATGAAAATTCAGCTGCAGGCTTGGACTATCCTCCAGGATAGCTGTCCTCATGTGGTAACTCAGCAACTTGGCTGGCCTTAATCTTAAGGTTTTTTCCTAGAAAATAGTCACGACCTTATTTCTTTTTTGCTTCATAGATTTTACTGTGAAAAGAACCTCTGACAGAGAGAAAGTAAATCTAAATATTAGTTGAGATCTTCATATTTCTTTGTTCTATCAGTAAGTACCAATAACCCTTAAATTTCCAAATCTTTACTACCTACTTATACAGCAACATAAAGAATTAACGAAGAACATGCATTCATTAGGCAACCGCTTATTCAGTGCCTACCATATGTTGTATATAATGTTCAGGACTGGGGATATAGTAGTGATAAGGCAATGAGCCTCTTTTCATAGAGATTACATATTAATCTTAGGAATTCTATTCTGTTCCTACTGTTCTTTGTATGTATTTTTCAGTTTCTACTGAGGGAATCTAATCGTTCTTTGGAATATTTCCAAACTCAAAGTGGATATTATTTCTAGTCACATATCCATTATAGCCGAATTAGACTAAAACAAAACAATTTGGAAGTTTAATGGAGTTCAAGTATTTTAGAAGTAAAATACTCTCAGTGTCATATCATCAGTTAAGGAAATGATTATTGGCCCATTCCTCCCCCTTGGCACAAATAACTAATGCTGTTGTGCTGTCCCACATACTTTGGAAGTGGGGGGCCAAAATGGGCATTCACCAAAATGAATGATTTTCATCCCACAATCTGGAAGCAAAAAGTATATGAGTTCTATCATTGTTAGGATCGATGCCCAACAACAGACGATTGGATAAAGAAATTATGTTACGTATGTACAATGGAGTATTACTCTGCCATAAAAAGAATGAAATTTTACCATTTGCAACCATATGGATGGACCTAAAGGGTAATATGCTAAGTGAAACAAGCTTTGTTTCAGACTGAGAAAACAAATACCATGTGATCTCACTTACATGTGGAATCTAAAGAACAAAATAAATGGAGAACAAAAATACCAATTATAAGATGGCAATGACTATGTCCTATCAATAATCACCTTAAATGTAAATGAATTAAATGCTCCAATCAAAAGACATAAATAAACAAACACAACAGAAAGAGGCTCATGAATAGAGAGAATAACTGATGGTTGCTAGAAGAGAGGGATGGCTTAGAAGATGGGTGAGAAAGGTGAAGGGATTAGGGAGTACAAATTGGTAGTTAGAAAATAGTCATGGGGATGAGAAATACAGTATGGGAAATATAGTCAATAACACTTAAAAAAACTATGGTTTTAAAAATTATTCATGACTACAAATAGCTTATATTTATGTGGATTATATATACATATTAATATAATACTTAGTATGTTAATTAAACGAAAAATCTATCATTCGGTTTAAAATAATAAATCCATTGCATGTTAACATAACTTTTTCATAAAAAAAATATATTGTCAAAAAGAAAACAAACAAAAAGGTGACAGAAGGGCACTGACTTAGATTTTTTTTTCAAATCCCTTTACTGTCTGGCTTAAACAGAACTAAATAGAAAATAGAAAGAGATAGAAAATAGAAAATAGGTAAATATTTATATTTGCTTCTGCATTTAATCATTTGCAATGTTTGGTTGAAGGATATGAAGAAAATCTAGCTTCACATAGATATGAACTTGGAAAAGTGAGGAGCATTTCAATCTTTTCAGATGCTAGTATTTATTCTTTTTTGCTACTACACCAAAACTCAACAAGAGGTAGTTTCTTAAAAATTAGCTGTGATGTAGAATTTGAAATGGTATCAATGAACTTCTTATACCCTATAAACTTACAAGATAATGTATTATTTGAAAATTGCTTTGATTTTGCAGATTCCTTGAAGAGGTCTCAAAGACCCCACCTTCCCACCTCCCAAGGTTCGCTGGACCAAATGTCTGCTACAAGTGGCTTTACACTGTTGTTATTGTTGTTGTTTTTTAATAGCTATTTAAGACAAGGGATGTTGGTTTCCTATTCATGGAATAATAAATAGATTTATTTAAAATGTAACTTTTAGTTTAAATAAATATATTTAAAGAAATGTATGAAATAATATAGGGTAGGTAGTTAAGGAAAAAAAATGTGACAGTTTGGAAAACAATAAACCAGTGCATTCCTGAAAACCTAGCCTCTGTTTTATTAAGGAAGAAACTATTGAGACAGTGCTCCCTCAGCTCTTTTCTTGGCTGACTGCTCCTAATATTGACGTTTTGGCTCTCTAATCCAGCTCTTCAGAAGGTGGTCCACAGCTAACCCACTAAAAGAGGCTTTATTATAGATTTTCCAAATCAGTCTTATTACATGGCTGGAATATTTTAATATGATTGATGTCATAAGCCAATTTTACTTCAGTGATAAAGGAATGCATCAAATGGAGGTTACTGATAAAAAAATATCTCTAATTGGATTATATAATTCCTTTTCTACTTGATAAGGCATTAGGGTATTAGAAAAATAAGTGGCAATTGTCTATTTTTACTCATAGTATGTCCAACATCATGACCTAGTTTACTTAATAAAAATGTTGATCATAGGTCAGGACATAGATAGACATTTTGTTAATTGGAAAATATTCAAACAAAGCAAACAGTGGATTGTACAATCATAGATTATTATTAGGCTCCATGGAATATCAGAGACATCATTTTACCCTCTGGGTCAATTTCCTCACAGGTAAAGTGAAAGGTGTCATTTAAGTGATCATATCTGTTCGAAATCTAAAATTTAAATAACTCAGCAATGTAGCATTCTGTAGTTGGACTAGTCTTTAAAAACTATGTATTTTGTAAATTTAAACTTTTGAATGACTTAGAATTGTTATTTATAGGTGAATTCATTTTAGAAAGTTTGCACGTGTGTGTGAAATATCAAATTTATCTATATATGAATTCAAATATTTGTAAATTTAAAGTCAATATAGTGACAGTTTTATTAGGATACTAAATATTTGCTATAATATTAAAATTGGATCATATTTATAACATTTTCCTTTGCTTAATAGTTATCAGTTTTCCATTTTATCATGCAACTGGTAACACTCTGCATTGAAATAACTGTGCCATGTAAAATGAATGCTAAATATTTCTGATTAATGGGGAATACGACACACATTGAAAGTGACAATACAAAATTGTCACTTTTCCAGGTAAAAAATGGTGGAATGCTGGAAACTTCATATGGTACAATCGAATTGCTTACGGGGCAGATTAAAAAGCCAATACTAAAAAATCTCTGGTAAGGAAGAACTTTTTTTCTTTCATATTTTATAAAATAACCATAATAAGGTCCTTCTGCACTACTATTAACCCACTTAAATAAATAGATTTCCTATCAAGTGGCGGTATCGTACAAGGAACTCTAGGGCTTACAAACGCTACCTAATAGGAACCCTGCCCTGAAGAAGTTTGCATTCTAATAGGCAAATTGACAAAAGTGCACAGTACAGAATAGAAAGCGAAGTATTACAACACATTGTGGTCCAATACAAGATTACTTCCTTTCAGGGAAAGTATGCCTTTTTAGGCAAGATAAAGGGATTTGGAGGCGGATACTATGCATAATTGATAAATGGAAGGGAGCAACTACTCGGTGGTTTCAATTCTCCCAGAAGTACCACTGTCTTTTGACAGTCATCTTCACAATCTCACTCAAACAGGCACCCCTGATACTGGGGGAGGAAGGTGGGCAACGCGAGGTTCCAGAAATGTGCCTTGCTGGAAGGTCAGCGGGCCCCGGGGGGAGGCTGATGGAGGCTGAGCCTCACCTGACAGTCCTGACGACGAAGTACACCAGCACCGCGCCGCTCACCACCATCAACACGGTCAGGGCCCGCTGGGTCATGGGCTTCTCGCCGGGATCGGGGCTCACAGCGAGAACGCCACCCACGGAACCTTCTTCCCCCGCCTTCCCGGCTGGGTCCTCCGCCTCCAGCCCCGCACCGGGGCTGCTGCCATTGCCACCCTCCGCGCCCCGCGGCCTCGCGGCTTCGGCCTGAGCGCGGCCGGGGGACCGGGCGGCGGTGGGGCCAGGCGGAAGTGGGGGCAGGGTCCGCGGGCCACGCTCCAAAGGTCCGGAGTCCCGAGCGGCTTCGGCCGCTTGCAACAGTACCGCCATGGGCCCTCTTAACCCTGGCAGGAGGAGCAGCAGCAGGAGGGCCGACGCCAGAAAGCGGCTGAGGCAGCAGCTGCAATGCAGGGCCTTCATCGTCCCCGGTCCGGCCTCTCACCACGCCGGAGCCGCCGGGCCCGCCGCCCTGGCTCCAGGAGGAACCATGGGCGCAATGGAGAACGAAGAAGAGGTGACCAAATCCCGGGCTGAGACCCGGCCGCGGCAGGTGACAGCAGCGACAGCTGCTGCAACGACAGCAGCTGCCGGGAAAACCGGAAGTTCGTACATTTCAGCCGCCACTGCTGCTATGGACGCTTGCGGTTGCTACCATGCGGCGGCCGGCGCGCTCAGTGACGTGCGGCGCGGAGTTCCTAGTGCGCACGCGCTCGGCCAGTCGGAGCGGAGTCGGGCTCCGCGGGTGGGTCCTGATTAGGAAAGTAAACAAAAACGGGTAGTGTAAAATGTCCATAAACTCTTTGCATAAGGAAACCTCGAGAGAGCGGGAGCTCGCAGGTGAGTTCCTCGGTGTAGAACTGCAGAAACACGAGTAAGACGGGCTGGACGCTTCTCTCAGCTCAGGTACAAATGTTAGACAAATGTCTCCCCGTCCCCAGGTCCCTGAGCTTCCTTTCCTGAGAGTATTTACTATAGAACATTTGTAATTGTAAATTCATCCATTGCCCTTTTGAGATATATACTAAATCCTTTGAACAGCTCTTGCCAGTTTTACAACCCAGGACTGTATTAAGGACCGGGAGACATTCTTTGGAAATGTAATCAAGGCAGAAAAAAGCAGCCCTGTCTTTCCAGTCTTTGCGGAGAGGTAGGAGCCCAACTTAGGCGGGCACCTTGTTCCAACTTGTAGAACTACCTCCTGTCACAAAGCTAAGAGAAAAAGTTAACTTTTCTTTTGGATAAGGCCAGTTAGTAAACACAGGTGGCCTGCGATGTTCCCTCCGTCACCTCTGACAGTCGCTTCCATCTCTTTGTGTTTGGGTAGTTGAGCTCAGAGTTCTGGCTTTTGTGGTCTGTTATGATAACCTTGAATAATGCCTTCTTTACCTTCTTTGACATCTTACGTGGAACTTCGGTCTTAGCAGATACTAACAAACAGTAACAACAGCAACAACCACAACCACAAATGAAAAACCTGACCAGAAGCCAAAGTTAGTATTTGTTCTGTTTAAAAAACTTATTCACTGAAAAAATTTGTTTTGAGTGTCTACTTGCTTAGCACTGTGTGAAATTATGAATATGGGCTAGTAGACAAATCAGAGGTGATCTTTGCTGTCATAGTCCTTAGGCTCAGATGGAGATAAACAATAGGGCTCATTCTGAATTCTGAAGTATGTTGTCAATGACAAGTACAGGATCTACAGTAAAACAAAAAAAAATTGTAAAGGACTAGTGTAGGGAGGGTGGACAGGATAGTGTCTTTAGGGGTAATAGAGTAATGCAGTTACTCTGGTAGAATTGTACAGCCTAGGCATCTTAATTAATGCTGGGTCCCAGTGTGAGGAAGACCATTGGTGACATGCCCTAACTTCAGCTTCCAGCCTGGCATTTATCAGTAATAAGATGGTTCTTTGGATATCCTGTCTCCCTTATTCACAACCTTATTCAGAGCCATACGTGGAAGACGGTTGGTATTTAATGCCACTCACTTCCGCCCTTTAAGAAAGTCCAATATTCAACACATAAAAAAAAAAAAAGTGCCATCTTTCCTTCCTTACAATATCACATTTTACTGTTGTGTGTCTCATCTTGATTACTAGCATTATTCTTCACCAGGGTGATTAGGCATAAAATCTTGGCATCATCCTTTATCCTTGGCTTCCCATCTGCAGCAATCCTTGCCAGTAACTGGAACATGCAAAGTGCTAAGTAATTCTGAAATAGCAGAGTCAAATTAATGATTGCAAATGATGAGAGCATATCATGTTCTAGCGTTTCTCCAAATGTGACTCTCTGCCACCTGAATCAGTATCAGAAGTGGGATTTGTTAAAAATGCAGGTTCTAGGCCATTATTCCAGAAATTCTGAGCGCAATTTTTGGGAGTGGGGATATGGACTATGTATGCATTTTTCTTAAGCTCTTGGGGTAATTTTCATTTACACTAATGTTTAAGAATTTCTTTCCTTTCCCTTATCACCTTCATCCAAATGTCAAATTTTCTTCACTTCCCTAACATCTTTTTCATTAATCAACTATTTTTTGTTCCCTGCTTCTGACAAGGAATTGTTTTTCTATTTCTAGGGCTATACACTAGTCTTCTTTGCTCCCAGCCTTTTCTACCTTTGATTACAGCCAGGGTAAACTTTCAAGCTCAGATCTCTCTTAAAATAACAAATGACAAATAGATTTCCTTCCAAAAGACTCTCAGTCGTCAACAACAGTGATCTTAAGCAGGCACAGCACCTGCAAATTAATGTGTTCTTTGCAGAATACCATATTATCTGTAAAGCATTATGAAACAATATTTTCAGTTCCATCACAGGAAGTGGGAGCAAGTTTCCTGGGAGAAAATATTTTGCCTCTGTAATATAAAATGAAAATTTTGAGCATGCATGTCTATTTAAAAGACAAGTTGTCAAACAAAGTATAGTTGATTTTTCTGAATTTGTTCAATTAATAATACTACTACTTGTGCATTTGCTAGTTTTCAGTTAGCCTACTTAAAAGTTGTGCCAATCACTAGAGATTTAAAAACATAGGGGAGAAAAATTCTTAGAATGTGGAATTTATATTAATTTACTTAAATTAATCTGCATACTGGGAAAAGACCCTGATAAATTCTAATTTATCAGGGAACCCCCTCAGATGACAGACACCAGTCTTTCTTGGACATATAGTTAAAAACTACTGGCCTCCTGAGTAAAATCCAAACCCCACAGTGGTATTGAATAATAATTTTGAAAATTGATTAAGCATCGTGTACCAGATATCATGTTATCAAATGTTAAATTATTATCTTTGTTTAATCCTCATTAAAAAAAACACATTATCATTCCTATTTTACGTCAAGGAAACTGAGACATGGGGTAATAAATTTGGCAAAAATCCATATGAGTGAAAAACAACAGAGCGGGGCAGTGAATCTAGGCAGTCTAGCAGCATTTTCTTCTCCTAATTAAGAGTTTTCATGATTTATGTCTAGCTTATTGTCTCAATCAGCTATTGCTAGAATAATGTTGTGTAAACAATAACCAAAAAGATCCCAGTGTCATAAGTATTTATTTCTCACATGTTTTAGGTCAAGCTGAGATTGATTTAAGCTGACCTTGTGTAGGCTTGGTTCCAGGCCACAGGTTTAGTTCAGTTTTACTCCAGGCACCTCGTTCTTCTGGGATCATGTCTAGGTCACGTTTATGTTAAATCTAAGGTCAGAACTTCCTGAGGCAGAGTGAGTGAGTGGAAGGGGAATGGTGAATAAGCATAAAGAGAAATGAGCCATGTGTGTCTTTTTTTGTTGTTTTTTTAAACAATGAAAACAATTGGTTACCCAAAGCCCCATCTTTTGCTATTGACATGCAGCTCATTGGAGAGAGGTATGGCATGGTCATTTCTAGCTTAGGAATCTGGAAATTTTAATATTTAGATGGACATATTCTATCTCTAGCCAAATTGTGTTTATGTTAGCAAGTAAAAAGAAAAAAAAGTTATATTGATAGGCATTTCATTTTCAGTTCAATCTAAATAATAGAGACCAAGGCTCAATAAGTATGCTGTGTTGTCTAAATCCCCTTCCTTGTCCAGTAATGAGGAGGGAAGGCAGGAGGTTGGCTCAATTGTAGTGGTCACATTTGACAGAAGGAATCTCCTACACATTGAATGGCATCACATCAGGGGACTATCTATACTCTAAAGTCCAAAAGGAAACAGAGTTAAATAATCCAGAAAAGAGAGTATGAACTGATCACCAAACCAGACAGCCAAAAGAATGTATGCTAAAAGCTAGAATGTGAAGGCAGACTTGGAACGTCATAGAGACAACTTAGAAGGGAGCAGTGCTGTTGGGGTAGGCACCGCATAGTCAAGTAGGAGCACGAATAAATACTAGCATTAAATATCTAAAAGGAAATGACTATACAAATGGGCTATAGTTCCTGAGAGAAAAGAAACAAGGTGCGTCCCAGTTTTTCTGGTTCTCTGCCTCGGGGAAATTTCCTGGCTGCAGTGCAGTGACCTGCAGTTCAATCAGAATATGAAAGTCTCTCTATCAGAAAGGCAGAGATCAGAGTTCTAGGCTTTTGAAGTGATGGGAATATATGAAGCAGGGCATTAAAAAGAAGGAATCTGTGGAGGTCATAAAATTCATGTGGGGAGGGGGGTTTCCCACAAGTTTTTGCCTGAGCGCTGGACAGTACAACCACAGGCATGGCCACCCAAGGCATAGTGGCTGCTGCAGAGGGGAGAGCAGGACCGAGGTAGCACACAATTAGCAGAGCTGGGGACTTTAGAATTATGGCACAGACACACTGGTTAGGGTTCCTTAACACTTCCTGAAAACAGGGGAATCAGGATGAATCACTGCTTTATGATAAAGGGCACACCCAAAGAGAGACCCACTCTAGACACACTTTAACAAAGCTTAAAACCCCTTAACAAGATTGATTGTTACAGGAGACAGACTTTGGAGATTGAATCTTGCCAATTTAGAGGGGCTTGGGAAACAGATACAGAGAAATTCTACAGTCTGGAGAACAGAAATATAAAAAGATTCAAGGAAAATGACCAGAAACGTACAAGACAGTATTATACAAGTCAATATATGTGGATTGGAGCTCCAAAAGAAAAATCAGTATAATGAGGCAATGAAATATTTTTGAAAAATGATAGCTGACAAATTTTGACTTACAGTTCCAGGAAGATCAGAAAGCAATAAGCAAGATAAATACAAAGAAAACCTTATTTGAGCATGTTAGAATCACAGGAGAGTCACAAATATCAGAGTCTAAAACAGAAACTCTTGAAAACAGCCTTAGAAAAAAAGATGCATTACATACAGAAAAACAATACAAATGAAGACATAATTCTCATCAGAAACAATGGAGACATACTTCTCATCAGAAACAATGGAGACGAGAGACAACACAGTACCATTTTTAAGGTGCTTAAAATAAAGCTATCATTCTTGAAATCTGTATTCTATAAAGTTATATTTTTAAAAATATGGCAAAATATGATATTTTCAGCAAATGAAAGCTGAGGAAACTCATTCAAGCAGACTGCACTACAAGAAATACTAAAGGATATATTTTCAGGCTGAATGGAGGTGATACAAGATGGAAATTACAATTTACGGGAAGGAGAAATTAGCAAGTAGAAATGGAAAATCAGTGTGTAAATACAAAAACCTTTTTTTTCAACTTCTACTTTTATTAAAAGGAATTTAATGCCTTCTAAAATAAGAAGGACACTCTTATGTGTGTGCCAATAAAAATATGGCAACAGAGCATAAAGGTAAAGGACAAGGGAGTTGTGGTAAATGGAAATATAATCTTTCCCATTTGCAAAATATAATATGTGAAATGTGAAGTTTGAAATGTCAGTGGGAAGTGAGAAGTTGGATATTTATAAATGCAATTATGCTGTTGTAAGGCTATTACATTTGTGAAATGTGAGGTGGGAAATGTCAGGTGTGAAGTGGGATTTATGCAGTAGGAAGCTCAAAAAATTAGGAGTGAAGATTGAAGTGACACAATATTGATGCTAAATAGACCTAGTTAAAATAATAATGAGGAATAAGGAGCATTGTTAGACTTACAATGCCCAGTAAAAATAATGAAAAGAAGCATATCTAAGAAAAGATAAATAACTATAAATAAAAATCATCCTTGTCAGGTATTTCTTACAGTGGGTCATGAAAATGGAATTTTTCTAGTAATAAAAGTGATATATTTATATTATCAAAGTTTGGAAATTTACATTGTGAAGAAGCAATAATTCTACCACCCTGAGAATTTCCTTTTAATATTCCAATATTATATATGTATCTGTGGGCATACACATAAATAATTTTGCTTATATATTTAGAACAGTGGAGTATATATGATTTATTTTTTTAGTATTTATATTATAACTTATTTTATCTGTCTTAATCTCTTTATGAACATGAATTTTAATGATTTATCATGTATTTACTAAATTGGAAAATTACCCTTTAACTAGAACATTATTCCTATGGTATTATTTTATGTAAATATTTTCCTCATCTCTTCCAGTGAATTATTTCTTAAGGGAATGTATGGTAGTGCCTTTATTTAGGGTATTATGTATAGAAGTCTCCTTGCATTGAAGATTAAAAAAAAAAAAATGCTCGTGTCAGTTGGTGGAAAAGCAGAAGTGGATAGAGCTGAGGCAAGTATTAAACAACACTCACTGGCTGCAGCTGAGTCCAGCCCAGCAAAAAATAACTGTGGGAAGTAAGCCCAAGACAGGCGAGAACCCAGGAGGGCAGTGTTTGAAAGCAGAGCCAGGTATGGAGTAGAGTGATATCACCTTTTATTCTGACTCACTTCCATCAACACTTGAGAGAAGGTTAGGCCTCATAGAAGAGGATTATATTAATGAACACTTCATCCTTTGCCGTAGTTTAGTGTTCATAAGATGAAGGATAGTGTATTGGCAATAAACCTAAAAGAAGTCAGTATCAGGTTTGAAGGGAAAATGGAAAGAGATCAATATTTTTCAGACAAGGCAGTTGTAACTGGCTTTATATGAGCACTGCCCAGTTTTCCTTAGCATGAGTGTCACCAGGTGGGTATAAAATAGCACTTACTGGGCAATGGGCATTTACTGAGGCACTGAAGAGTTATTGGGATCAAAGGGCCATGGGGTTTATCATCTGTAACAGATATGTCGGCAGCTGATGTCTATAGGGCCACTTCAGTGCAGTGTGGGTTTGGTGGTTGATATTAGAAAGAGGCATGGGAGGGAGTGAAGTTTTAAATTCAAATTATAAAGCTGAGAAACAAGAAAGACACCTCAGAAAAGAAAACCAAATTCAGCAAGGAAATTGAATATGTAAGTTTTTGTGAATAAATCTTGCCTTTTTTTTTTTTAATTGAGCTGAGGCCAAAGTTGGGATTTGTTGGAGATACCATACTTGTGTTTTAATTCCAAAAAGAGCAAATTATATCTGGATAGTAATCATTACAGTTAAAAATGGTTCATTAAATTGAATGGATATACTTGATATCATGCAAGAGAGAGAAATGCTTACTAAAGAGAAATTGCCTCCATATTATGAAAATCTGCTTTATTTTTCAAATAGATATTAAATTCACACAGTTCAAACTTCAAAATGTGCTAAAGGATATTTACTGGAAAACTCTCTGCCGTACCTATTCACCAACATACAGTTCCTTTCTCAAAGATTAATAATGTTTTCAGTTTCTTGTGCATCTTCCAGAGATATTCATATACATATACAAGTAACATAAAACTTTCATTTATTTATGCTTTTTCTTTTTTTGTTATTTTAAAAATACTTTAGAGATCATTTCACATTATGTCATGATATTTGCCATACTGTTTTATTCAGGGCTGATTTATGATTTTTGCTAGCCCTGGGCACTTTTGCATTCTTTGGCCTCTTTCTCCATTAAAAAACAAAAAGTTATAATTTATGACTATGTTTGTATAAAGATGAATAAATGCAGGCTAGAATCATTGTTATTTATTATTATATTTGTTTCCTCTAACTTTAAAATAAATTAAAATTAACGCATTTTCATGGGTCCATAAAAATATTCTAGGACTTAGGCACTATGCTTAGTTTGACTAATTGAAACAGATTTCAGCTCTGGTTTTATTACTACAAAGTTTTCCATAATATTTTAATCAACTCCCCAATGATGGATGTTAAGGCTGTTTACAAACTTCTTGATGTTTTCTAATGGTAAGTGAAATTTGCAAAGCATAAGTTAAACAAAAACATCCAACCAAACATAATTAATGTTTGCATACTCATTTAGAATAGTACCTCTTTCTAAACTAAAATTGTTTTATTTTTCTGCAATTTTAAATCTGGTCATAAACAAAATAGCTACCAAGTGTTACCTGGGCAGGTAAAGTAGCCCTTGTTAATCTCTCTATCATGATTTTTTTTTTTTCTTTCTGTACATATACCTTTTTCTTCCTCTGTTTTCCTTCTCCTTTTGCTCAGGTAAATATTACTATTCTCTGTACACTTCTTCCTTCTTTCCTATTTGTTCTTTAAGCTTGTTCTAAAGGCTTATATATACACTTTGGTAGAATTCAAAGATGAAGGAATGGCCAGAATTTATGCCAATATTTTTACTATTTGAAAAGTAGCTGCATAGAATTTCCTTAGGCTCAATACATAGATAAATAACCTAACACAAAAATGAATCCACATGATGTGAAATGGCTTATAAACCAAATTATTAAGTTGTCTTATATCCTAGATTCTCATAAAGCTCATCAAATGTATTATGTCTTTATCCTGTTCTTTAGGCCTAACTCTTGACAAAATTATCTCTTAGGTAGATATGGTGGCTATCTTAGCCAATTCTCACAGCAGACTTAGCTCAGTATGTTTTCTCTCAGTGACACATTTTCCCAACTACTTTTATGTTTGTAGACCAGGGATGAAAACTAAATGAGGCCAAGATGGGTATGTAAATGAATATATAATTAAGTGTGGAATGATAGTCCTAACTAAAAGTAGAAGTTGTACTTTTAGTCAGTTTTCATCATATAAGAATAAAACATGTAAGTTGATTTTTTTCAAAATAAACCAAAAATGCATATATTTATGTTAAGTCACTTTCAATTAGCAAATAAAAAATAAATATTTAAAAATAACAAACACCATGCAATCAGCACTGCAGACCAAATCAAACATACCTATAAGCTGTAGAACTCATTGATAGGCAATACAAAACTTCTGTGTAAGGTCTATAAAGGCAGGAATTTGTAATTGCGTTGGTATTTAACAGGAATACCTGCACATGGTTGGTGTTCAATAAATATTGATTAGTTTACAGAATGAAGAAAGTAAAATTTCTAAGTTTGAATAATATTCATAATGTTTCTTTTATTCATGTATCACAACTCTGAAAAATAAAAAAAGATGGAAAGACATTCTGCAAATTAGGTTAATGAACTTCTATTATTTGAAAGAAAACATTAACACTACATAGAGTTCCATATGTTTATAGAATCTTAGAACTATAATGGACCATAGAAATAAATGTAATCCCCTCAATTTTGTAGAAGAGAAAAGGAATGTCTAGAGAGATTGTAAAATTTTTTCTAGTGGACAAAAAGCTACTGAAAAGCTTTAAATCTGAGTTTTAAAATTGGGCCTTGTTTCCTTACACAGTATATTCTAAGCTGTCAGTAGTACTATACCTCAGCAAATAATTGGATAGTAAGGATTTACTCCCTCACATCCATAAGGGGTTTAGATTTTCTTTTTAATTGAAACTTCTTTCAATGAGAAGAAAACTATAAAAATTAAATGAACTTTATATTTTAAAAGGAGATCATGTAACTATTCAATATATTCAACCAAGTTTGATTTTATGAATATGATACTATTTGAGATCATTTAAACCATAATGAAATTTGTAACTGGGATATGAAAACCACTTTTGGCAAGGTTAATTAGGGGCATTGAAAGATACTTCCTGTTTTATCAAGTAAACCCATTTTTAAGTTGAAAATTATGTAGCATATGCAAAAGGTTCATCTCAAAGGATGAGAAAGTATATCAAAGAATGGCAAGGATTATAGGACAAATACATAAATTTGCATTTAAAAAAAATTAGAATTTGTCTTTGAAAGTTCAGCATCAAATATATTTGCTATATAAAATTTCTTCTGAAATTCTAATGAGATTCAGACTCCTGAGCTCATTATCATCCACAACAATCAGCACTGACAGGCCAAGAAGGGGAATCTAGGTAGGTTTTCAAAGAAGTAGTTTCCTCCCACAAACACTATTGCAAGCTCCTAATTTTGATTTTGTAGAAAGGGTACAGTAAAATAAAATTATTATGCCAACTAACCTGTAACCTCAGGAATGTTCAAGAATGTGTACAAATCTGCTGGGTGAGCCCTAAAGGTGAGATAGAGAGGAAATTATCATATACCTAAAATTTTAAATGGAGCCAGGTGATCCATTCACACACTTTGGCACATCAGAGAAATACATGCAAGCCACAAGTTCATGATAAAGTTCAGATATTTACCCAGCGTCACTCTCCTGCTTATGGAATCTGCCTCTTGCTCAATCACTCACTTCCTGGCATGTTTCTTGGTTTTGTTTTACTTATATTATTGAAGACACTTACCCTACAGTTGGCCTGCATCTTGGCCTACCACACTTCAACCTCAAGAAAAGGCGCTAAAAATTAGAACTATTAATTAAAACTTTAATATATCTTATTGAATCTGTGAGAAAGCATCACTAAATTAGGTAAAGGGAGTTAAGGGAAGTAGAAACTGGAAATTCAAGTATTTGTTATCTGCACTGTTTTTATGTTTTGCTAAAAAGGTCTTTGTTCAACATGAATCACTGGAGGATACGAATAATTAAAGCAGTTCTAAAAACATAACACTGAACATCCTGTGGAAACTACGTATTCCCTCACAACAGAAGGAAAAAAGATGAAACACCAATTCTGTACTTTAAAAGCTTCCTAACTAATCTGAAGTCAAGACAAATACAGTAGAGAGACAAGGAAGGAAAATAAGTATCCAAAAATGATGTCAATCATAAGAAATTGCTTTAATTATTATTTTGCTTGTCACTAAGGGAAAAATACTTTCCATTCCAAGAATGTATCAATCAAAGCTTGTTGATGAGAACTGTTAAAAAATGGATTTTATGCTGTAGTGTGATTCATTCATCTTTTTATCAAACCTATATGAGTGCTGCCTAGACATCTCCAGCATCCCCATTTGGGAACTGCTTCACACTCTTTTTCCCATGGCCATTGAGTAGTCTGACACCACTTTCTGGCCACACCTGACAACTAATGGGGACATGTGACCCAAAGTGAACCACTCAGAACCCATTACAATGAAGTTAGAACTGAAACTAAGATTCGACTCATACCTGGGAATGTTTATTGAATGGTTAAACATGTAAAAACTCAGCCATGTTTTCTGCCACGTGGGCTACGATGTAGGCAAAGCTTATATGGATATTGAATTAAAAAAATGATAGAGAAACAAAAATGAGGAGTGGATAGTGACTCTAGATTTGTTTGCTTTTGCTCATTTTGTTGTATTGTTTTTGACAACAAACAGCATTCTAGTTTCCAATTCTGGAATTTATGAAAGTCTGGCTACTTTCATACCATTATGTTTTTTGATATTGTGCTCTTGTTTTTTCCCTTTAGTTTTCTTGTATTGATTTGCTATCCTTTACTTGCTTCTAAAACAATCCCAATTAATATTAGTTCTGAAGACAAGCTATTGTGTTAGACATTGATATTTTAAATGAGATATAGTTCCAACTTTTATGCACTCACAGTCAGATGAAGGAGCTACTGTAATAACATATTCAGTAAAATTAAAATTGTAATGAATTTCTAGAAAATAGGGGATTCTATAAGAATACAGATAGAGCTATGCTGTTGTGCAACATTGGGTTTAAAGTTTGCAAATACTAAGTTAAAGTAATTACCTTTCAGTAAATGCATTTTTAAAATCTTGTTATTCATATGACCAAATAACACATACAATTATTCCATGTAATGTAATCTACACTAGCTAATTTCAATAACATTACTGAATTATATTGGACTGAAATCATCACACCTAACTTCTCTGCCAGTCTTTGTAAAGAAAAACAGTAAATGATAACAATGTATGGGCTTACATATGATACAGGTAGAAAATCACCAAACTGCAATAAAAATAAAAATAATAAATAAGTTACTGTGGGAATACACGATCTTACTTTCATTTTGTTAAATCTAAATCCCTTATAGTATAGTCTAGTATAGATTCTCTTTAAAACAATTCCCCCAAACAGGTACAACAAGAATGCCTAATTGTGTGGAACATTTCTGTATTATATATTGACAAGTCAGAATAGTCTTATATCATTATCTAACAAAATGGGACAGTGTTACTTGAGTGAGATTTTAATATTTCTAAACTCACCTCTTTAAGAGTTTTAAATTGAAAGTAAATTGTTCAAATTATATTCATTCAAGAATGTATGTGAGAGTAATGCATCTTCAGGGTTAGGGTTTCAAAATATTTGAATCTGAGAAAACTAAGATCTTTCTCTCTTGTGTGTGTGTGTGTGTGTGTGTGTGAAGCTGAATGGGTTGAAAAAAGTCTTTGTACAACATAATGATGAGAAGTTTTTCCCAGTAATAGTAGTATATTATAGAAAAAGTGGTAGTGAGGGAAGAAACATTTAGAGAAATTTAACTCATGGGAAATTTAACTCATTCTGGAAAAGAATCTTGCAGATTTAGCAGAGTTATGCTTTGGAGTAACAGATCTTGAGTATCTGCAAACTGCAGATTCTTGCAATATTCAAATTAAAGCAAGATTAAACATTCATCTGACATCACTAGAATGTAGTCTTTTGTTAAAGATAAAGGTGTATCTCTAATGGATGAATTAGGAGAAATTTAGAATTAGATTTTAGATCACTCTGTAATGAAATCAAAATGCCTATGAAGGGAATTGTTCATCAGAAAAGGATACAAGAAATGGTGAAAATATAACTGCTTTCAACTTGTAAATGTTCATTTAAAAACTGAGTTATTAAAGGGCAAAGCAGATATATTAGTTGAGAAATATACATAGTTTGTGCTGGTTTTCTATTTCTCTGATGAGCCAAATAAATCATTTTTTATACTAATCTAGAGCAGACATGGGGACAATGATCTTTGGGGTTCAAAAGTGTGGTAACAACCAGTGAACCCCAAGCCACTCCCATTTCCCCATTTTATATCGTGAGTCTTTTGTACTTGGGAACTGCCATTCTCTCATCTTCATCCCCCACTATGTTCATGTAAAGATACAATTTGGTTTTATTAATAGAAGTAACATCATTGAAAGCTAGGAGGAGACACTAAGGAGTTAAATTTTTAGTGTCCAATCTGAATGAATTACAAGTTTTATATCTAGATCCTCCTCTCACCTCAGTATTCATTGGGTCAATCCTGATGTAGTCTTCCCTTTGACTGCTCTTCCCGTTGACTGCCTCTTCCTCTCTTAGAATCAAATTTAAAAGATTCTTCCTCTAGCATATCTTCCATAATTAGTGTAGTCAATTTATGTCTTCTGTTCAACTTTTATCAATTTAACTCTGCAAATGTGCAGATATGAGCATACACTATCTGTGCCATATGTAATGTACTTTGGTCATCCACACTTCTAAAAATCATTATGCAATCTATAAAGTCAAATGCACTATTGAAATATCTATCATTGAGATGGCTCGACAGAAAAGCATAGATTTGGTGAAAGTTTCCCATTAGGATAAATAAAACTTTTTTTTTTTTTTTCCAAATAGGGAATCTTGTTAACTTTTTGTGGTGAGGGAAAGGTGGGGAAAACTTGAACACTCTAATTACATAGTTGTATAACACCTCCAATCTAATCTATTTCTAAATAGTATTTTATACTGGGCAAAAACAATTATTTAAGAGCAACTACCTTTGAACTCCAGAGACGTATTTCAGGAAAATATTTAATTGAATATAAAGGACAGATTTTTAATTAAAAAAAAATAAGAATGAATTGCATTAAGAATTTTATGCTCTGAAATCAGCATGGTGTAGGAAGATAGGAATCTCTCCATTCAACTGAACTCGTTTCTGTTCACCTCTCATTGTGGAAAGCTTTTCTAAGATGACTCTTTTTTCTAATGTTTAAATGTATGTGTTTTTTAACCAGCACGGCCCCTAAATGCAAAGCAAATATTTAATCTGTTGTAATATGGTGTACATACCAAGTAATATAATATTGACTTGCTTTACAAACACAAAACAAAATATTATGTTGTTATGAGCATTTTAAGGGGTTTTCAGGAGTAATTGCAAATATTAAACAGATTTTCCCCTTAGAGACTGAGTTCAGAACCTAATCCTCTTGTAAAATGCAAATTCACTGCACCTATATAAATGATAGGAGTCTATGATTTTCTATTTTTGTGCTATTTTTGTCAGTGTTAGCTATCAGGGTTCAGTTACATTTCTAAAATAAATTGCAAGGCATTTCAAAAAAATTTGTACTCTTAAATATTTTAAATAACATGGAATAAGAAACAAAATAGATCATTAACTTTTTCTTTTATTTTTTATAATTTGGTTTATAACTATCTATTTATCATCTATCTATCTATCTATCTATCTATCTATCTATCTATCTATTTTACCTTTTTTAATCATCTCTGGTAGTTTATGCTACCATATATTTCTTCTATATATATTTCTAAATTTAATGTAATAAAATTTTGTTCCTTTATAATTTTAATCTTATTGTTATCCGCCATTATATTCATATTTACAATGTTATTTTTTATATCTGTTATTATTTTTCCTTATCAGGCTTACTAGAAGTTCGTCTAGTTTGTTGGTCATTTCAAAATTCCAGCTCTTAGTCTTATTAGTCATGCTAACTTTTTTTAATGTAGCAAGAACACTTAACATGAGATTTATTATCTTAAAATTTAAATGTACAATGCATTTTTACTGATTATAGGTACACTATTATACAACAGATGTCTGGAACATATATTCATTTTACTTAACTGAAAATTTATAACTGTCAGTTAATCACTCCTTGTTTCCTACTCCTCTCAGTGTTTGATAACCATCATGCCAGTCTTTGATTTTATTAATTTGACTATTTTTGATAACTTGTATAAGTAGAATCATGCAATATTTATCTTTCTGTATCTGGCTTATTTCATTTAGTATAATGTTCTCAAGGTCCGTCTATATCGTCGCATATTGCAGAAATTTCTTTTTAAAGACTCAGTAGTATTCCATTGCATGGATATACCACATTTTCTTTATCCATTCATCTCCGTCCATGAGTATTTCAGTTGTTTCTACATTTTAGCTATTGTGAACAGTGTTGCAGTGAACATGGGAGTACTAATATCTCCTTCAGATCCTGATTTCGTTTAGATATATACCCAGAAGTGGAGTTGTTAGATCACATTGTAGTTCATTTAAAATTTTATAAATAACCTCCTACAGTTTTTCATAGTGGTTGCACCATTTTGCATTACCACCAATAGTGTACAAGGGTTCTAATTTCTCCATATTCTATCCAACACTTGTCTTTTCTTTTTTTAATAACCATTCTGACAGATGTCAGATGGTATCCCATTGTGATTTTGATTTTCATTTCCCTGATGATTACTGACGATGAGCACTTTTTTCAGATACCTGTTGGCTATTTGTATATTTTCTTTGGAGAAATGTCTATTCAAGTCTTTAGCCCATTTTTAAGTCAGGTTATTAGTTTTTGTTTGTTTTGTTTTAGTTATTAAGTTATAGGACTTATATATTTTGGAAATAAACTCATTGTATGATTTGCAAATATTTTCTCCCACTCTATCAGTGCCTTTCACTCTATTGTTTCCTTTGCAGTTTTTAAGTTTTATGTAATCAAAGTCCCCAAATCAATTTTTTTTGCAAACTTAGGAAAAAGAGAAATAAATTCTGCAATTGATATGGAATCACAAAAGACCATGATTAGCTAGCCAAATTTATTCTAAGAAAGAACAAAGCTAGAGGCATCGTACTTTCTGATTTTAAAATATATCATCAAGCTACAGTAATCTAAACAGTATGGTTTGGCATAAAGACAGACATATAGACCAATGGAACAGAATAGAGTCTGGAAATAAATCCACACATACATGTTCACTCAATCATTGACAAGGGCGACGAGAACACCCAAGGAGAAAAGTGGTCTCTTCAATAAATGATATTGGGAAACATGGATATTTACCTGTAAGAGAATAAAATCGAACCCTTGTATGATATACGAAAGTCATCTCAAAATGGATTAAATACTTAAGTATAGAACGTGAAGCTGTAAAATTCCTCAAAGAAAATATAGGGGAAAAGCTTCAGGACATTGGTCTTGGCAATGATTTCATGGATATGACATCAAAAGAGGAGGCAACAAAAATGAAAATAAACAAGTGGGACTACATGTAACTTTTTTGAGGGTATTTTTCTTTTAAAATCCAGTTTACTAGCATCCACCTAAATTCATTTGATATGTTTTATTGCTTTTTGCTTACCTTTGTAAGGTAAATGCATAATGTATTCTCTATATTTTATATTTCTAATTAAAGGAATTAAGGTATACATTGTTTACTGCATACAGTAGTATTTCATCTATTGATTTTAACTAATCTATTTTTTTATTTTAGAAAACAATAAAGGATTGATCTTTTAAATTTTGTTTTGCATTAATTTTTAAAATATGTTTTGTTGCATTGAAATTAGAGAATGTTGCTTTTTATCATTGCTATTTGGAAATTTTATTGAGATTATTTTTGTGGCAAAAGACAACTGATTTTATAAATAATCTTTTCTAAATTTAAAAATAATATATATTTAAGGTATAATATAAAATTATAGGAATATTAGAATATTCAAATCCCTTGTATCATTTCTTTGTCTCCTTTGCCTGTTAAATTCTAAAGTAAATAAATTATTGCCTTCTAATATGAATCTGTTTTTGAAGGGAGGGAGGGTGACAATTTTTGTTTCTAATACTCTTGTTTTATTTATTTTGCTGCTACATTAAAGGAACATGTGTTTATAAATGCTAATGGTGTGACAGCTTTTTCCATTATGAAAGATTTATATTTTCCCATTAATGCAAATAAGACTTTTTTCTTGAGTACTGTGTCATCTAATATAAAATTACAATCTTACGTTATATTTGTTTGCCTTTATCTGTTATATTTTTACTTATGTATTACTTGCTAATTTTTAGGTTTTAATAGTATAAACTACATATAACTGGATTTACTTTCCTTTTTTCTTTAATAATATCTGTAAGTTTTTAAACCTTAATTTACACGTATTGTAATAAACTTTTGTTTGCCTTATTTATCCTAGTTGATGTTACATTTCATGTTTGTTAGGCTTTGTCATGCATTCTTTTCTTATATTTTATGAATTTTGCTAAAATAAAACTTTTATTCATTGCAGTTTTATTTTCCCTTTTATTATTTGAATGTTTTTGTGTCAAATTTGTATGTTCCTTACGTTGTCCTTATTTTTTAGAAAATATTTATTGCTATGTATTTTGAGACGTGTTATACTTATCTGATCTCCTATCCTATGTATGTAATGTTTTATTTCTAAATTTTTTTAAAGATCTATTTCATGTTATAAGTTTTCTGAAATATTACTGTGTAATACTATGGTGGCATTTTGCATATGTCACTGTCACACTGTAATTTGTAAGAAAGATGGTTATTGTGATTATTCTTATTTTTATATTTTTCCCAGGATCTCAAAACTACATATATGAATTTTGAAACTTACTCTATTTATCCCACCATAACTGCAAAACAACAATTTCAGTCTGAACTTTCATGTGCAAGAAGCTTTAGACGATGGGGCCCCTAGGGAAAAAAGAGAAGAGTTGTGAAAATAAATGCCTAACTCTTGCCGTGAAAACCTGTCAGTTTATTTTGGGAGATAGACATACGACTGACCTATTCAAATCCAAATATATCAGTGACAAATAGAGAGGAACTGGATTTCTAGTCAGGGATGAAGAATAAGAACAGAAGGCAAAGCATGAGCCAAAGAATAAGGGAAGTTGTGAAAGTGGCTGGCATGTTCACACACCAAACAATGATGGGTGACTCTACAGCCAGAACGGCATGAGGCTTAGTGACAAGGGATACAACTAGAAATAAAAATGGATATGTGAGTGAGAGAATTGAGAGTATGGACTTTATTCTGTGTGCAATTAAAATAATTGAGTTTGTTCAAGGGAATGATATGAAAAGGCTTAAGTTTAAGAATGATAATTCAGGTACTAAGTAGAAATTGAGATAGGAAATCTGTGAATACGAGTTACAGTAGAGAAAATGGAAGCAAGGAATTTAAAAACATTTGGAATCCATTTATCAAAACTCAAACAAGCTGGATGTGAGTTTATTGGAGATGGAATGGTCAGAGCTGTCTCTTGGATTTGAAGTGCGAGTGATGGGTGATGCTGAAGTCATTAAGTGAGCTTTAAACAAGGTGGAAAAGCGGGTTTTATTGTATGTAAATTTTGTTTTGGAAGCAGTAGAATTTAGCAATCAATTCAAATCCCTGTACTTGCCCTTACTATTTTTTTGGCATTGTGCATGTTGCTTAATCATTCCGATTCTTAGCCTTGTTCATGGTAAAATACATAGAATAATTACTCTCAAGGGGTTATTATGGAGGTTAAAACAGATAATGTATGTGACATGTACTGTATATGACATGTACTATTTCTATCATAATATTATTACTTCTATTATTATTATTACTATTTCTGTCCCTAATGTACTTGAGATTTCTATTGGAGAACTGTATAGATGTTCAGAGTTTGGGATGTGAATTAAAATAAGCTTTGCATTCAGGGGAAAGTTTAGTACTGGAGGAACAATTTTGTATAGTTGACATCATGGAAGGAATTGTAGAAAGACTATAACAGAAAGAAAGATGTAGTTCTGTTGACCAGAGAACAGATGAAAACTAATGCTAAACCAGCCAGATAAATAACGGTGTGTGACAAGAATGAAAATCAAAATAGTACTACTAGTTAAACTAAAAGGAGTAAGTGTCCAAGAAGACAGCTATCACAAAGAAATCAAAGCAGGTGGAAAATGAAAAGTCAATTTCACAATCCAGAGGTCAATTTCAGGGTTTCACTGGAGTAGTACAGGAAAAATATTATACAATGCAATGGATTTAAGACTCACTGAGAGGCATAAAAGTGAAAAAAGTTGTTGTAGATTACTCTCAAGAGTCTATGCCAAAAGAAGATAAACAAGTAGAAGCTGAAATACATTGATAATTTTGTCCAGTTTCTAAGTGGAAAGGACTGACCATGTTTGAAGGCCAAGGTGAGGGTATTAGTTAAGAGGAAGGCTAGGAAGCCAAGGAGAGTAGTAAAGGTGCAGTAAAATGACTGAGGAGAATGGGAAAGGAAATCAATAAGAAAGTGTTGACTTATCTCATTCGTATAAATGATCATTTAGTATTATGCTCAAGCAGAGAAAGAAAAAGGTCTGTGTCTGTATCAAAATAAGAATATGAATAGAGTCTCCACATACAGTACTGCATCTTATATTTCCTCTAGTTCCTGCTAGTGGGTCCTGTCGTAAGATGTATTTATCATTTCTGGGACTCTGAGAAATACGACAAAAACCATAGGATACCTTTTTATTTGTAGATTTTTTATTTTTTTAAACTTCCCTCTTATCATTTCTTAGGCCTCATCCATCCTGTATCTGACATTCCATGTTTCCAAAACATGTACATTTCACAAAGGGATGTATTTCCATTTTCTGCTTCAGTCACATAGTCTGTAGAATATGTTATATTACAAATGCAATCTTTGGGGGGAAAATGAAAAGTCAGTAACTCGTAGGTCATAGAAACAGGTTAGAAAACAGTGGATGTAATACACAGTGTTCTGTCACTCATTACTGACAAGTGGGCTAAATAGCAATTACTGTCCTTCAGAAAGCTGGGCTTGTGAAATGCAGCATCTAAGAAAAAATAAACAAAAATCACTGTTTTTTTTTTTGTTTTGTTTTGTTGGGTTTTTTTTTGTTTTGTTTTTTGGTTTCCCTAGTCAATGACCAAATAGTTGCCATATAGGATTGATTTTTATTTTTTTAGTTACACGCCTAATTGTCATTCTAGACTACAGTTCTATTACAAAGTAGAATAAAAACCCCAGTAAAAGAACACAGATATTAAATACATGAATGTTTGTGGAAACATATCCTTAATTCTAGATAAACAAAATTATCATATAGTATTAGGAGAGATCTAAACTGATTGTAATTTTGGACATTTTTATTATGATGTTGTCCTAACTGGGTCCCTACATTTCTTAATGTTATTGACAGAGTTCATTTGGAGTGTATAAAACTGCATTTACCAATATGGAGCGAAGATGATGTAAAACGTTTCGATTCAGTAGTCATATTATATTTGGTCAATAGCCAGCAATTGCCATTAGTGAGAAGTGAAGCACCTACAAGAAGTGTCAAGTCGGTAAGAGAAACAAATCAAAGGGAGGTAAAGTGATCCCTAATGAGCTGAGTAAAATCAATAAGGTAAAAAAGAGCCATTTTCTTAAAATGAATGAAGAATAGACTGGCTGATGTTTGAACTACATTTGCTCAATGTAAGTAGTCACTCTGAGCATTAAAGCTTAGCACAAAAATACTCCTTGCTTGCTCTCATTCTCCCCAATGGTGAACTTATTCTAAAACCACATACATTGATTGTACTTGGTAATAGATTGAAAAATGTATGTGTGTCTTATTAAAAAGTTGTGTTTAAAGAGGAAAACTTAAAGTAAGGTCTATGCTATACAAAACTCTCTACAAATAGTAAGTTACATGCCTAATTGTCATTCTGGACTACAGCACTTCCGACTAACCTAATTCAGATTGAATAAAGAACAGCATGTAAATTATCAGCCTAGTGTGCAGGAGGGCCTTGGGGCTAACTCAATTTAAAGTTCTGTCTTGAAGCATATAGAAAACTTCTCAGGAAAACATCAAAGAGGAATCTGTAAGTTCTTGAAGAGCTCAACTATTTCATGGACCCCAAGAGGATAAATGGAAATTTTGACAAGAATGGAGAATATGGCATCTCAGAGGTATAGGTACAATTGCTCTGCTACTCTCTCCAACTTCTCTTGTTAAGAAAACTAACTCAAGTTCTGATTAACAATAGGTTTTTCTGCTGAATTGATTGCTTTAACCGGAGAACACACAAAAGCAGTGCAATTCAAGATTTTAAGGGTATATTCAGTGTATCATTTCACTGTTTAAATACTCTATTGCTGTATGTCTCCCAATGATGAAACAAAATCAGGAGGGTATACAGTACCTCTAAAATGGAAGGGCAAGTGTCATCTTTTCTACTCATGGAGCTTTGGGGGGAGGGTAAGAAAAGAATGGGATTTTATCTTCCCCAACTACCCGAATAACTATATTAACCCAAATCTTTAGATTCCAAGTCAAGAACTATGTGGTAACCAACCTGAAGGATGGCCCCTAATGCTTCCCACTATCTACACCTTGTTGTGATTTGAACTAGTTCGTTTATATAATGAATCAAATATGGCAGAAGGGATGACATATCACTTCTGAGCTTAGTTTTTAAGAGATTATAGCTTCCAACTTGCTCTCTGTCAAAAATTAATTTTATGAGCATATCACATCCTTTCAGTAACCATGATCCTTTGCATCCAGGAGATTTAAAGGGAAACGATTCTATTTCGGTTCTCAGAATATGAGTGATCTGATATAATTCATGGTGTCTAAAATACATGGCAGGCACTAAGGTTAGGGCCAATCTCTATGAAAACTGAATAGGTTTACATCATGTAATTATGTGTATTTACTGTCCTTTCTCCAAGTAATTCTGGTTTCTTGCACTAGTCTATATATGTGGAACACTACTAGTACTGGGTTTTTAGAGAGTTAAAATGAGGAAATACATGTAAAGTACTTCAAACAGTGCCTGAAATTTTGTAATTACTATATATATGCCACTTCCTGAATTATATCTCTGTCATCATCCTGAAAAATAGGGATATTATTAAGGAGATCTCAACCTATCATTTTTATCCTCTCCTCGAATCTAGTTTATGGCCCAGAATGTACCCTCCTATATTCTTACCATGATCTTATTTCCTAAGATATTCTGCTGAACACCCCAGATTTGGGGTCCATCCCTTTGCCAGGATTAATTTATTGGATAATATTCAATTTTAAATATAGCCTACTTATTAGCCAAGAGATCATTTCAAAGCATTTGACATACAAAGGAAATGTCAGTAATTGTTGGTCCTTTAATGAGAAAAGGAAATACTACTTGATTTAAGGGCTATAGTGTCGATTAACCCAAGAGAGTAATAGAGAAGAAACGTTAGCAAACTAGGTTCGAATGCATACTCTGCCGTGTAAGCAAGAATTCCAGATTATACCTCCAATATAGATTTTGATTATATATATAGATATATATATATATATCTATATATATGTGTATATATATAGATATATATATATACACATATATATACCATCTTTAAAAATAGATTTTTCTTATTGTAAAAAAATAACGATACTTTGACATTATAATAATTTAATCAGAAAGAAGGAAGTAAAATTACAAAGCCACTAAAAAGTTATAGAAATCCCTATACTGATCTTGGAAATAATCTTTCTAGTGATTAGCCTATATATATGATGTATTTCATCCAATCTAAGATACCATCCATTGTAAGATACCCTATTATGTCATGAACTGTTAAGAAAGAAAAAAGAAATATGCTGCCAATTAAAGCTATGACAAAATGCTTGCCTATGGCATAGTTTTCTTTTTATGCATTGAAAGGGGTTTTTTAGACATTTAGCAAATACTTTAATCATATATCACACTTGGACATATAGGAAAAAAAAATTAGCAAAACAAACTGGTTAAGATACTTCTAAATTATCTTTACATGCAATGCCAGCCCTATTGATTTACTTTTGTCTCACAGCGGCCAATAAAATCTGCTCTAACTACAAGAGCATAGATGCTGCATTGCTTCGTAAATGAGTGTTCTATTATTTTCACTGAGATCTTTTAAGCTGCTGGCCCACATTCTGCAAGTTTTGGTGCACATACACAGGCAATTGCAAAGAAATCAGTTTTGCTGTCTCATCAACAAAAATGATAAATCCATTCCAATTTCAGAGATGTTAGAACATCAATACTATGTGAGCATCAGTTAATGTCCATTCAGGAAACAGAACTCTCAGGAAATTCAACAAAACTAAATTAATAGAGAACTGCTTAGAAAAATGTTAGAAAGCTAAAAAGGCAAATAGAAGTAGAAAAGATAGGTAGGAAGCCAGTTGGCAAGAAGCCTGGGCTATTTATTAAAACTGGGCTATAGAGTTTGCAGGGTCACCAGAACAAGGGATGGGTGGGGAATGAATCTTAGAGCCAATAGGGAAAGGACAAGCAAAATCAGCAGTTTTGAATTGATTAAATATGGTATTTCCCTATCACTATTCTTATCTCTATAATCATATAATGCAGCTAATAATACAGGCACTTTTATAACCCAGTGTTTATATTTATGTATATGTATACTTTATGTATATGTCTGTCATTGTAGCTGTATTTGTCTTTTTTTGGTTGCATTGGCTGCTGCATTGTTTAGATAATATTTACTAAATAGACTCATAAAAAATGTTTGCATTTCTATATAGCTCTATAAATATTTATTCATCTTTTGTTTTCTTTGCATAATACACACTTTTATTGCCTTCCCTTTAAAAGTACAAGCCCCTCAGATGCTTTTACATTTCTTCCATTTTTCTAGTCAAAATAACTTCTATTCAATCATTTTTAATTTTTACTATCAAACAGTATGCATATATTTATTAAAACTGGAATTGGTTAGAATAATAAAATAGACTTGAAATTGTAATTTTTCTTAAGGAGGCCATTTGTTGTAGTGGAAAGCTCATGTTTGCATTGTAAGAGTCACATGTGGATATTTCCCTGTATTCTGTAATTCCACATGTTAACTACTGATTAGTTATTTTGTTAATTGAGTTATTTAAATTTCACTTTCTCAAGCCACTAAATGGGTATAATAATTCCCACTTCTTAATTTATTGTGAAACTATATAGAATATAGCCAGCACATAGCACACTCTCAATGTTGTTCCTATCTCTCCAACATCGGTCTTAAATAATTGTATGCAATTTCCCTTTTCTATTTTATGTTCAAGAAATGACATACTTCAACTAATTTACTCTCAGTGACTTCAGACCTCATTCTCTGTTACTGAAATTTAGAGATCTGCCTAGGAACAAACCCCAGGAAAATTATAGTCTACAAAAAATTAATGTGATCTGTAGAAGTTGATTTGTTCAATGCATCTGAATTCATGTTATAGTAAGATTCAATGATACAGTCTGACTATTGCTTTCTTTTGATTTTGATAATGCAGGGCCCTGGAACTGGGAAAAGAAAGTGATTATTTGTAAGCACTTCTTTAGTGCATACATGTTAAACCAGTCACCCATTCTTTCATCCAGTTATTTATCCATTCATTAATTAATTTAACAAATACTAATTTAGTTCCTCCTAGTGCCAGATACTATACTGGGTGGTGAGGATACAACAGAAAGCCAGAGGGAGAGCGAGGAAAAGAGGGAGGGAGGGAGAGAGATGGGGACAGAAGTGCCCTTCTCACAAGAATGACAGTTTATAGAGATAGGGCTACTGCTATTACATAATTATACAACAGTATAAGGATGTAATTCCTGATAAAAAGCTATATAATAGTAAAAGATATAACTATAAATTATATCAGGAACTCTAGTTTAGTTAGTTAATTTAAAGAAAGTTTTCTGAAAAAGTGACATTTAAGCATAGACCTGAAAGATTAGAAATAACAAAGGAGAATGGAGTAAGAGTTGGGCTGAAAGAATTAGCTATTTTGTTCATTTTTTAAACAAAATTATAGTCCTATTAATAGATATCCCATCTAAAATGCTGAGTAAACTCTGTTCTTGACAATTAGTAATCTTGGCTTTTGCTGTCAACTTTTCTATTTGAAGAGTAAGCTAGCTTACAGTATGATGATTTTATTACTGATCTCATAATATTCATCATTTTGTGGAAATATCTTTTAAGAATCATTTTAGATAATGTGGAACTTTTGTTGATTTTGTGCTTTATTCAGTGACCTGAACTCAATTATGGCTGCATATAGCTGTACTATTTGGTTAAAAGTAACCAAAATTCAGAATAGTTTAATTTTAAAAAAGGAACTTATTGACCCATATAAAACAAAAGTCTATTTTTAGAAATTATTCTTGACTGGATGTTTCTAGGTAATTAAAAATGTTTTCAGAATACTCTCTAAATTTATCTCATACTTTACATTATCTGAAAAGAGAGCTATTTGGAATCAACATAGATACATTATTGATTTTTATACAATACTCATGTTTTTATACTTCTTTAAAAATTCAACTTTAGTAGGAAAATCTTGACTTGCTACCACTTTTGCTTGAACTGGAAACCTGTCCTTTATAGAAAGAATAGAAAGATAAACATCCTCTTTTATGTAATTGACAGGAATGTATTTTCTTAAGCTTTGAGCTAACTGAATTAATTATGTAATTAATGTCAGAAAGAATGACTTCAGATCAGCTACTCCTAAAACAAAGGCATATTTTGCCTTTTGGTACAGGTCTTCCAATAGTTAACGACTTTGACTCCAGCAGTTGACATGTATAATAGAATATGTGCTGTGATCTTTTATTATTAAATGTTTGTGGGTGCTTTACTGGAGAATACACACATTCACACACAAATACACACTTTAAGAAAAAACAACAAGAAGTATAATTAAAATGGGCTGCACATATTTTTTAGACTAATATTCTCGTTGCCATCATTTTTTGCTACAGACGTTTAAAACTTTCACTATCTATGCATTCATGTGATTGATGGTCTGATTTTTCAATAGCCCCGTGGAGACCCTATGGCCTCCCTGCCTTAATTTGTCTATGTCCTACTTTAGCAGAAACAAAACATACCACTTTGTCTAGTGAAGATATGTATCTTTGGTGTCCATCTGAGCAATAAATATGCTTCTTTGAGAACTGGTCTATCTTCATATTTTGGAAGCTGAGGCTCAAGTAACTGGTTGTTTTCTCCTCTGGCTTTACGGTTATAGACAGTGCACTACTATATTAGAGGCTTGATGTTAGCTGTTGTACTCCAGGGAATGCATTTTGTATAACTTTTCAATTTATTCTATTATCTCTACCCTTATTTACCTTTGCCACAAGTTCTTCACATATTTTTGGTATGTGTTTTGTTGTACTATGTGTATTGATAAGTTGCCCTTAATTATTTCCAAATTTACCGAGCACACAGATATAAACGATTAAGTAAATAATAGTAGTGACTGAGGCAGCATATAAGTCTTTGTTTATTTTGTACATTTTTCACATTGTTCACAGTTTTAAAGTGTTTTCAGAAATGTTTTTTAAATAACATGTTTGCAGTTTTTTATTGTAATTATTAATTATATAACTTTATAAATGTATGTATATATTATATTATTATACATAAACATAAAAAAGTAGTATGAGAGTAGTAGTAAGAGAACAGGGTCCAACATCGAAAACTGAATTCAAAGTATTTTAACCTGGATGGTGACGCAGGGAATTTCTCCTCTTCCCTTAATTTTAAAAACATATTTTAGGCATCACTGCTTTTGGTAAATGTAATACTTTACAGTTTCTTGTTCAAAAACTCTAACAAAATTGAATATACTACTCAGAATACATTTACCCTATCTTCTGCTTATAACCATAATTATGAGTTTCTGCCTTAGGATGTATTTATTGCACCCAGTGTACTTTTACACACGTGTGTGCACAGACGTGCTTGTGTGTACTCGTGTGTGTGTGTATCTAAGCTTTGTCTTTTTTAGTAAAATTTCCATCATTTATATAGTCCCTATTTTGATTCTTTTTAGTTTTAACCACTGACATTTGTAAAAAGTTAACAATAGATATTGCTTGTTTTGTTGCTGGTTGGTATAAATGGGTTGCTGAATATTATCTTACTGTATTGGGATACAGTATCTTACTGTATTGGGAAATTATGTACTGATAAATAGAAAAAGAAGTTAAAAGCAGAATGGAATTTTCTTTTCACACCTTATGTAGGCCTCCCTAATCTACAATGTCATCTATGAAATAATCACTTGAACATACATTTAATGGGTAAGATGAAAGCCTAAGCCTTGGGCATACAATATCTTGTAAGCAAATCCTAGAGATCTGCTCTAAACCATTCCCTTCCTAGCAACATACTAATGGTGCTGAAATAAAAACATTGAGGGTTAACCAAGAGAAAAAAAGGAGAGTTCTATTCACATTATGGTAAACTCTTATCAACAGATTAGGTAAAATTTTAAAAAGCAGCATTATATATACATATTTTTAACCTCAACAAAAGTTACTACAACTCTCTTCTTTGGGTAGCCTGTATACCCAAGAATATGCTGTGTCCTCAGACAAACTGAAGATTCTTCCCTCATCACATATGTCATCCCAGCAGAGGCCTAGGCTCAATTCTGTGCCTGGTACATGGTAAGTACTCAGTAAATACTTGTAGAATATTTGATAACACTGTTAAAAAAAGAAAGGTCCTGCACAGTGGACCTGTGACTCCAAAACAGCTGTCAGGAAAACTGGAATAAAAGGAAATGGCTACCTGGTAGCTCCTAGTCAGAGAGCTGATATGCTCTTCTCTCTTTCACATTATGGGTGATTTAATGCTTGCTAGATGGTGTGTTTGTTCATTGCTCTACTCATCTTCTGCTAGGAGTATCAGAGGTAGCCTGATCCTTATAGAAGAAAAAGAAAATGTGAGCATCATTTCCTTTGCACGTTTGTAGGGAATTGCTAAACTATAAAGACTTTACTCTTAATACATGAAGAAAAGAGCCTGTGGTAGTTTTCCTAAGGGCTGCTTAACATAGCCAGAAGTACAAATGTTCCAAGTGTAGTCAGCAAGAAGGCAGGGGAAAGTGGAACTCTTTACACTGAAGATTCTAGTGGGCTTGAGGGTGAATGTATGAAGAAGCAGTTATTAGGAGCTCTATTCTCTCCATGTTTGGAGAAACTCAGTGTTACAGTATAAAATAGTCTCCTAAATCACATAAAGATGTTAGATGTATGCATTCAGGGATATGGAATCAAATCAAAGAAGAAAAAGACATGCTTTTGGTTCTTTGACTCCCTTTCAGAGTGTTTGGGCATTAATCCCTTTGGTTAATTTCTTCGTGTCTCTGCATTACTACTTTACCTGTCAGGATTTGGCCTGAGAAATACAATCACTATAAGCGATGTAGACTAAAGATTTATTCTAAAGACTGTCACCTCACACAACTGTAGGAGCTGGTGCAGAGTCTGTATAAGGCTGTTGCTGTGCAATTGTGGTAGGCCTCAAGTCTCAAAAGATCAACTAGTTGAGTAGTCTGTAAAAAAGCTGGATATGTAGTAGCGAAGAATAGAGATAAATTGGAGCCTATGAGGACAAACTGCAACCCATGAGGCCAAATGGACACCCACGTCTGTCTTTTCCCACTACCAAATCGATGATGCCCATAGCCTGCAGGAGTAGCTGGGTGCCATTTGTCGAAGAATTGAATATGAAACTTAAAGTCCATGGTTAGCTTGAAGTTTTTCAATAATAGGAATTTATCACCTTTCTCCCACCCTCTCACCCCACACTTTTCAACTTTCTACAGACCATTAAAAAATTCTCCAAAAGATTTTTTTAAAGCTACTAAATCATCAACTGAAATTAAATCACAGCTATACGCAAGAAGCAGCACTCTTATTGAGAGGTTTTTCCAGACTAGAAATGGTTTTCCAAGAGGATACTCAATACAGTGAAACAGAATCTTTCTCTCGCATTTTTAAGATCTGTGTGCAGCACTGGTAACATTAAAAGAAGATTCACTGGTCACATGAAAAAAGATGACTCTTCCCATCCCTGCTCCTTCAGAATTAGTATGGCATTTTGTAGCAATTTCTACAAAGGCCACGTTGACAGGATGAATCCCCGATCACATGAAGCCCTTCCACTCACAGTCATCCCAAAGACCTGTGTTATTATACTGTGCTGGTCAGGAGTCTAGTGCCAGCTAACACAGCTGGCTGAGCAGTGCAGCTTTGATGTGCACAGTAGTAATGCTGGTTTCATTCTTCCTCTGGAGAGGAAGGCTGGAGGTTGACTCTTTAAAAATAGCCAGTTTAGAATGAAGCAGGCAATGGCTGATGACCATGATGCTTTCCATTTTGGTTCAGCTTTGTTTAAGTTAGAATCTGATACTGTTAGTACTCTCTCATATAATAGTAGGACAATGCCTAGGCATCTCAGTCTTAGCATTCATGTTTATTTATACAGCTTGAGATTCTAAAGCTAATATGAAGGACAGACCATTACACAAGTTTTTTGTTTGTTTGTTTTTTAGTTTTTTATGTTTACATAATGCTTTACTGTATGAGGAACTTAACAGTTTTTGTATGTATATAATGCCTTCCTGTAATATTAACTCCAAAATAATTAGAAGTTTAATGGGAAAATGAGGAAAAGAAATAAACATAAGAATTATCCTCTAAGAAAGGAATTGACAAGACACAGGTTACCTGGTCTTACAGGTGAAACAGGAATCAAGCAATATATATGTCTACATGTTCACATTTCTAGGTTCAGTTCACATTAACAAGGAAATTGAAAGAACAGATTCTTTTGATCACATAAAATACTCACTATTTTTTTCCTTAAGAACAAATGTTGTCTTTTGTAGTAATTCATTATCTTTTCTTTGGTAGTTTCTTCTCATAATATAAAATATGTGGGAATTAAAAAACAAGGGGAAACTCAAAGAAATATGAGACCTATGTATATTGCTGCAATGATTTTTGATTTGCCAAAATGTTTTTCTATGAAATTTGCAAAAATCATTTTCCCCAAACATGAATGACAGAATAGAGTATATCAACTTGCTACAGTTAAGTATTACATAGAAAAAGTTGATAATAATATTAATTTTAAATTTGTATTGAAAAGTTGCCTTTTGAACAGCATTGAGTTATGTACAAATCTTGAACTATAAATGCTTTATTATTTTTGTAATTATCATGTCACAATATTAAGTCTGTTAGGTCTATCACACAACACCAGGTGTTGATGGTGAATTACTATATATTTTCATTCTAGAAATTTTCAACATAGTTTAAATTTTTAAGTAGTATTTTTGTATAAAACAGAAAAAAAATATGGGGGGGTATTTATGAAAGATTTGAAGAGATTTCAGTTACAATTAGAATTTTTCTTAACTTGGTATTCCAGATACCAGGTTTGTCAATTGTTGGACATTGGAAGTTTACTTGAGGAGCCTGCAGAGAATGGTGACCTTGGCCCTCCCTGTGAAGCTGTAATTTGTTAGACAGTCAACATTTAGTCTGGAAGTCAATCAATCAGCCAGCCAGTCAACCAATTTCTTTCCATTTAGTTGCTACAAGGTGGAACATTTTGGAACTTAGAGGAGAGTGCAAACTTTCTCAGCGCTACAACCACATGATTCAGTCATCCATGTAGGGTGATATATGGGGACGGTGGGGAGAGACAAAAAAATCACTGGGAAATTTTAATTTGGAGAGAAAATGCTGATCCATAATTTGCTTGATTCAGGTACGGAAAATCAAGTACTGATCTTGTCATTATATCCATGCCATTTTGGGGACTACATGATTTTAGGGAAGGCAGTAGTAAGCTATGGTATACACAACAGTAAGTCCAAATCTTGGTTCAGCTGCCAATATATTTTAATATTTTTATCAAATCTAGTTTTTGGTCCATGGCCTATTTAATTAAAATGTGGCCTAAATAATTCCTATGCCTAATAATTCTAGGATTCTATGATTTTTTTCTCCATCTTTATTAATATATAGAATAATAATTCTCAATGATTTCCTACAGCTTTCTGGTGTGTTATGAGCACTTTTCAGTGAACTACCTCTGGTTGATCACTGTGTAAACATTTTGTTTTGTTACAATCAAGTTTACAGTTTTAATGATGTCCACCAAATAAATCATTACATTAAGGGGATTGTGGTATAGAATCGCGTACAACTTGCTACAAATAAAAAGTAAGAAGTATAGGACAATATTAATCCAGTACTAAAAAACATATAATTTTCTTAAGAAAGTATTAGGCCAATGATATTACAATAGTAAACAATTATTGAAACAGCATGATGTTGCTAAGTGTGAAAGTATGAGTGGTGGGATAACGGAATGGTTTTCTGGATATTATGACAATTTGTTATACTTCAATAGTGATTGCATTATAATAATAATAATTGCCCTTTAAAAAGTGTCATATTGGGTTTTTAAATTTTTTCCAGTGTGCTACCAAATAATTCTGGTTTTTATAGGGGTTTTACAAATACAAGAAAGTTAAGATTTACTATAGAAGGTTGAATAATCAAACTGATCCACAGTAAATACAACTTCGATGAAACCCTCTGAATCAAGTCTTGAAATGAAAAAAAAAAAAAATCATACCTAGAGACAGACCATTTCAAGTTCTCTACGACTTAGTGCAGCATGTTTTTCTGAATTTACTATAAATAAGGAGATTTGTAAAAAGCAAAACTTGTTCTGTATTTTACTTTGGTACTTCCTTTTGAGGAATGTGCACTTCAAACTGATATGCTGAGTTACTATTCCCCTTGCACTCATATTAATATTCAGACTTTGAGGTTTCCTTGATAATTAAATATTTCCCTAACTTATGAAATTCTTAAACTAAAAATTATCAATCAGATATTTTTTGAAAACTTGTGAGACTAATACTAAGTATGAAGAAATACTTGCCCGGCACATAAATGAAAAAAAAAAAAAAAAGAAAAGCATGGATCAAATTGGATAGCACCTCTCTGACAGTTTGACTTGAGGCCAGAAGCAATAGTTTACACTAAATGTTGTTTTTAAAATGCAACCTTTAGTGTTATTTGATTTTTTTCCCCCCAAGCAAACTAAGATGTGAAATTTAATAATCCCTTCTGACAATTTTATAAAAATGGGCTGCCATGCTTAATTGATGATGGGCCCCTTCATCTGCCCCCTCCACGCATTCACTGTAAGTTATTGATAGGGAGTTCACAGCCTCTATCCATCAGATCTTTGACTGCATCTGTGTTATTAACCTTTGGGTTGATCTGAAAGTGGCATCACCCCAACTAAATGGCTGTCATGTCAGCCTGGCAGCTCGGCTTTACATGTTCTCTTTCACTTTCACTTTGTCTCCAAGATCATCTGAACAGATAGGGACAAAGCAATGTAGCCAATTACCTTGTAATTTCTAAATAACCCAACTTTTCTCCTGAGATAGTGTCAGGAGGAAATAAAGTTCTAAAAGGTGTGAGTATGTCATGCACTAGAAATAGAAAAGTGAAAAGTCTGAGCCATAGGGACCCAGGTTCTAATTTTGGCTCCAACTCTATGTGACTTTTTGTAAGATGCTTTAACTTCTGGGCCTCATTGGTAAAGTAAAGGAAATTATTTTGGGGTAGAGACAGTGAATTTTCCTCCAGAAGTAGTTTATATATATGTGTGTGTGTGTGTGTGTGTGTGTGTGTGTGTGTGTATGTATGTGTGTATATATACATATACATACACACACACACATATATATACATATATATATATATATATACATATATATATATATATGTATATATATATGTATATTTTAGTAGATAGGACCTACCTGTTTGGGGCAGAGCTATTGTTTGGAAGTGTTAAGAAAAAAAAGACATACAATAAATAAATAATTTGCTGACTGCCTCTCCCCCAAGACCTTGAAAGGAGCCTGTTAAAGTGAGGGACTCTAAAGGTTATTTCACAGTAACTTCACAGTAAATGCCAGTAATGTTACTGCGCTCTACTCCACCCCATACACACATATTTTAGTAGGGCTTCTGCTCTTTCAGCTAGAGACTACATTTCTATCCTGCCTGTTACTAAGTGTGACCACCTGACACAGTTCTGGCTAACAGGAGAACACAAATTATAAATGCAATTTTCAGATCATATCCTTAAAAAACTCTGCTTGTCCTCCATTTCCATTTTTCCACTGGCTGGGAAATGAAAATAGCGGGACTTGTGAAATGGCACCATTTTGGACTCTGATATGGAAGCTCTACCTTGAGTGTGGCAGAACCCTCTAGGGTTAACTCATTCTGGATCACCCAAAATAAACTAAGTGTTCTTTAAGAAAGAAAGAAACCTGTCATTTTTTTAAGTCAATGTATATTTGGATTTCTTTCCTAAAGTGGCTCAGCCAATATTCTAACAAATATAAATACCTACATTCTAGTATTCTCATGAGAGTTAAATGATATAGTGCATGTAAAATGCATGTGATATTCTGCAAATGATATCTTCTTTCAGACTGAAGTTTTGAATTATCTAGTTTTGTTTGGGCAAAGAAGTAATCCTAAAATCAACAGAAAAAAACTTTTTTTATTAATAGTTTAAAATATATTATTATTTTTAAATAACTAATGTCTCACTCTGTTTTGAACTTGTAGGCCAAATATAATGCCTAGTGTCATTCCATTTATCTTCATGTTTATTATCTTTTATGGATATTTGGATGAGTTTATAATGTATATAAAATTTATAGGGCATATGGTAGTTGCTCAACACATATTGAAATACACTTTCTCTCCTTTTATCACATTCTACATTAGATATAAAATATAATGGCTTTCTAGGTCACAAATACTAACCGACTGGCCTCCCCATTCTTTTGAGGAATTGCACCTTCTCCCCACATTCTAACTATGTGGTCTGAAAGGAACTGTTGGGATCTTGCCTCTTTATTGACAGTTCTTTAATGGGCTTGCAAATTTTTCCGTGGGATTTCTAAAATATTAATGAAAGAGAGGTAGTCTTTTCCCTCTGGTTCCAATGTTTTATAAATGTGAAAACTGAAGTTTTCTGCAGCTCTACCTATTGCCACATAGGAAGAGTTGTGGTAATATTGCACTTATTTGTTCTAAATATGTAAGGCAATATCATCCTAGCTTTCCCTGTGACTTGTGTCCATGAATCAAAAAAATTCTCCTCAATTAAGGTGAACTAATGTGGGTTTCTTTCACTTGCTGTGAAAGTAATCCTTAAATAAGAAGACTCTTTGCTTCAAAGCCCTCTGTCTCCCATGGTCTATTGTTGGAACAAAGAAGATCAATATGTCCAAATTCTCTGCCAGATCAAATTGGCAAATGCTGTGCCTTAAAATAAGAAAATTGATCTCTAGGACACATTCCTACCCTCAAGGTATTTGCCACTGGGTTGAGGAGAAATGATAGGAACAACTAACAAATAAATAGTTAAATAATACAAGCTTTAACTAAGAAAAGCAATAATAATAATAATAATAATAATAATATGAAAAAAAAGTACAGTAGTATCAAAATTACCTATGGAACTTGAGGACCAGGGCAATAAGCAAAGCAAGGCATATGCTAAATCGTTAGCAGAAGTTTTGTTTAAAACTTCTATGAGATAGTACCTGCAGACATGCCTTCCCTTTCTCTGCAGCTTGAAAAAAGTAAAAGAGAACCAGGTCTCCTCAGCCAAACCATAGAATCTGCAGATCTATGAAGCCTGCAAAGGCTCTTCTCCTCTTCCCATTGCACCCTCCCCCAAGGACCCCTCCCTCCCTGAATAGCCTGCCTTTCCTAGCTCTGTACAGACTACTCCAGACATGCCATGCAAGTCCCACACACTGGCTCAGCAGGGTGTAGCAGTATGTTCATCCTCAGAAGCTTACTGAGTTAACTGTTGCATAGTGTTCAGTGAAATATAATTAAGTCTCACATTTTCTCTAACTCCTTGGATGCAGTTTGTATTTATCACTCCAGGCCTTACTGGGAATACTGGAGAGATATTCCTGAACCACAATACACTTATTTTGCATACATGCTGGAAGCCCTTCCACAAGTTCTGAATTTTGTTTCCTGTATGTCAACTGCTCACACAGTTTCCCTCAAGGGTCACATCTGTAACACCCATTTCTTTTGTTTTGTTATAAGTAACTGGTCATCCAAAAGCATGGCATTATCACCTTTTTGACTGAGAATGTTTATCACCAGGATCACCTGATTCGTTCCTAACCCAGGGGTTTAAGCCATCTTGAATATTATTAGCGGTGATGGGAACAAGGCAGAAATTGCCACTTCCTTAGTAGATACTAACACACACATTACCTGGTTAGAGAGGCAGAATTATGTGTTGGCAAAAAGCAGAGACGGTGGAGCAGAAACTGTGTACTAAGACTGACCTAGGTTTAAACTCGGATCTCTCGTTTTCCAGCTGTATCACCTTGGCTAAGTTACTTTCTCTAATTTCCTTCAATTTCACCATTTATAAGGGTAAGACTAGCAAAAAGTACCTGATAGAATTGTAAAACTTAAGAAGTATAACTTTCATAAAATGTTTTACCAAGTGTATAATGAGTACTCAATAAAAGTAACTGTTAGCTATATAGAGATTCTATTAAACATGAATAAATTTCAAGTGAATGTATAAATAATATACCATGCTCCTTTTTATACTGTAAAAAATATTCAGCAAATTAAAGTAACCCTTGTGGGGGCTTAGTTTGAAAGTGTAGTGTTCCTCTATAGGGCAGAAAAAAAAATTTTCCTTTCTTCTAGATCTTTGGCTGGCCTGATAATTAAATAGGCATAAAACAAATTAACAGGAGAAACACAAATTTGATTTTGTAGTACAGAAACCCCACAATGACAGGGAAAGCTTTCAGACATCAGACAATTTGAGCTTATATGCCATAGGGAGAAGGGGGTAGGAATCTAGACCATCAAAGGGAAGTAAGACAATTCACTGGAAAATAGGAAGAGCAAATGTTTGGTAAATAAATGTTTGCACTGCCATGCAGATAAGTCTTCTGATGTGAAACTTTGTCTCTGGTAATAGTGTTCTTCCTGGTGTAGACCCCCTATCTAAACTCTTTTAGGCAGTTAAGGCAGTTAAAGCTCTTCTTGAGTCTATTTTGCCTTGATTATTTTCAGTGGAAGATAATTCACTTGCCAGTGGCACATTCTGGAGCAGCCTGACCTGAACACTGTAGCTCTAAAAACAAACAAACAAACAAACAAAAAAAAAACAGAAAGACAATGTAGACATTAATTTTGGATAATTTTAAGCTAAAGTTATTCTAAAATTTAATCCAATAAACAGTTATTAGGTTTCATCATTGTGCCACGAAATACACAAGCACCAGCAATACAACATTAAGAATAATTTAGTGAGATGAGCACACTAATTGAGAATGTACATTTGATAGCCTGAATGCAAAAGTAAAACATAGTTTTTCAGACAAGAAATGATGAGATAAATGTGTGTTCTTTCCTTGTCTGCATAACTGTGATTTAGTTCATTTCTGCCTTCATGTTTTACTAGTTGTGGTTTTTCAACATATAATTACATTTATACAATAGGAAAGCACAAACATTTTAATTATCATCAAGATCTAGTATATGTATTTTTCAGTGCAACAATCATGCTCTTACTGTTAAACTGTTGAGAAAAATAATATGTAGAATTTGTTGATCATAATTGTTTATCCAAAATACAAATTGACAGAAATTCACTTGTGTGTACGTAATTTTACTGGCTCAGTTGTCTAAAAATAATATCTACATGTAATCTGGATTATGGAACTTGCTTTCTAAGGAAATCTCTCATTCTATAAATTTATATATTTTTCTAACCTTCCCATAGTCTCCTTTCTGCCTTCCTTACTACCTTGGAGAACCCAACTATTCAAATATTGGGAGATTGCATTTTGTGATGAAGACAAAGGCAGCTAATTTTAAGTAAATGTTTTGATTCTTGATATGTAAAATGTAAGAGCAAATAAAAATCTGAAATAAGAGGTTTAATTTTCCCTGTAAAAAATAAGGGAAGAGATGGACTACCATTCCTTTTTTTAGATATTTACTTTAGAAACCTTGCAATTGTAAATTTTATTTATGTCTCTTTGAAATGTATGTAAATCATTTTAAAGGCTAAATAAGCCTCTTGTAAGTTTTACAATCCAGAAATATTTTTCTCTAGGACTTGAGAACCATCTCTTTGAAATGTAATCATCAAGAAAGGCAGCATCCTTACCTCCCAGTTTTTGTACTCAAGTAGGAATCCAACTCCAGTATCTCCTGTCATTTCTTACCTTATCTATGTAAAGGCAAGAATTTAATTTGCCTTAGGATAAATCCAATTAACTAAGACAATGGGTCACCTCAATTACCAGGTGACTTTAGAATACACTGTGTGTGACAAATGGTGCTGTCAAGTCCTCTTACTTGAATAATAGTTATCGTTTACCTTGACAACATGCATAGGTAGAATTGGTTGTATCTGCTTGGCCATATATAAAAAAGTGAAATTTCTTCTTGTCTTTGCAATATCGTATTTTTTTTCTTTTTTTTTAAATTCAATTTATTGGGGTGACAATTGTTAGTAAATTTACATAGATTTCAGGTGTACAATTCTGTATTACATCATCTATAAATCCCATTGTGTGTTCACCACCCAGAGTCAACCTGAAGAGACATTTCTCCAAAGATGTACAAATGGCAATAGACATATTCTCTGACATAATCATCAGAAATGCAAATGAAAACCACAATGAGATATCACCTCACCCCAGTCAGAATGGCTTTCATCAACAAGACAAATATTAACAAGTGTTGGAGAGGCTGTGGAGAAAAAGGAACCTTCAGACACTGTTGGTGGGAATGCAGACTGGTGTAGCCCTTATGGAAGGCAGTGTGGAGGTTCCTCAAAAAATTACGAATAGAATTACCGTATGACCCAGCAATCGCTCTCCTGGGTATCTACCCAAAAAATCCGAAAACATTTACGTATAAAAACATGTGTACTCCAATGTTCATTGCAGCTTTGTTTACAGTGGCCAAGACATGGAAACAACCAAAATGTCCTTCAATAGATGAATGGATAAAGAAGTTGTGCTATATATACACCATGGAATACTATTCAGCAGTAAGAAAAGATGATTTAGGACCGTTTGTGACAACATGGATGGATCTTGAGAGTATAATGCTAAGCGAAATAAGTCAGACAGAAAAAGCAGAGAACCATATGATTTCACTGATATGTGGTATATAAACCAAAAACAACAAAAGAACAAGACAAACAAATGAGAAAGAAAAACTCAGAGACACAGACAATAGTTTAGTGGTTACCAGAGGGTAAGGGGGGTGGGGGTGGGAGATGAGGGTAAGGAGGATCAAATATATGGTGATGGAAGGAGAACTGACTCTGGGTGGTGAATGCCTTTGCAATATCTTAGTGGGTTGCCTATAATGCTCATCATGTAACGGTTGGATCCTTATGCAATAATAAAACTGTTTTTTTTTTCCTACCTTTGTGGAGAGGTTTTTCTGCGTTGGCGGATTTTGTTTTTAGTTATACGTCCTAAACAAAGGTGAACATAGATATCATTGATTCATTAAACCATTTATATTTTTAAAATGTTTGAACATTGCTCAGAAATGATTTAAAAGTAAATAAAAATTTCTATACATGTACATATATTAGGTTGAATCTTTTGATACTGTTGTTTTGTAAGTGAAAAACAGATTATCAGTATTTTCATGTATTACAAATTTATTGAGCACACATTACTAATTATATGAGTATAGAGAAATGTGTGGAAGAATCTACATCAAATTTAACAATAACTAATTAGTTGAAAAGAGGTGATTTCATAGTGTTATATAAATATTTGTTAAAGGAAAAAATGGAAAAAAAAAGATGAATGAATGAATGACCATAGCCAGAGAATGTTTTTGAGGACCAGTAAAGATTTAAAGAAACTAAACTGAAATGAGGTGATAGGTGTCTGTGTGTGTGTGGGGGGGGTAACAAAAATATAGAGTCAATATAAATATTAATATCTTTTTTGAAAAGCTTGACCAATAATAGGCAAGATAGACTTTAATATTGGTTAAAAGAGATCCTTCTGTAGTTGTGAGTTCCTGGAACACATTTGCATGCTTATTAATATCATTGTTGGTGGCAAAGAAGCTGGAGATAGAAAAGAAGCAACAGCAAAATTAAAAGCTGGAGGTGACTGAGAAAGCAGGGGAAGGTACTGGTCTTGTTTTGGTTCACAAGTTCCTCTATTATAATAGAGAAAGGATGAAAATCTATTTGTAGATCTATTGGAAGGTTGGGAGGATCTTGGCTGATGATGACTTTTTTTTATTTCTAAGGCATGAAGATGAGATTGATGCATCTGTCTTAAACGCTGCAATGCTGTTGCTGAGCCGATTGCATGTCTGCACAAGCAGAGGTGGGGCCTTACGTGCTTTCAGAGTTATCATTTTGTCTTGTCATTTGCATGCCCAGCTACTATTTCTGAAGTAAGTTCATTGTACCCAGTTGCCTAGGACAAATGGTTTTTCATCTTTCCTTACACATTGCCAAGTAAACTCTCCCCATACGGACAACCCTAGAGTTGATCACAGAGAAACAGCACGTTCTCTTGTCTTCCTCTTGGTAACATTCTATTTGGGGTCCTTGGTTTCTTTCCTCAGTTTGGACCACCAAAGGGCTTTAAAAAGGAGATGGATTCTGTCTGGATCCCTTTTCCTCCAGATGTTCTATATCAGTTGAAATTCAGTCAGGAAACTGGAAATAACTTCAGGTATTTCAAACAACAGAGAGCTTACTAGAGGGGATTTGAAAACCTGGGAAAGAAAATAGTAGGGAGGCCACACCACCATTTAGGAAATCAGGAAATGCTCAATTTACAGGACATCACTGCCATTACTTTTACTGCCCACTGCATTAAAGCAGGTGATCAGTTCTTCTTCTTCTTCTTCTTCTTCTTCTTCTTCTTCTTCTTCTTCTTCTTCTTCTTCTTCTTCTTCTTCTTCTTCTTCTTCCTCCTCCTCCTCCTCCTCCTCCTCCTCCTCCTCCTCCTCTTCCCCCTCCTCTTCCTCCTCCTCCTCCTCCTCCTCATCTTCCTTCTTTTCTTATTATTAGTTTCAGGTGTGCAAAACAATGTGATAGTTAGACATGTATACCACTCGCAAAGTGATAGCCCCCCTCCCCGAATCTACTACGGCTCTGGCATCCTATGTAGTTGTTACAATGTCACTGACTCTATTCCTTATGCTGTACTCCACATCCTGTGACTATATATATATTAAATTATAGTTGACATTCAGTATTATTCAGCTTCAGCTTTAAGTGACACTGCAGTGGTCAGGCATCTACACACTTCATGAAGTGGTCTCCTAAATAAGACAAGTATCCATCAAATACCCTACAAAATCTTTACAACATTATTGATTATATTCCCCAAACTGTCTTTTGTATCCCCATGGCAATTGTGTGGTTACCGATTGTGCTTTCTAATCGCCTCACATTCTCCCTCATCCCCACCCATCTAGCAACCCTCAGTTCTTCTCTATATCTCTGAGGCTGTTTCTGAATAGTTTATTCATTTATTCTATTCTTTAGATTCCACATGTACCCTGTTTCCCCAAAAATAAGGCCTAGCTGGACCATCAGCTCTAATGAGGCTTTTGGAGCAAAAATTAATATAAAACTTGGTTGGTCTTATTTTACTATAATACAAAACGGTATAATATGATATGATACGATATGATATGATATAGTATAATATGGTATAATAATAAATATAATACAATACCAGGTCTTATATTAATTTTTGTTCCAAAAGACGCATTAGAGCTTATGGTCTGGCTCGATCTTATTTTCGGGGAAACACAGTGAGCTCATATGGTATTTGTTGTTTTTTTGCGTGACTTATTTCACTTAGCATAATGTTCTCTAGATCCATCCATATCATTGCAAATGGTAGGATTTCATTCTTTTTTATGGTCGAGTAGTACTCCGCTGTATAAATGTATCACAGTTTCTTAATCCAGTCATCTATCAATGGGCATTTCAGTTGTTTCTATGTCTTGGCTATTGTAAATAGTGCTGCAATAAACATAGGGGTGCATTATTTTTCCCCAATTAGTGTTTTGGATTTCTCTGGATAGATACCTAAGAGTCGAATTTCTGGGTCATAGGTAGTTCCATTTCCAGTTTTTTGAGATACCTCCATACTGATTTCCACAGTGGCTATACCAATATAAAGCATGTGATTCTTTAGAGGACACCAGGAAGCTGCTGGAAAAAACTTGATGCTGAAGCATTGGTAATTGTCAGCCACAGCCATGAGAATAATAATTGTTTGTTTTTCCTATGCCTTCCAAATATACACTAGTTCTTTTCCTTGGCAGAATCTAACCTAGGTCCATACTGGCAGGAATTCCAGTTTCTATGATAAAAGGAGAACGTAGAAGGGGGAAAATGGGGTAGAGTGGCCAACACGATTCCATATAATCCAGCATATCTCTCATCCAAATTATTCACATCTTTTCCCAAGGAACAGTTCCCACCTGACCTACAGTAGGATATGCTGAATATGTGTTCTCTGAGTAAGACAACAGCTCATGCAGGGCAAATCCTAGTAGAAACTTAGGCCAGTAAATTGAAATTAGTTAAGCCTTTAAGGTTAGGTTGATTTGCCTCTGGCTGCCCAGCTCCTTTAGCTGTAGCCCCAAAGGCATAGCAAATTATAGGAGTCATTTGTAGGGCTGCCAAACAGAAACTCAGTAATATTTGTATGTTTTTGCTGTGTCCCACCCAAATAGGGGAAAAGAAAATACCAATTTCAAAGCATCACTAAACAGTTGAATTCAAAATAGCTGATACTTCTCAATGAAGGTAGGTCTGTTGTATGTAATACTTTAGTAAAGACAATTTGTAAGAAAGTTCAAGATAAAAAAAAATATTGATGAAATTGCTTTGAAGTATTTAACTTAGAGAAACTTTGTGAACTAACATTGGTAAAGAAAGTAGAGAGTTAGGAAAGTTTGAGCGGGATGAAAAACTAAAATCACAATATCTTCTCTCAGAATATTATACCGAGTAGTCTATAAGGAACCACCACAGTTAAATTCAGTAGCGAGACTTTAGAAAAGCTGAGAATACCATAATAAAATCGTGAATTTTATGAAACCATGAGCAACTCCTTCAATGAAATGTCAAGAATTCTGTATTTCTAGATTTAAATTTGAATGTATATATGTGTGATTTATATATCCTGCCACTTACTTCCTGCCCGAGAATATCGGCAAGCATATCAAGCAACTATCTTGCTTTGTAGGAATCTCATGTTATTTCTGTATAGGGAAAAGACAAGATTCTAAGAAGATTGTGGTCATAAGAGGACTATTAGATGCTTAAATTGAGTCTGATCAAAAAACAAATGGAAAACTTAAAACATATTCTTTAGTTTTAGGAAAAACTGAAATTTAAAGGTCACGTCCGGCAATGTTTGAATTGTCTTAGTAAAATACACAGCTTAAGAGCTCTGAAATACAACACATACAGCTTTGAAAACATGGCGATGGCAAAATAAAACTTTGAATTTCCCACTTCTTTTGTTCTCACAGTTGAAAAAATTTTCCATTTTTTGTACTTTGCAGTCTAAGACATATGAAACTCTGGGTTTTAATAAAACATCATTTCTAAACTTATCAAGGTAGAAAGTACCTTCTTAAAAATTGAGAATGGTCCTAAATTAGACTCTCTGAGATTTTATAATTTAAAATCAAGTACAATTTAATCTGCTATATATCATATACAATTTTATATATTATATATGTATGCATTGCCCATTCTGTTTAAATATACATACATATATATATATATATATATATATATATATATATATATATATATATATATGGCAGCAATAAAGAAGACAAATACCACATGATTTCACTTATATGTGGAATTTAAAAATATCAAAACAAATGAACAACTAAGCCGACTCAGAAACAAAGAACAAACCGATGGTTGCTAGAGCGAAAAAGGTGAAGGGATGGGTTAAAAAGGTGAAGGGTAATATAGTTAATAACAGTGTGATAACCACACAGTGACAGATGGTCACTGGACTTTAGTGGGGTGAGCACATTGTAAGATATATAAATGTTGAATCACTGTTTTAAATACCTGAAAATAATACAATGTTGTATGTCAACTATATTCTAATAAACAAAATCGACAACAGAGAGCGGATATTTTTCAAAGTTTACTTACGGTATATAATCGTTTGGTTGGTTGCTATCAGAGATATGTATTCAATGTTAGAAATCATAGTTTGGTTTCCAATATAGTCTAAAATAGAACTAAAAATACCACATAGTAAGTTGAGCTGTATTTGTGTTTTCTTACTTATTTTTTAAAGTTTCATTTTTCTCTCTACACTAAAATATTTATATTTTGAAATCTTTGTTCTGCAAGCTATATTGCAATTTCAATATGTTAGGGATTGTGTACATAATGTGAACTGATTAGGTTTTAATCAGCTACTTCACCAACTGAGACAAACAGTACCAGGAAAAATCAAAAAGAAAATTATCAATATGTCTTAGAATTTCCATATGCATTTATGCAAAAGTTTTCTGGCCATAAAATCCTTCAAATAAACTAGGCTTTCAGGTAAGTCAGAATAAATTTACTCTGTGGTTTATATCATACACTTGTAAGCGACAATAAATGTACTCTGCATACCAGTGTGGCACAATGGATGGAAAATGTTATGTAAAAATAATAAACAGGGAAGATTTTCTTCTATGTAAATGATCAAAAGATCCATCCATTGACAGCCACAATTTATCACCAAACCTGAGGATTAAAATTACATAGAACAATTTCCTAAAAGAGGACTACTGAAAAATATATGAATTAGCAAGACAATTTCTTTTGACCAACTGTACGTGGAGCTTGTTTGATTCATTCTGGATATATTAAAAAAAGACAAACAAACAGGTGAGAAATTTGTATAAAATTTTGTGCCATTTCATTTGCAGTTTTCTTTTTCCTTCTTCCAAATTTGTAGTTTTATTATTGCATACTTTGTCATACATATAACTTAAATGCAAAGCATAGTAACTTTTATTTATAAACTTTTCAGCATAGTAATTGTGGGAACTACTTTCATACAACATTTGACATTAAATTGGAGAACAACAACCCTCTCTTACAGAAAAACAGTGTCAGTGGAGTGCAGACTGAATTACAAAGGGCAAAATTTCCCAGAAGCTATGAAAGATTAAAAAATATCTCAGTTGTGGCATTCTGTTTGGTATCATGTTACTTTGAATTGCTCAAAGTTTCTTTTGAAACTTAAAAACAGAAGAATAGCAATCCGTTATTTCATGATGACCAAAATCTATAGGACTTGCTGTATTAAATTATCAATAGAAGCCATATTTAAAAGGAGAAAAATGATGTTGTATGTCTGTATTTGATATGTTGTGACAATTTTTTTCAACAAAAATTCCTTTTGTACTTATATTTTATAAATGGGAGCTATTTGTTTCACAATCAAATGTTTCTCTCAGTCATATTTAAGGAAGCCAATATTTTGGCTACAACACTCAGCTTTAAAATGGATATTTTTCAAATTTCACTTACAGTTTGGTTTCTTGCTATCAGGAATACATTTTTACATGTATTCAGTATTAGGAATCATGATATGGTTCCAAGTAGAGTCTAAAACAGAACTAAAGATATCAAATAATAAGTTGAAATATATGTTCAATGGTAAATATTTTGGAATTATAATTTAGGATTCCAGAATCCATTTATCTATTTCCTTTCCTCTCTTTTACCACATGTTACAAAAAGTAGCATAGCATCCATGAAAGAATAAGGGTTTTGGATCCAAAACATCTAGATTTGAGCTGGGTTTATTTTTGGCAAGTTTCTTGCTATCACCGAGCTGTATTTATCCTTTCTGTAAAGCGGGGATAATGATGCTGTGCCATTGTTGAGAGACAGTATTTTGTATTTTTTTTTTTCACATTTGAGCGTGGTCTGGGCTTTCTGAACAAAACTCAGTGGAAAACTTTGTTAAAGGATTTAATCATCCTTCATAGCAAACATGTTTTAAAATCTTGGATGATGTATTGTTCCAAAGGTATTTAGACGCTTATCTCCCCTGGCGCTACTGGCTATCCTTCCAACTTTGGGAGACTGGGGACTTCCCTCTCCTTTCAAGGAAAAGATTTGTTTACATTTCCAGCTAGAAGATTTCTCTCTGTCTCTGTCTCTGTCTCTGTCTCTCTGTCTCTCTGTCTCTCTATCTCTCTGTCTCTCTGTCTCTCTGTCTCTCTGTCTCTCTCTCTCTCTCTCTCTCTCTCTCTCTCTCTGCCTCTCTCTCTCTCTCTCTCTCTCTCTGTCTCTCTGTCTCTCTCTCTCTCCCCCCACTCCCCAAAGGAAAGAGGGACAGATGTGTCGACTGTCCTATACAACTTCTGAGTCTCATAAACTCGGGGTTCGTCTTCTGTCATGCAACCCCACTGTAACCACAAGGTAATATCAGGCTATCGGCATGTTAGCATGTTGCCCAGCAGAGATTAGAAACTGGGGAACCTGCGTTAAGATGTTCTGTGCTTAGTAATGATATGTTCTCTGATCTAGTGACCATATTTATCCTATCCGAGCATAAATATAAATATATAGTCATATATGATATTAAACACACATACACACACAGAGTGCCCCCCAAAAAACAAAAACAAAACATATACACATTTTAAGAAAGGAACACTGTATTAAAATTGTAATAATACATACCAATAACAAAAGATGGATACAAGTCATATTTGATTTCTGCAATTACAAGAGGTGCTCAAAGTAATTACCATCAGCATCCAGACCCTTCTGATTACAGCAAACTATTGTTTGAGCGACAATGACCAAAGTGTCCACTTGTATACATTTTTTGGCACCCCTGGTATACATATATACCGTGTTTCCCTGAAAATAAGATCTAGCCGGATCATCAACTCTAACGCATTTTTTGAAGCAAAAATTAATATAAGACCTGGTCTTATTTTACTATAATATAAGGCTGGGTCATAATATATTATACTGTACTATACTATACTATACTATACTATACTATACTATACTATACTATACTATGATATAATGTGATATAATGTGATATAATGTGATATAATACCGGGTCTTATATTAACTTTTGCTCCAAAATATGCATTAGAGCTGATTGTCCGTCTAGGTCTTATTTTCGGGGAAACAGTATATATATCGGGGGTGCCAAAAAAATGTATACACATTTTAAGATAAGATCTCTTAAAATGTATATACATTTTTGGCACCGTGTATATTATATCATATATATCACAGTTTTTCGCCATTTCCTACCTTAAGAGAACCTAGAATTTGTTGAGCAGCAATGTGTTCAGGCCCAGAGGATGATGCATATTTCTATTGCTAGCATTGGGTTAGACAGACCAGTCCCCTTTTCATCCAGTTAATTTGGAAATATGTTAACTATGGCCAAACGGAGTAAAGGAGACATCAGCCAAGTCGGTGATAGTTCTCTGAAAGATTTTCCTCCTGAGAAAAAGTGCCATATTAAGAATAAGAGAATCCCTTTTCTCTCCCAATTATATTATATTTTGGACGTTGGCATATGAGGATATGATGCATAGAGATGCAGCAGACATGTTGTGACTGTGAAAGGAAGTTTGAAGAAGGAAACCAACAGACTGAGGATGGCAGCGCAGAAAAACGTCAAAAGAATGAGCAAAAGAATGTTGTGGATGACCTCTTTAACCTGCCAAATCAACCCTGAACTCATTCTTCTATATTTTTGTTGTTGTTAAATATACAATAACTGCTCCCTACAATTCAAAAAAAACTCTTGTTTTCATGTGTTTAGATCTAAAATAATTATAAGTAATACACAAATCTACCTCAAAGTATTATGAAGATGAAATGAGAGATAAAGTAACTAGTATAGAAACCAGAAGAGAAAGCTTTAACAATAAAAATGGGACTGCTACTGCTGCTAATTGGGACTATCCCGGATGCAAGGATCTGATGTTCTGTTGGGTAAGTGTCTACATCATAGGTCAGAAACCTAATTGTGGGAGGGTTTGTGAAGGAGGGTAGTTGAAGCACAGGGACAGAAATGACAGGACATATTGGTCAATGGCAGGAACATTAGGGTGAAAGACAAAATGGGTAAAAATTTAATTAGAGCAATTGTTCTGAATGGGAGCCCTTTATACTCAACAATTATTTAGAACTTCAAAAACTTTGTTTATCTGAGTTGCCTATATCAACATTTACTGTATTAAATTTAAAACTGAGAAATTTAAAAATATTTATTGATTATTTCATTTTAACTTTACTATACCTTATTTAAAAACATATTTTATATACAATTGATTTTTTCAAAATAATGAGAAAAATTCCATTGTTTAATTTTTTTGCAAATCACTTTAACGTCTGGCTTCTTACATCTGATTCTGCACTGAAATTGTTCTAGTATGTTTCACTGAAGTATAGTGAAGAATTTTTGGTTTGACACAGATATGCATTTAGAAAAGGGAGAAGTATTGTAACAATCTTTAAGGTAATTGTGACTATTTTTGGGGGTAACTACACCAAAACTTGTCAATTGATAGTTTCTTTAAAGTTGACTGTAATGTAGAATCTTAATCCACAGCAACAAAATATTTCATACCAACAAATATGAAATACTTTGATCTAACTTACATCTTAATTATCTTTTACCCATGCATAATTTTGTATCACCATGCAGTAGGTATTTTGGAAAATATTGCTTAACTGAGATATGTATATCTTCCAAAAATTGACAAATTTATTATCACATTTGTTAACATCACTGCTATCCTCATCAGAATATTATTTAAGTATTGAGAAACTGTCAGATTCATGGCGGCTGACCTACATTTTCCAAAATTCTAAGTTTTCCCTGAAAGCTTGAAATTTATCATTGAACAAATATTGTCAGTTGTTTTCCTTGAAATGACAGATTCATTTCATTAATTAAAAATATAAAATAAAATGTCTGTCAAAACATGTCTTAATAATTATAGTATATCTGTCAGTTCTGTTTTCAAGTAAAAAGGCAGTAACTGCCCACCAAAAATGCTGTTAATTGAGCATGCATCTAAAAAATTGCACAAGTACTTTTACTGGAGATACTGGAGATAGCCATCATACTTCAGAATATAGAGAAAGTGTTATATCTCTATCTCCTACTTTCTCATGTAGACTATTAAAAAGGTATTTATGCTAAGGTTGAGTTTAATTAAATTAATAATTTACTGCTTTATCAAGAACACTGTTATGTGAAATTCAACTTTTTGCTATTCTAAACAATGATGAGTCTGTGGCAGTGAAGAACAATGACTAGTAAGTATACTGCTGATATAACTTAGTGCTGCCACCTTAATTCATGTTACAGTGACAGTAGTTTTACCATCATTATTTTTGCACCATCAATGTACATGTAAACCCAGTAAAAAAGACAAATTATGTCTTAGTATTATTATGAAATAGTTTTGACTTCATTGATCTCTGAAAAGATCTCACAAGCTGTTTTTTTGTTTGTTCGTTTTTGGGTGTGTTTTTTTTGTTTGTTTGTTTGTGTTTTTTTTTTTTGTTTGTTTGGTTTGGTTTCGTTTTTTTGGCTCCACAGACCATACTTTGAGAAAAATTGAGTTAGGGAAAAAGTAGGTAGGAGGGAAATGTATCAGTGTATCGCAAACTTCCCTAACGTACTGACATATGCTAGTAGAATGAAGACCTCACATCAAACCCATCAAAAGAGAGGGCTATTTATCTTGGTTCATCGACCATCCACCCCAATAATCCCCAGTTCTTGTTCCCAGTGGTAGATATTGTAATCTAGCCATCTTCCATTTGGACAGATGTAGTTAGAATGTGTGTGATGATTGTAAATCTTTATTGATTCATGATATATGAGTCTCCTGCTATAGTTGAAGAGAGAAACCAAGGAGTGTTGGTTTTTTTCCAGTCATCCAGGCCAAGTGTTTACTGCAGCAGATTCATGTTGTTACCAGGAGTTCCTCTTTTCTTCTACGTCAATGTTCCTTTTCTGTCATCAAATATAGGGGTCTGCTGCATATTTTTCCTTCTCCCCAAAGACTGACTGTTACATTAGAAGCAGGTAGGCTTAATTTTTTTAATTATTTACTTCTAACATCTGCTTTACAGAGTCAGGGAACAATTCTTGTTGACTCAACTATTTTATCTTGCTTATTGAGGTAAAGTTCAGTAACACCTAAAACTAAAACAGTTTTGTGGTCAGCAGTTACTTACTGGAACAGAGTTATTACTTTTATGTATTTATCACAGTACTTTTAGTTCATGAACCATTGACATTTGTTTTTGTTTTTTTATCCCAAGTTAAAAAAAAAATCTTACACAAACCTCTAAGAACTCTGCATAGTATGGCAAATAAATGTAAGATTTACTTTCTAGAGTTTAGAGAATGCCTTTTTATCTAAAGCATGATATTCTTTACTGATATATCCAACCTTTATACTCCTAATAATAATGAGGTATTAATTTTTACACTGGTTTTAGTGTTTATTGTATTTTTATATTTCCATCTTTCACGTTTTTTCTCATCTACCATTATTTGTTGCTATGATTGTACTTTACTGATCCCTATAAACAATTTTAAGTTATTTTTGAAACATAGTATTATATAAATAAGTAATTATAGAGGTCTACCAGTGACTGCTTATATGCTAGTCTGATCAAATTTTCATTTTATCCCAATTTTTCCTCTGATGGTAATTTTAAACGGCACAAAGAGTCTAATGCATGTCTCTCACAGTATGTGACCCCCGAAATTGAAATAAGCAATGATATTTTGGGATAATTGATTTATCCCAATGAAAATATGAGCTAATACTACAAGGAATCCTCAGGAAAATTAACCCATGGGACGTGAACTCCTCCTACCGACCAGTCACAGAATGGTTTTTCTTTCATGTAAGAATTGGTAGAGAGTACTAATACATTTAGACAATCGGTCCTAAGTAAAATATGGTGAATGCAGTGTATGAAAAGAACAGATGCATTTTGTACTAAGAAACAATAAATAATGTTTTTAAGACATAAATATTTCTTTAGAGATTCAGATATCTACTTACAAGATTTCATGATTTAATTGAAACTGTCGTTGTGTAAGACTAAATTTTAACTTTTAAAAATTTCAGCTTCAGAAAAGACACGATGTGGCAAGCATAAGCAGCACACGAAATCGTATTTAGTCTCCTTTCCTGTGTTTCCTTTCTTGTATTTCCTTTCCTGTATCCTCTGCCCTGTCAGTCTCATTACACAGTACATGGTTTCTAGAATGTAGTGACTGGAAAATGAAGTATGGAATCTGAGAGGGGAAAAAAACAAGTATCAGAAGAAAAAATGGTGAATCCCTCCAAAGAGTATAAGTCTTTTGTAGGTTGTCGTTCAGACATGAAAAAAGTGTTTAAAGAATTCATATGTAAATCTGGGAGTGTCTGAAAGGGATTGACCTCACACAAAATGTAACCTTTTCCTTCTGTTTTCATCTTCTTTGGAGGACTGATGATATTTAATGTGAAACTCACAAAGCATCCTTATTCTTACTTCATTCTTTCAGGATATGATATATTGAGAAAAGAAAAACCCTAAAATATGTAAGATAAAACAGATTCTTATATTATGATAGGAGTAATGATCTATTACTTCTGCAAGATGTTTTTGTCATTAGTGCTGCTATTGTACAGAATGGACTTACAGCCTATATAGATAAGTTAGAACAGATATTCCATAAAAAAATGTGATCATTTACTGACTTACTAGAATAAAAAGTGCCCCTGCTTCCCACCCATGGTACAGGGAATTTTCATATTTTTTATTTTATCAGATGTCAATGATCAAGAAAAAACAACAACAGCAACAAAAAGAACAGATACTAAAAAGTTAGTCTTAAAATGTATGATGCTGTAAACACATGATTAACTGCTATAATACAGTTCTAATTTACATTAAGGTTCTTTTTAGATGTCAGATTGTTTAATTTTTTTTAAACAACCTCATGTAGAGATATATATTATAAATCATAAAATGCACCCATTTTTAGTGTATTACTCAATAATTTTTGGTAAAGGTAAAGAGTTGTAAAGCAATCATCATAATCCAGTTTTAGAACATTTTCATAAACCCAAAAAAATTCCCTGTTCCCATTTTTAGACAAACCTCATTCCCACTCTCATCCCCAGGCAACCCCTAATCTACGTTTTGTCCCTAAAGATCTGTCTTTCAGGACCATTCATATGCACGGAGTAATATACTGTGTAGTAATGCATCTTACCTGTTTAGCTTAACATAATGTTTTGGAGGTCCATCTATGTTGCAGCACATATCAAGTTGTTCCTTTTTTTATTGTTGAATAGCATTCCTTCATATGGATATGCCACATTTGTTTAGACATTCATCAGTTGATGGGCACTTGAATTATTTCCACATTTTGGCTACTATGAATAATGCTACTATGAATATGCAAGTCATTGTGTGGACAATGTAGTTTAATTTTTTTGGTCAGATATCTAGAAATGGAGCTGCTGGATTGTATGATAAATTTATGTTTAACTTTTTAAGAAACTGGCAAGAGGTTTTCCAAAGTAACTCCACCATTTTATGTTACCACTAAGAATGTATGAAGTCTCTAGTTTTGCACATTCTTGCCAACAATGTTATTGTACCCATGTCTTTTTGATTATAGCCATTCTAATAGGTGTGAAATGACAACTCACTGTGGTTTAAATTTGCATTTCTTAAATGACTAATGAGGATGAGCATCTTTTCATGTGTTTATTAGACATTCATGAATCTTCTTTATTTAAATATCAATTCAAATCTTAATTGTCAGTTACTCTGAATGTTGACAGTAAGGTACAGGACCTTATTTAATTTGCCTTTTAAAGCTTCTTGATAGTCAGCCTCACAGGCTTTTTATAGTAAAATGCTACTTTGCTCTGCAGTGACATAGGTGAACCTTTCTACCTGTTACTATGATAACTATGTGGTTTCTTTTGCTTGCACCAATTAGGGAGAGAAACTTAATCCCCCACTTTACATATTCCCCTGCAGCACTCTGACTATCATTTAGAGGCAAAAAATCATGGATCCATTTTCAAAAACTGGAATAGAGGGTCACGGAGAGTTCAGCATCACATGGTGCATCTTGTGTGGGTCCTTCCTGTCCTTGGAAAATCTCAATTGAGATTATTTTTGCATACACTTACCTGCTGACCTCCTTGACTGGACCTGCTGCTTGACTGTAGTAACTACAAGGCTTGAGGACTTGAACCTGGTTACTCCATTCCAGATTTTTGTACCCCATTCTGATTGCCATCAATTGACAAAAGGATATTAATATTATTCAAGAGTGATATTGCTACTTCATTTTTTACATACTTTGATGCCTGTGACCACATACTTACTAGAAATACTAATTTAATGTTTACGAAAGGAGTTTGCTTCATTTTGGCAAGGTTCTGTAAGATAATGTTTAAAGATGTGTCCCCCTGCTCTGCACTATTGTGATGCATCTCACATACAGAGACATTTGCCCTACAGTGTTTCCAACTACTAGATAGTAGAGTTGTGTGATTCTACTTTCTACCATCACAAAGTAATGGCAACTCGATCTGTTCTGTCACCATAAATAACTGCAAAACTGCAGCAAATAGATGAGCTATTTTCAGACATAAGAAAACAGGTGTCATGGGACTGCAATCGTTGAGAGAAAGGAAACAAGTGAAATTAGCCACATGATCACTCTGGTTTGCTGCCTGAATGCACGTTCTTGACTATAGTTCAGGAAGAGGAAGCCCAAAAGTCGTTCCACCAAGCTAAGGAGACAAAGAGCAGAACTTGAGGCTATTGAGGTGGCTGGAATGTTTAAGGCAGGGTACCAGAGAAAAGATCCCTACCTAGAGAAGGAGTTTCGGAAACCTATATATGATTTGCCTTGGGTCTTTGGCTGAGCCAAGCTAAACGTGTACAAGTTGACACTCCAAGAGGAAATATAATGACTACCAAAAGACACACCACTACTAAGGAAGCAGGAGCTGAACACAGCTGCTGTTTGCATGGGATAGAGTTCTGTTTCCAATTAGCAGGTGTGGAGAGACTTCATTTAACATGACAGGTAGCAGAGAGGACACACTTTAGTAGTAGGGCTATTCTAGCCCTCAAGTAAAGGCTGCTGTCTGTTATAAATAACAAAGAGGTTTTTAAAGCCTTGGAAAGATGAAAGACATCTGTAGATAAATTAACCATAAAATAAACACTTTTTAAGGGAAACAATAATATCTAAATATCAATAATGTAATATTCATAATGTCCAATATACAGTAAAAAATAGACATGTAAAAAAAGCAATTAATGTGACCCATCACCAGGAGAAATAGCAATCAATAATGAAAATGAGGTGTCTGAATTAGCAGATGGCTTTATAGTAGCTATTAAAAATTAGTTCAAGTTTTAGAAGCAATTGTAAAGGGCAATTTTGAATTTATAAGCTATCCTGCATATAAGGTGCAAACCTCACGTTAAATAAGTACATAATAAGTACAAACAAAGAACACATGCATATATACATACATACATATAAATAATACATGCATACATAAAATACATGCATAAATACATACATATAAAATATATATTGTGGGCTGAGAGGAGAACATGAGAATATTGTAGGTAGGAGAAACATCAGAATAGGGGATAGAAAGGAAATTGACCTGTTCTGTAAGATTGGTTATACAGGAATATAGTGTGTTTGAAACAGTAGAAGATGTTAAAGAATTGAGCCAGTTGATACAGAATTTGAAACCAGATTGTTGGGTTTGAATTGGCTCCAACCATAGTAGGAAATACCTTGCTCTATCCAGTTTGTTATGTGATAAGTTCGAAAAATGTTCTAGTGGATAGTTGAGGATCTGTTGCAATTGCTGCAGGTAGGAAAGTGTCCTTGCTGTGTGTGCATATAGACCCATCTGTGTCCACATGATTAAAGTGAAAGAACTGTACAGCTAAATAAATTTGTCATGAGATGCACTCTGAGCACAATACAGAGAAAAAAAGGATTATTTTCTCAGTTATATCTTATGATTATTACATCTAGTTAAGGCTCAGGATCATCTATGTCAGGGAATAATCGTTATCTACAAGAAATGAATACGAGGCCTGACATGAAAAGAGTGTCTTATTGATATTTTTTTATTATTATAATTTTAGGGTATGGCTCATCTTTCAAATTTACTATAAGGAGTGCCAGCAATTTTAATATTGATAATAATTCAACTTCAAAGCACTTATTTTTCTATTATACCTTTTGTGAGCATTTATTTCAGGTTAGTTAAAGAACATCTTGAGATTATTTTTAAGTTAGCTATAGTAGCTGCTGATCTGTGTAAATCAAGATTTTGCTTATATTATGCAATCAAAACACACAAACAAAAAGAAAGACATTAGATGATAGACTAAGGTACAATAACAATCATAATTTAATAATCTTTGTTTTCAACTTTTAAAATCTGAACACCTTCAATCTTCTTCTCATTGATTGAAATGATAATAAATAAATGTTATAAATATATAAAAGTAAAGTTATACTAATTACTGTGTTTATATTTTTACTTACTGACAGTCTATGTAAGATTTTATTTGGAAAAAGTGGTCATTTGCTAACAACATTTAAAACCCCTTTTCTGTGTTACTAATTGAAATGGAATATGGAAAAGGTAGCATTGACAGTTCAGAATTCTGTGAAGATAAGTCTAATTTTTAGACATCTAGAGTCTGATGTAGTGACATTAACTTACATTGTAGAATGCATTTGTAAGTTATCATTATAGATTTCCAAGAAAATAAAATGTGGAAAGGGGTTGCAAAGAAGTAAAAATGGAAGAATAATACAAAGAGCTAAGTTTAAGTCTTGAAGGCATCTCATGATTGAAATAAATATAAAAACCAATTTGAAATACAGAGTTTTATTAATACATTTGCATTCATGTTGTACAGTAAATGTGGTGTTCCAGTTACGGCCTGGTTTGAAAGCCCTACTGCAATGTGACATTGCAGGTCTTCCAGTTGAGAGGTGGATTCTTATTTCTCTTCCACTATTGTGTCTTGCTTTGACGGATGGAATGTGGCAGAAATAATGCTGTGCAACTACTGAGCCAGTCAAAGATCTTGCACTCTCTTGTAATGCAGGTATCACATGTGAGGAAGCCCAGCCTGTTCTAGTCTCCTTGCAGGTGAAAGATACATGGAGAGAGGCCCAGACATTCTAGATGTTACAGCTGAACCAACCCCAGCCAAATTCTTAGCTGGGTGAAGCAGCACAGGTGAAAACAGCACAGGGTATCTTCTTACACAGCAATATATAAGTGACTCACTGAGCAAATCAGGCTTCTTTGGTGTTCAAATTTACATGTTTCTTTGGTAGCATATAGTCCCCCATAGTATCCGTGTATGAGCCTTTGTATTTCTGTGGTATCAATGGTAACTTCTCCTCTTTCGTTTCTGATTTTATTTACTTGTGTCTTTTCCCTTTTTATCGTAGTGAGTCTAGCCAGGGGTTTGTCAAGTTTATTAATCTTTCCAAAGAGGACATGAACAGAAACTTCTCCCAAGTAGACATACAAATGGCCAATAGATGTATGAAAAATGCTCAATTTCTTCACTAGCTATTAGGGAAATGCAAATCAAAACCACAATGAGACATCACCTCAAACTTGTTAGAATGGCTGTCATCAACAGAAAAATAATAACAAGTGTTGGTGAGGCTGTTGAGAAAAAGAAACCCTCATATACTGTTGGTGGGAATGTAGATTGGTGCAGCCTGTGTGGAAAGCAGTGTGGAGGTTCCTCAAAAAATTAAGAATAGAATTACCATATGACTCAGCAATCTTCCTCCTGGGTTTCTACCCCAAAATTCTGAAAACATTTATATGTGAAGATACACATACTTCAGTGTTCATTGCAGCATTATTTATGGTGGCCAAGACATGGAAACATCTAGTGCCCTTCAATAGATGATTGGATAAAGAAGAGGTACTATAGATATGCAATGGAATACTACTCTGCCGTAAGAAAAGATGAAATACTGTCATTTGCAACAATATGGATGGATCTTGAGATTATTATGCTAAGTGAAATAAGTCAGAAAAAGTTGAGAACCATATGACTTCACTCATATGTAGGATATAAAACTGAAAAAAACAAAGAAACAGGACAAGCAAATAGAGAACAAAAATTCATAGACACAGACAATAGTTTAGTGGTTACCAGAGGGTAAAGGGGGAGTGAGTGGGGTGGTAGATGAGGGTAAATGGGATCAAATATATGGTGATGAAAGGAGAAATGACTCTGGGTGGTGAGCACACAATGTGATATATAGATGATGTTACAGAATCGTACACTTGAAACCTATTTAATTTTACTAACCATTGTCACCCTAATAATTTAATTAAAAAATTACATGTGTCATATCTACAACTACGTGGTTTGATGAATGCAATATTGTGTAAGATTTTCTAGAGTAGTTGAAATTAGTAAAAATATTAGCAATGTTTACTCCTTTGTGTGGAAAGGCATATTTAAACATTATTCAACTTAGGCATCAACTAAATTTTCTAGAAGAAAGAATGCAAGATTTGGAGATAAAATAATCAATTTAAAGCAACAAGTTGAGAAGAATTTACTAGTGAGGCGATTTTTGTCGAATGATTTCATATCTCTAGGTCTCTGTTTTGGTTAAAAAAGACTTTTAAGACAATAATTCCCAAGTTTGTAAGCATATACAGTTGTTGTTTATTTTTCTGTTTCTCTATTATAGTACAATAAGTTTCTTGAAATTTATTGCAAGGATTTCATTTCCTTTATTTAGCATAATATGTAGCTGAAAGTAAACTATGAGCAGTTTACTGAAAATATTGCCCTGAATGTTTTACTGGAAAATGTTTTAAGATGATTGAAAGAACTTTTATGACAAGTTATCCATTTCAATTCTAAGTTATAATGTCAGTTTATTCACATTAATATAAATAAGGATAGAATCTGAAAGTTATATAATAAGTGAAACAAATGCATCCAGGTGACTCTGAAAGCCACAAACTAAAACCATGAATACTGAGTGAGTAGATGAAGGTGAAAGAAAGAGAAAGAAGAAAGGAAGGATGGGAGTGAGGAAGGAAGGGAACCATTCATTTGCATTTGTTGAGTAATATATTCATGTGGTAAGAAGGTTCTGCCTCAGACTTTTGGGTGTGGCATTTTATTCATTCATTGCTGGCATGATAGTCAATCATCTTTTGATGTATCTGACAAATCAAATAAGGAAGAAAAAATTACTTGCCAAAATACTTAACTTGTTCAATTTAATTATTTAATTTTGTTTAATTTAATTATTTAATTTTAATTATTGAAACCTCATGTTGTAGAATAAGTATGAGATGAGAAAAATCCCTGCAAAGCACCGTGAGTGTTCATGAAATGTAATGCAACTGTTCTCTGAAGGCTGTGACAGAATGATGGAGAAGAGAAGGATCTCTCAATGTGCAGAAAGTAGAGCAAAGAGATAACCCCAGTGATGTAAGTATTTTGCACACAGGCTTTAAAAGCAGAGAAGGATCTCCCAAGGTTTGAACACTATGGCTGGGTTTCATTATTTAGTTCATTGGAAGCAAAGTTACTTCTAAATAACACTAGTCAAGGTAATTAAGAAATGTCATATGATATATATGACATTAAAATGCAAATATGTGTATATATGCATATGTGTGTGCATATATATGTATATATACATATATATGTGTATATATACATATATGTGTGTACATATATATATATATATATATATATATATATATATATATATATATAAATAGGCAAGTCATGTAGTAAATTGAATCTGAAGTAAGAAGAGCCCACAGTCTGGCTTTCCAAGGATATTTGGTTTTTGGATAATCAGTTATTCTTTTTAGACCTAAGATTTTTATCTATAAGATGAAGGATTTGGACATAGAGATCTCTTTCAACTTTAAGGTTCTGTGATTCTCTGTTGACTTATATCTCATACCTTAACTTCAAATTGGTAATCATAATTGAGAGAGGAATTAAATTATAAATCCTTATTATTCCATGGAGTTAAACTAAGATAAAGATAGACTATTTTTAAGTATCCACATCATGCTCCTAAAAATAGTGTTCTTCTTCCTTATTTGTACCACATATTATTTGGCCATCAAAACACAAATTTTGTTTCTTAAAAGAAGAATTGTGAAGTACCAAAGCAATTGGTTCATTCTTTGTGTTACGGAGAGATCAGCAATGAAGAGCAGATAGAGCTATTAAAACTGGTAGAAATGAATTAGGGTGCAGAGCAGAAAGTAGCTGTATAACACCTGGAACATTATTGAAATTTTAAAATTCTTATTAATGCGTTTTGATCTTGACAATGAACTCCTTGTATCAAAGTAAAAAAAAAAGTCATTCTTCAAGTATTTGTTCAATAAGAAATTAAAAAGCAACTTCTTAAGGTACAGAAAGTTTAGGGTCTTATCTTAGCATGCATTGTTGGTGTTTTAGAAATATTTATTGAATTAAAAATCTAAAGAACTATACTGTCACTTGGTTAAACACTAGAGGTCTAGTGTTTATGGTCATGATGAAAGAAAAGCCATGGAAAAGAGAAATTCACTGGGTGTTTTTAGCTTTTAATGGGGGGGGGGTTCTAAAGGAGAATATGTTAGAATAACTAAGGTTAGAGAGCAAGAAGAATGAAAATACATAACGTAAGATGGAGAAGATACTGAGGAAAATTGTTCCTGTCATTCATTCATTCATTGGAAATGCCAAATATATGATTTTATCAACAATTCATTTTATTGACAGAATGCTGGAAATGTGAAGATCATTGGAAAGATAAATTTATTAATTTATTTTTATCCATTTCCTAAAATCTCTTGAGGCTTGCCTGTGATTTTTGAAAGATTTTTGTCATCATCAATAAAGTAATCTCCTAATTATAATAAAAATATGTATAATATATAAACAGAAGGTTATATAAATGCAGAACCTAACAGAATTTATTAAATCATTGGGACTATTTAATATGATTGGAGGAAATTCCTAGGCCAAGTTTTTAAAGATGGATAGGTACTCATATAGTGAATAATAATAAGACATTTTTGTACATAATTAGACATGAAGTTAAGAGACAAAATAGTGTATTCAGCTAACTACTTGTAATTTTATATTGCTGGAATGTGATGCAAAGATCAGAAAACAGCAAGAAATGAGGAAAGGAGATGATTTAAGAAGCCAATGCAATAATCTGGGCAAAAAGTGAAGAGGGCCAGATATAAGTTAGTGGTAGAGAATTGGGAAGGAAAAAAATAGATTCAAGGGGTACTTAGGAAACAGAATTTTTGGGATTTGGTGATTATTGGAAAGTAGGGTATATTTTAAACACTTGATGTTTTAAGTTCTTTATTTTTTTATCTTTACTAAATGTATTGGGGTGACATTGTTTAGTAAAATTATATAGGTTTCAAGTGTACATTTCTATAATACATAATCTATATATTGCACTGTGCGTCATTGATCCTTAAATAAGTATGACAGGAATTATTAGGACAAAAAATTCCTTTAAGTGTTTACATGCTGTATGTTAAATTTATAAATGTAATAACATTTATAGTTATTACATTTAAACACCAAGATAGCTAATTAAAATTTTCACTTTTCACCCAAATATTTTATTGATGAATAGACCAAGGGAAGTAGTTTAGATTTCAGTGTGATATAAAAGTTTTTTGCTTTTTTTTAATAATAAGAAAAGAGAAATTAATCACTGTGGATTTACTTAAATCCTAAAGTCAGTTACATGGCATAGAACAATGATCTTATGATTTGCAAAATTTTCTAAATTCTCCTCACTATTTTAAGAACTTATTTCAAAAATTCCCACAAACATCTTACTTTTATTTAATCAATATAAAAGAATAGTGTAGCAATTTTTGGCAGAGTAGAGAGATATTTTAGACTGTTTTCTCATAAAAACAAAACCACAGCAACTTTTCTTTCTTTGATGTATGCATCTTTTTAAATATCTCCATCTGGGTCCCCTTCCACAATATAGGTAATTAAATTTTTGTTTTCTTACACACTATAAATGCAGCTGTAATATCCTGGTTACTAAAAATGGCTGAAGTAGTGTAATTCCTGTTAGAACTCGTTTGATTACAGACTTGCTCACTGCAATCAGGCAGCAGCAATTCCTTTTTGAGAAAAAGAGGAAGTATCTTAATTTATCAAAACCCATTTCAAAATGTTTTATTGTTTAGTAATGATCCTTGCTGGGCATAGTCCTGTCATTGTGTTGCTAAACAAAGGAAAACAAAGGAAATTATGGTTTATTATTGTAAGGAATATTTATAAGAAGATAATTCACTTTAATTATCTTCCTTCTAAAATATAAATAACATCAAATAATATCTATGGTTGTGGGATTTTACACACTGATGTGTGTGTGTGTATGTGTGTGTATATATGTATACATATGTATAATTATTGCATATAATTTATAAATATATTCATTGCCTATATTTTATTGCTTAACCAAGAACTACAAAACCTAGTGGGTTTAAATAGCATGTTTTTAATTCCTAATTCTGTGCAATATCGATTTGGCTCTGGCTCAACAGGGAAGTTCTCATGATGACATAACCTGGGTCTGTTCATGAATCTGCAGTCAGCTACTTAGCAGGTGGGCAGCTCTGCTTTTAAGTGTTGATTGAGTATTGGTTGGAGTAATGGGCAAGGAGGTTATGAATCTCTCATCATCCAGTGGGCTTGTCCAAGTTTATTTTCATGATGGTGATATATTTTAAGAATGGAATAAAGAAAGACCCAATAATTAATTACATTTCAAGGCTCTGATTGTGACACAGTCGCTACTGTTTTATTGGTCAAAGCAAGGCACATGGCCAAGTAGAAAGTCAATGTAGGATCAAGCTTTCCAAGGGGTAAGGACACAGGGAGACGTGGTGATATGAACAAATTAGTGGTAATTATTGCACTAGCTTACTAAAACATTATCCTGACGATATGCCTATATGTCTGTCTACCTATCTGTCTGTCTGTCTATCTATAAATCAATAGAGTAAATGACTAAGCTTAGTTCCTACATTTAACAATACAGCCACAGACTGATAATTGGCCATTTCACCAAAGATAATGGCATGATTTAGAAGAAATGATGTGGACAGAAGAGCATTATGTTGTATGGCATCTTTAGCTAGCATTTTGTATTTTGTGAACGCTTTCTTCTTAATTACTAATTTACCCAATTGTGTTTAATATGGAAATGTATATATGATTTTTCTAAGTGCAGTTGCAAACAGACCCTGAGGTGACCCCCCCCGCCCCAAAGATTCCTGCTTTCTAGTATTTATACCTTGTGTAATACAATGCTTCTAGCATATAGACTATGAGAAAAATGGTGTTATTCCCATGATTACATTATATTTTATAAGATTGTCTTGCTAGCAGTCTTGCTCCCACTTTATTGATAACCTTGAATAAGTAAACTGCCATTTGTAAACTGCCCATGGACAGGGCCAATGTGGCAGCGAACTGTGGATGACCTCTAAGAGCTGCGGGTGGCCTATGGATGACCACCAGCGATAATCTAGGGCCATCAGTTATAGCTTGGAAATTGATTCACCCCCATTGAAGTCTCCAGATGAAAATGAAGCCCTAGTGCACGCTTTGAATGTAGCCTTATGAGACCCTGTCAGAAGAGCAGGTTAAGCTGTGCCTAGACAAAGAAACTGTGAGATAATAAAAGTACGTTGTTTTACACCCCTAAGTTTTTGGTAATTTGTTATGCATCGATAGAAAACTAATATACCAGCAAATATTCGCTTCAGTTTCAATTTAAATTGAAAAATATTCAATTTAAACACTGAAAGATATTTAAATTTGGCCTTGATTGTTTTGTTTATGGCTATTTTTTATACAAAGTCTATAAAAAAAGCAATATGTTCTGTGAGTAAATTGAAATACATAGTTTTCTTGGATTACACTTTCTCTAAAGTCTGTCAATGTATTTTCATATATTATAGTTCTGATGGGGGCAGAAGTCCTGTTTAATTAATTTTAAGAATAGAAGAGTTAATTAAAAAATTGAAAATTATTTCCTTTCTGTTCAGCATTTAACCCTGACATGACATATATGGTTACAACCTATTTCTCCCAAAATAGTAGGAAATAATTACCTTCATTTTCATCATATGAAGTACTGTTAATTTACAATGACTAATCTTTGCAAATTAATTATTTCTTTAACCTGAAACCATTTTAAATATATGCAAAGTTCTTCATGTGTTATGTCAAGGATATGTGTTCTATTCAACTACCCAAGGATGAATTCAGTGAAACAAAGAACTAGAGCCAAATTTTGCTGTTTGTGGGCCATAGAAAAATAAACCTTTAATACTAAATGCTCATATATTGAGGTTCTTTATAGAAGAATATTTTACCATTATAGCTTTTCAAAAATATGTTGATTATATGTAACAAGCTTTTTCTTTTCTTTCTTTCTTTTTTTTCCTGGTACAAAATTATTTTAACAGAAAGCTGTTCTCAACATATTTTACTTATTTTCTTCTTCTATAAATCTTGGCACTATGCTCATTTTTATGTTGTGTGAAATGAATATAAGCTGGTGGAGATCATTTGGCTGTGAGTTTGACATTAAAGCACTCTGTACTCCTAAAAATAGTGCTATGGTGGTAATTGTAATGAGTTAGAAGCCCACGTGGAATTTCAAAGGAAAAGGCAACAGTATTATTACTTTTGATATTGCAAGTACCTTTCAGTTATTCTTCCTTTTAAAACTTCTTTTTAATTCTTTCCCAAATTAATGTGTATTTGAAATGAAAATTTCAATATCAAGTCATATAATCTTACAAAGTAGACTAGAAGAGAGGTATGCAGAGCTTAACAAAGGTATATCTTTTTAAAACAAACAAACAAAAAAATCTGTGTCTTCCAGAGTTATTCTGAGGAAACATAAAACATGAATGAATGAACAGTAAGAGACAAGGGCAGGTGATGACAGCTTTAGAACTATAAGAATACCATGCAATTACTTATCATCGATCTATCTGTCTGCCTCTCTGTCTGTCTGCCTCTCTGTCTATCTATCTATTTATTTATTTATATTCAGCAGTTATTTATTTATTTTTTAGGTTGTACAATGTGATATTTTTCTTTTAAAGATGTACAAAGTGATGATTATATATATATATATATGTATACATTATAAAGTGATTATTGATCATCAAGTTAATTAATGTATCCCTCACCTTACATAGTTATCACTTTGAGTGGTGAGAGCACTTCAGATATACTTATTCTGCAAATTTCAAGGATGCAATACAGTATTATTAACTAGAATCACCATGTTATACATTATATACCTAAATTTATTCATTTTATAACTGAAAGTTTATATTTGACCAACATCTTCCCATTTCTCCACTCCCTAGGCCCAGGATTCACCTCTCTAATCTCTGGTTCTAAGAGTTCATTTTTTTAATATTTCACACATAAGTGAGATCATACAGTATTTGTCTTTCTTTGTCTGGCTTACTTTACTTAGCATTATGTCCTCCAGTTTCAACCATGTTGTCACAAATGGAATGATGTTATTCTTATTCATGGCTGAGTAACATATCATTATATGCTATATACTATTTCATTATATTATATATATATATATATACATATATATATATATTATATTTTATATTTATCTGTTCATCTGTAAGTGAACACTTAATGATGTCGCCGTATATTAGCTATTGTGAATAATTCTGCAACGAACATGGGAGTGCAGATATCTCTTTGAGAAATTGATTCCATTTTTTTCCGGAGTGGAATTTTCAGGAGTGGAATTACTGGATCATGTGGTACTTTTATTTTTAATTTTTTTGAGTAATCTTCATAATGCCAGGTTACAGGGCTGCTTGAAGTTCTGCAGTTTGAGAGACTGGTGGGCCTACCTCCAGGGTTAAGGTGGCTGTGTCTCCTGGAAGGGCCTTGGGTGACTGGGAGTGTTTTGGGCCCATGGATGAGAGGGGCTGGAGCCAAAGTACAGGGCTGTTTCAGGATCTGCAGTTGGATTGTGGTCAGAGGGTCTGCTTCAGGGTATGGATGGGCATGTCTCCAAGCAGGTCCCTAGGACGGCATGACTGGCATCAAAGAGTGGCTGGAGTAGGCCTCTGTCTACTTCAGGATCTACGTACAGTTGAGACCTAGGGTCTGTTACCTGGGGCGTGGTGGGCGTGACTCGTTTTGAGTCCCTTGGCAGATGGTGCTGGTGGCAGGATCAAGGCCAAACCAGGCTATAGCTAAGTCCACAGGGGGTCAAGGCTGTTTCTGGGTTTGTAGCTGCGGTCACAGTCAGTGATGCTATCACCTGAGCATGGGCCTGCCCTCTCAAATTGGCCGACCTTTGTCTTAAGCTCCAGTAGAGTTCCACAATCTCCTATTGGGATCTAAAGGTATCACAAAGTCACTTTTGTCCATGGATGTCTGTCAAATTACTGCTGAACTTCCTATTCTGCTGTTTTCCTATTCTGCTTTTTTCCTTGTCACTCAACAAACTGGTTTTTCGTTAGGGATGATAGTTGCTCCGAATGTCAGTGGCAACTGCAGTGGTGTCCTTAGTATTGTTTAAGGGTACTATTTAAAGGTTATGTTGTTCAGGTAGAGCAGAACAAGGAGAATGTAAGCAAAATGATTAGATTGAAACGGTATTGTTTTCAAAGGACTTTATGATGTTACTTAGAAACTAAGCTGCTTACAAACAAAGCACCATGGTGATGAATAAAATAAAATATTGTGGCAGGAAGGAATCTTTCTGGGGGTGAGTAAGAATCAGCAAGTGTCAGTTTGCATTTCTCCAAAGCCTACAGAGCTGATTAGACAGAGGGGAATTCATGATTACATTACATATACCATTCCACTTTCATGCATTTTTCTAGGTCATTTACTTGAAGAGAGATTTCAGCTCAAGCAAATATATCTCATTTAATTTAGAATGCCAAAATGATGTGACATTTTTGCAACTGAGATAGTATATAGGTAGAAAACACAATTCAATACTTGATTTTTTTTTCAAGCCAAAGAGATTTAAAGTTTGAGTATTATAAAGTCCATTGCAAGAAAAAACAAGAAAGAAAGAAAGAAAGAAAGAAAGAAAGAAAGAAAGAAAGAAAGAAAGAAAGAAAGAAAGAAAGAAAGAAAGAAAGAAAGAAAAGAAAGAAAACAAAGAAAATAAAGGAAAAAAAAGAAAGGAAACCATGGTGATTATAAAAAGAATGCATTCAAGGTTAAGGAATGGTAATGAATTGTACCACTTAAAATGCATCAAATTGAATTAAAAATTACAACAAATGGTAATGTATTTGAAAAGAACAAACAATAACTTATTTTAAAATGGAAGTATTTACATTAAAGTAAGTATTCAGTATCAATGATGCTATAATAATGTTTTTTAAAACAATCTTTTACAGAGGACTGGTAATTAACATATTAATAATTTAATTAACGTTAGATTGAATAGAATATGTGAAAAGGAAGAGAATTTAGAAGTGAAATCCTACCTTTAGAAATCCTACCTTTTCTTACATGAACAAACTGAGGCCAAAGATAATCAATGACTCATTCTAAACTAATTATGACCATCAGAACAAGAACTGCAAACACCCAATCTGTACTCTATCCCGTTTATCTATCCCGTGCAGCGGTAATTATTTAATGCATCCTCTCATGTGAAAATTGAGTATTTTTATGGCTGTACATTTAATACTTATATCAGGATAGAGTTGAAGTATTTTGTGAGCTTTTAGAAGTTATTCTATCAATGGATCTGTATATGTTTACTATAAATACAGACCTATATACATTGTATAAATTATGTACCTCTAAGTTGATAAAATCTCTTAATTTACTACATAAGGTTACTAGTTTTAATATTTAAATATAAATGTCTGTCTAACAGATGAATGACATTGTATGGCTATTCTATTCATTTCACAAGTTATCTCATGAGATTCTATATATTATTAGGTAGATATCCTCATATATGATATATATTAGGGCAACTGGATGGATTAATAACTGATTAATAATAATCAGTTACTGGTAGTGATATCCAAATTTTCTTAACTAATATTTTACCTGAAAAAAAGTTTCTAATTGTATAAAGCTTCATGTATGACTCCCTTACTCATTATTTTTCTTCTCAATAATTTGAATGAGGATTTATAAAATATGTTTACTCAATTTTGTTAGAATATATTTCAAGATGATAGTGTTTTGTTGGTATTAGAGACAGAATCCTGAAATACTGTACAGAGAAGGAATAATCTAAATTGGATCAAATAAAATTTAACTGAAATAAGACCTTCTACTTTTATTGAAAATATTGAACAAATATCAGTGCCAGAATTTATGCAAAAATATAGATATTTTAGTCATCCATTAATTACCTACATGTGAGGTAATTTCAGTGAATTACTGGTTCAGGTTTTTGCTAAGTCCTCAATTAATTAACAAAGCAGTAAATTAATATTGCAGAATACTCAGAAATATGTACCAATAAAAAATTTTCAACAAAATTATTGAAATTTAAGAAAAATTACATACAATATCATTTACTGTTTTTTATTAGCTTTCAGCTCAATTTCTTTAAACTGTTTCATGTGTACATTCCCAAACATTGAGAGAGTACCTCTTCCAGCCCACCATCTTAAGAATTATAGAAAAAAGCAATTAGTTCAGAAACCATTTCTCTATCCTTCCCCAAATCCCTCACTAGTTGTCTGCCTTCCTGAGATAATAAACAGAAATGGTCTGCAATTGCAACTTCTCCCATTTGAGAGGTAAATATACTCTATCATTTGCAGAGGTTTATAGAGTAGAAAGGCAAAGGAAATAAAAGCTAAAATGGGACAATATCAAACTAAAAACCTTCTTCACAGCAAAAGAAACCATCAACAAAATAAAGAGGCAACCAACCGAATGGGAGAAGATTTTTGAAACAACACCTCAGATAAGGGGCTAATATCCAAAATATATAAGGAACTCATACAACTCAACAAAAAACAAACAATCCCAATTAAAAAATGGGCAGAGGACCTGAAGAGACATTTCTCCAAAGAGAACATACAAATGGTCAATAGACATATTAAAAAACGGCTCACTAATCATGCAAATAAAATCACAATGAGATATCACCTCACACAAGTTAGAATGGCTATCATCAACAAGACAAATAGTAACAAGTGTTGGAGAGGCTGTGGAGAAGAAGATACCCTCATAAACCATTGGTAGGAATACAGATTGGTGCAGCCTCTATGTAAGGCAGTATGGAGGTTCCTCAAAAAATTAAGAATAGAATTACCATATGACCCAGCAATCCCTCTCCTGGGTATCTACCCAAAAAATCTGAAAACATTTATCTATAAAGACACATGTGCTCCAGTATTCATCGGAGCTGTATTTTCCGTGGCCAAGACATGGAAACAACCAAAATGGCCTTCGATAGATGAATGGATAAAGAAGTTGTGCTACATATACTTAATGGAATACTATTCTGCCGTAAGAAAAGATGAAATAGTACCATTTGCGACAACATGGATCGATCTTGAGATTATAATGCTAAGCGAAATAAGTCAGACAGAAAAAGTCAAGAACCATATGATTTCACTGATATGTGGTATATAAAACTGAAAACAAAAAAGGACAAGAAAAACAAATGAAGACACAAAAACTCATAGACAAAAACAATAGTTTAGTGGTTACCAGAGGGTAGGGAGGAGAATGTGGTAGATGAGGTTAATGGGGATGAAATATATGGTGATGGAAAGAGAACTGATTCTGGGTGAAGAACACACAATGTGATATATAGATGATGTATTACAGAATTGTACTCCTAAAATCTATGTAACTTTACTAATAATTGTCACTCTAATAAACTTTAAAACAAACAAACAAAAATTACTCTGCCTGTAAGCGCTTCTTAATGGGCAATGATGGCTAATCATGTTTTCTACCATGCAAAATCCCCTACTGTTAGCTACAACTAATGTGATCCTAGGATGGGCACCTTTTCTAAACCAGAGCTGTCAATCTCTAGATTGAATTGTGACCTATATTGTGGCCCAGCCTATAAAGCTAAAAGAAGCCAATCAGAATATTTGCTTTGGGAGGTCCTTGTGGGAGAAAGCACATGCACATATATGCAAACAGGAACACAAGGCACTTTGAAGGGGTGAGAGATCAAAGGATTCATGGAGTTACTACAAGGCACAGTAACAGGAATAATGGGTCATAGTAGATCTAAATTACAAGAAAGTAAAATGCATAAGCTTGAAGTTATGAAGTAGAAAAAGATACATAGTGAATAAGTGAGCCAGTTAAAAGTAAGAAAAAATAATGGACAATTAAAGAATAGATAAATTTTGTTAATTTCATATAGCAACATTGCATTTTCAAGAGTTGGGATAGTTTGCAGTGGGTATCACTGTGCATCCATTATAATGTATGCCCTATAAGGAAGCATGGGGAAATAGCACAGACCAAACTAAGTGCAAAAGCATTATTTAATTGCTTATTATTTTCGGTATCAATACAAATTTGATTTTATTATTTTGTATAATGCAAATTCATCCAATGACAGAGTATAAAATATACTCAATAACTCACTTCAGGAACTCACTGAGAAGTATAGAGGGAATACCAAAAGTAGAATTCAAACTCTGGGTTCTGCAGGATCTTGGGCATTTTCCAGTTACATGGCCTTTGGAGTTATCACCTCATATGGCAGACATTACTAGTGCTTGCCAAATCGAAACACACACACATGCGCGCGCTCACACACACACACACACACACACACACGCACTTACACGTCTTCATACAATTAGACTTATTTTGAGGCTGAAGCAGTCAAAAGGCCCTGTGTACTCTTTTTAAAAAATATTAAATTTATTAAGGTGACATTAGTTAATAACATTATATAAGTTTCATGTCTCTCTTACCAAGCTCTGACAACTGTGAAGGGCTTATGCCGAAATGGTGAAACCTCTCAGGTAAACAGATGATTTTACTTGTTAACACATTGGTAGTGATATGATAGGCTAAATATTTTAATCAGGGCAATATAGGATACTCTGAGGTAACAAACATTTTCAGTCTCAATGACTAATGCAATAAATGTTTATTTCTCCATTATGAAAATTTAGCTGTAGGCTTGGTCTATCCTCCAGGATAGCTGTCCTCGTAACTCAGCAACTTGGCTGGCCTTAATCTTAAGGTTTTTTCCTAGAAAATAATAATGACCCTATTTCTTTCTTGCTTTATAGATTTTACTGTGAAAAGAATGTCAATTTTGTCCATGGATGTCTGTCAAATTATTGCTGAACTTCCTATTCTGCTCAAATATATGGTGATGGAAGGAGAACTGACTCTGGATGGTGAACACACAACGTGATATATAGATTGTGTATCACAGAATTGTGCACCTGAAACCTATGTAACTTTATTACAATTTCCACCCCAGTAAACTCTAATTAAAAAGAAAAAAGAAAAATACAACACTGTTCTTTTGTATAACTATATTTAAAAGTCAAAGAGCACCTCATACTTTGTTCCATCTCTTTGTAATTTATACTAATTATCTCACTGAAAGTGGCCAGCCTAAGCCTCATATTGCCATCTTCTTCTATTACTGTAAACAGAAACAATTTATATGAACTTATGGAGACCCTCATCCTTGTTTTTGTATACAAGTTCACAATATTTTGGTTAGCTCTAGGTATTAAATTTAAGGAGACACCTTAATAAGTAGAAAAATACATGGAGGTGATAATGCTGAGATAGAAGTAGGAGTCAAAGTAATGTGATGTGAAAGATAATTGAAGAATATAGGAACGTTTTATCTGAGTGTCTGCGTGTTACGGTAGCTGCCTTCAACTGCATTTTTGTACAACTTTAAGAGTAGAATTAGTGGAATTAGAAAAGTATAGGGAAACAGCAACAGCTCCATAAAATGAAGAACCTGTGTAACAGGGCATACCCATATGCTCCTGTGTATATGACATGGGTAGTCTCAGGGATTGAAAATTTCTGATTATGGAAAAGGTTTTTTCAGAGGCTTGGTAGTTATTTGTTAGGATGCTGATTCTTTAGCAATTGATGTGCCTTTCCTTTAAGCTCCCAAATTCGATGATTCTGTGTGCTTCTTAGTACTGCTGTTTGCCCAGAGTCATAGGCTGAAACAGAATTTAGTTGACACATAATTATAGTTCTTAGGTGTTAAGAGATAAATATAGCTCTCTGTGAAATTCGGTAAAAGCAACATGAAAAGTTTTAAATGAAAAATCTTGCGCTGTTTTTTCCAATTGTGAATAAGCCTTTCTTCTGTTTCTTTTTATGTGTTGATGTATGTGTTGATATTAGTGTTCATACTATGTAGAACAGGGAAAAGGTGAGCAGCATAACACCTAATAAATACTAAACTCATTCTTTCTGGAGTCTAGGAAGTATTACCCATTTGAAGAGTTATTTCCTTATGCTATGTGGCCCAGATTTTCTCATTTTAACTCAATCCATTTGTTCATTCTGTACCTTAATAATCTCCTTAGTGAAATGTGCAATAATTCTTTGTCCTCCCTGTTCTTATACCTTTCAAATATTTGTAGGCTTTTATCATCTTACCTTTTAGTCATCCTTTTGCACAGTTATAGAGACTTTGATTCTTTAATCTTCTTTTATAAGTCAAGACCTATTTCCCTTAATCATTTCTGTTACGCTTCTCTGAACTTCCTTTATATGTCTTTTATCTATAGTGCTCTGGTACTGAGATGTCTAAAACCAAGTCTTTAATAATAAGTAAAAAATGAGTAAGTATAACAAACGTGATCTTGAGTCTCTCTACATTGGGAAATGAAAGGTTACCGTTTTAGCTGCTATACTATTTTATAGAGCATAAAAGGACTTGAATTTCTTCAAAACCTCTTAGAAGGAGAATCTGCAGTGGTAAGAGGCAGATTTCATTTTGTTTTTATCTGAATTCGGTTCCCTCTGTTGCATTTTTTTTTTGTGTCAAAGTATTATTCATGCTTTTTGGTTCTAATTTGATGACCAGTGTTTATATTTATTCATTTTTCTAGTTCCCCTTTTCCTGTTATTTATCAATATTTATTTTAAATTTTAACTTGGATTCAACCATTTGATGAGATGATACCCAACTCTATGTAATACAGTATGGAAAATGAGGAGGTTTAGATTTAGAATAGGAAAGACAGGTGTTTTAAAGGAGTAAAATTTAATTATGCTTGGATATTAAACACATTTGAGGGCAGTCTCTTCAATTTTAAAATTCCTTTTTTGAAGTTTGAAGCTGTAAAAAAAGTGGGATGTGGTTTTTCTTTTTTCTTTTATTTCTTTTAAACTAGCTTCTGAATATCAGCTCTGATTTCTACAATTTTCATGAGCTTACACATCCCAAAGCCATTATTCCATTTCGTTAGGGGTTTTATTCTTCTCTGCCCCATAGTCAAAGTCTTTCTACACTTCGACTCTAGGTTCCAAGAGACATTAATGTATTTGCTTGAAACTTGGCCTCTGCTTTCACTTCTTCAACATTGTCATTTTTTGATCTCTAAACCAAGGGGAAAAGTCACCAAACCTGAATTCAATGGAGAATTGAAAAGCTAGGAGTTCTGCTTTAAGCAGTACCTTAGCAATATAATACTTAGATTTCTTATAGTTGTCCATTAGACTTTGACTTGCCAATGAGTTCTTACTGTGCAAATAAAGCACACTAATTGTTTCTGCAGTGATTAAATTAATTTGCAATATGCTGAGAATTGAATGTAGTCAATATGCACATGAGTCACCTTGTTAGTATTTCAAATGACTTAATTTACTTCAGGCAATGATGTCAATCATGAACTGAAACAGAGTTTTCTTTCTTTTTTTTTTTTTTTAACACCGGAGAATGAGTAATTCTATCAAGATTGATGATCCATAGTTATTATTTTTGTAATTTAATTTATCTGGATAATGACACAAGCTTGTTTTGAAAAGGTAGAACCAGTTTCTTTTTTTAAAAAAAACATGGCATACACACACACACACACACACACAAATGGTGCCAAAAAATGTATACACTTTTAAAAATAGGAAAATTGTATTAAAATGTTAATACTCAATATAAACTGATAACAAAAGATGAATGCAAGTCATGTTTCACTTCTGCAATTACAAGAGATGCTCAAAGTGGTTACCATCAATGTCCAGACACTTCTGATTAAGGCAAACCACTGTTTGAGCAACATTGACCAAAGTATCCACTTGTGCACGTTTTTTGGCACCCCTGGTATATATGGAGTGGAGGGAGAGAGAGAGAGAGAAATACACAAATGGTTAAAAAATTCAAAGCAGACAGTGCATGCATAAGGCAATTAGGACTAATATGTTGTTTGGAATTAAAGTTGAATCCTTTTAATTGGCACATCTCAGTGGGAATAGAAATACAAACTTGTAATTAGGTGATTGGCCTGATTATCAAAGCTTCATTGGCATAGATTGTACAGAGAGTGTATTTTTTCTTTTGGCATGAGTTTCTCAAACAACTATAGCATGATTTGGGACATACATTGAGAAGCCATAATAGGGCCTCAGTGTTGCCTAAAATGAACAAATATTTTCAGTTTGAATGGTCTAAACCAGCCAAAGTTATTTCATAACGTATGAATGTATCAGCATTTTTATAAGAAAAAAATGTCTGTGTTATTTTAGTGAAACGATCTAATTTATGTATTATTTATAATCAGTTAGATATACTAAAACCTCTGCCAATTAGGTGGGGTTGAAGTCAGTTTATCATTATTAGGCAAACAGCAATTTATTCAGGAGTCCAGTCACATTACTGTGAGGCATGCAGAAGGAGGTCAATAGGCAAGAATGAGAACTCTTTTTAATCAAATACGAAAGCCTACGGGGGAAAGCTCTCTAAATGTAAAGAGCTGTAAACCATCACTAGGTCACTATTAATTTTTTATGAGTGTTTTATGTAGTTATTTAACAACATTTTATTGCCATTTTCTTCCCCTCTCACTGCTCTCTGTGTTCCTGATAGTGGCAATTGAAATGTAAACAGATAAAGAAGTCATCTAATTCATACTGTGACATATCAGCCCACAAGAAGTCAGTGAAGATCATTTAGGCACTCTGACTTAGGAATTTGTAGTAAAACAGAAAGGGTCTGGGCACGAGTTCCTGTACATAAGAAAATTGGTTTTAAATAACAGTAATAGTTCACATAAAATCTTAAAGGATGTGTTAAAATATTGAAGAAAATAAACTATATCAAGCACACTAGAAAACTCATTTACATTTAATTCCAGTGTTCTTTAGGAATTAATTTTTATGATTCCTAAGTGCTAGTTGGATATCCTGTTTCCTGTCTTTGTATATAGCTGAATTTGAGTGGTGTGTGTGTGTGTGTGTGTGTGTGTGTGTGTGTGTGTGTGTGTGGACACAAACTACATTTCCTGTAAGTAAAAGCTCTATGACCTATAGCAAATTGGATTAATGAAAGCATAAAGGACAACATTAAAATATATTAGTACAGTTTATTTCTCTTTCCAAACACGTTGAAGGGGTAGTCATTTTCAAGAAACCACAAAGGGTTCACTTTTTAAAACTAGGAAACCAAGGGGAATATACAGTCTCATTTATTGTATTTATGCAGCATAGGCAGGTGTTCTGGGTTAGATAGATGCTTCCTCACTCCCAATCATTCACATTAGCTCCCTAGGCAGTCAGAGACTATACCATGAAGATTGTTTGTTGTTGTTTTATAATGGAAATCTGGCTCAAAAATGCTTTGTGTAATATGCTCTGCTTCTTGAAAACAACGTTAATAGACATACCACTAAAACATACAGATGAACTTGGGCTGTTGTTTGTGTTAAGAGGTCACCTCAGGAAAATATAATCATTTTCTATTAATGCTCAAAGCATTGTGCACCTCGCTGGAGTATATAGAAGGACACGGGGTCTTATTAGAAGATTAGTTTACATTATAGGCTGACAAGAATGGCTTTAAAGTATGATTCATGCTCTGAAACAGCACAGTAAAGATCATTTCTTCCCTGTCTAGTCTGTAATAAAGAAAATAGCCAGGAAACTACATCCTAGACTGTATAGGTCCATAAACATATACAAAATCAGGTCACCTTATGCCATCATTGTCACTCCTCATTCATATTTACTATGGGTAGTCCCTCTGTCCAGAACTTGCATTAAAGAGTGAATAGGATCAGCTGTTAAGTTTGCAGGCGTACTTTCTCATTTCCGGAAGGAGCAAAGTATCAAGCACAAAATGATGAGAGGAAAAACTACTGATTAAATATGCTATGTGAATTTAATCTACAATTTATCCATTGATGTATTCTCTGTAAGAATAAGTTTGCCAAGTTAATGTAGTACTCAAGGCCAAACAATTACAAATAGTAAAACATTGAAGGAACTATCAAAAACCTTTCAAAAATGGGAACAACCCATAATTCTTATCAGTCAGGGTATTGGAATGGAAGGATATCTAGCGGTACATTTATTATTATAATTCATATAATTATCATTGTATGAATTATATAGAAATGTAGGGGAGGCAATTTAGGGTATTTCAGACTACTATAAAAGTTTCCATAGAGCTAGAGAAAGTAAGTCAACTTTATAGTGATTGGCAATGTATGGTAGAATATTAGTTGATGAATATTAGTTGATGAATAGAAACATAATAACTTTTTGAAGTACTTTAACAGACAACACCTTAACTGAGACAGATAATATTATTTGCCACATTATTTGCTACATCAATTATATCTTTGATGGTTTCCTATCATCTAAAATACATAATTTATATTACCACTAATATTAATAATATTGATATCATTTAATTGTATTCCAAAAAAATCCCAGTTTTTTTTAGAACCCAGTTTAGATGCCATTATATTAATAGAGTTTTATCTGGCCCATCCTCAGAAAAATAATAGTTACTTCTCTGTTTCTTATGAAAGTTTCTATCACACATTTCCCAACATAATGCAAACATTTATTTACATGTAGACTCCCTTTTGAGATCTTGAATTTATGGAGAGAGTCTGTCAATCATCCTCATGTGGGGAAGAAACTATTGTTTATTAAGGACAAGACTTCTTAAAATAAAACACTAGTAAGATGGCAAAACTTAAACTGATCTCTGGAATCAGAGATAAAAGTTGAGGTAAAATATGTGTGTTTTAGGCTTCTTTCAAGGGACTGCAGATATTTGCATGGACCTTGCTCAACAGAATCATAAAAGAGGCCTGCCTAGCTGTCTAGGCCTAGCAGATGTGCAGTGATAATATAGTCTGGGGTGGATTGGCCCAGTCCACTGGCAAAGAGCAGTCTGTGTGTTGACTGCAAAGGCAAGGCCTGTGAGGTGGGAGGGGTCTACTCTCTGCTTTAGCAGAGAGCTCAGAGCTTGCTTGACCAACGACAGAAAAAGCATGTGGCTCCCTCCCCTTTTTGGTTTGCCATTGATTCAGAGAAGCTAACAGTCTTGAATGAGTGCTGTGGGAACACCAATTGTGAATACTCAAAAAAAAAGTACCAGTCATAATCAAAATAACTTGAGTGATGAAGAACAAACCCAAAACCTATGCCAGTGGAATCTGCTGAGGCAGAAGTGAAGGAAGTAGAGGGTAAGTCCCAGAAAAATATTAATACATTCAAAAAGAGGCATATATAGCCAGTGCCTCCTCCAAAATCCTTCAGAAATCAGAAAATAGGATTTCCAAATTAAAAGAAATCACTATACAAACAAAAACAGACTGTGATCGCTGTTGAGGATGAAATGAAATGTCACCAATGTGAACTATGAAAATCCTTAGTAAAGAACTTTAGAGCAGAATTTCCCAATTGTTGGGCTTTGTCAGATTGTCGAGCAGCTGATGGGGTACACGTATGCCGAAATACTGATTTCCCACAAGCACTGGGTCCGCTGTGAAGGACGTCTGGTGCCCAGGGTGTTCAGATTGCTATCATGAGCAGCCTACTGTTTTTGCTACTGAGGCTATGAAAAAGAAATGAAAGAGGTTGGGAGCTCTAGATCCAGAGAGCTTGTGTGATAATAGTTGAAGTTCTAAAAGGAGAGTAAGAAAGATAGAGGGTCAATAATAATTTTTTTTTAAATCCATCAAAATGGACTCTTCGTTTGAAAAATCTCAGAGATATAGACAGTATAAAGGAGACAACACAGGCATAGACAGTTGACTTTCATATACCCGATTTGAGTAAAGTGGGGTTTTTTTGTGCTCCCAACAAGTGAAATCTGAAACGGAACAATGTAGACGTAGAAGTAGGAAGGAAACTGAGAAATTAATATTAAGGCAACAATGAAATTATATTTTTAATTAATATCAATGTGAGGATTAATATTAGGATTGCATACATTAATATTAGGATAATTCTGTGCTTGAACTTTGTAATACAGAGATTAGGCAAACAAAAGAGACATTGGGAAAGTCTTGCTCCTCTAAAATTACTCGAATTGGAGGGAGAGTGTAGGGGGAAAGAAAAATAAAAACATTCTAGAGATTTTAATAACATGGAAAAGGGTATTGAGGAAGTTAAACATTTTGGTGTCAGGTTCACAGTTATTATTTAAATATGAAATTGGTGGGGTAGGACTGTTTAGGATGGGAAGATGTAACAGTTTGTTTTAGTACCCCTCCAGGTCGGTGCACCTGCCTTGTTTTCCTGCCAAACCAGCCTCGACAATGGCTTAGGATGGTAGAGCCAGTTTGCTGCAGCTGCTGCCACGTTCTGATGGGGTAGGAGGGAGAATTGGGGCATAGGGATAGGGGAAGAAGGGCCGCTGCACTAGCAGCTCTGGATAACTCCTAAATCTCATCACAGTGTCTTGCCTTGCATCCAGGCTGCCTGGCTTTAGCCCCCATCTTGAGTCTTTTGCAGCATCAAATATGGACATCTCAGAACTGCTGAGCAAACTCTGACAATAAAATTTGAGAGAATACATATCCTCCCTTCCATCGCTTGTCAAGAAGCTGTGGCCAGCTCAGCCATACCTTCTTTCCTTCCATGTATCATTCCTTTTTTCTTAATCCTCTATCTCTGGGTTTGTACTCACCAGTGGTGTTAGCATATGAACCTTTGCCTTAAATGCTGCCTTCTAAAGCATTCAGATTAAATCACAACATAAACACTGGTGACACTGAAAAGAATTGTGAAACTTCCAAATTAATGGGTCAGGCAGGAAAAGGGAATGGAGAGAATCAGGTACAATCCTAAAAAATATAAAGATGTGATGACAAAAAAATAAAATAAGTAGATAAGCATAATAATATAGAAGTATGCAAAACAACATTATCAATTAATGATATTTTTAAAGGTATTAATTCTTCTGTTAAAAGAATCAGACTTTAATATTGTGCTAGTTACAAAAAATCCAGCTACAGAGGTTCCAGTAGAAACATCCAAACCTTAGTAACAGGGTCTAAATAAAGAGATAGATCAAGGTGATTGAGGTAATTGCAAACTGACAAAAAGCATGAATCAATTAAAAATTAAGTAAAATTTAAAATTAAAAACATTAATTGTATCTGTTAATTAATTAGTCTGGGGGTTGTAATAGCTTAACCTAGGTTAGCAAATCAAAACCTAAGCCTTGTAAATACCTCAAGGTTAAGAAAGGAGACCTAAGGACAACCAATGACAAACAGCCAACTAGACTTTCCCAAATAATGCGATCACTTAAGCAGTGGCTCATCAAACAATTCCCTTGCTTTGTTTCTGCCTCTTCTCTATAATTTTTTGTTGTTTGTTTTGTTTCATTTTGTTTTGTTTTCCCTAGCTCCTGTTGGTGGGGCGCTCCTAACCACTTCCAGTTTGGCACTGCCCAATTTAAGTTGATTTTTGCTGAAATAGACATTTAAGATTTGGATTATGAGTCAGTTTATCTTATAACAGGACAAAATAAAATACCATCCAACAACAAGGATGCAGAAATTTGTATACTATATTTGCTACAGTTTGTGATGTTCTTGTGCAGTTCTCCTACTTAAAACTTGAAGCCATATTGTAAATACCGTGATGGGAAAGATCACAGAGATTAGACATAGCAATGTGCCAGCACACATCTGCATTCTAAGTTTTTTTGCAATCTCTCTTGTCTTGCCTCAGGCTTCTTTAATTGAATAGTAGACTACTAATCATGCTATGTAAAGTTCATGCCTTAAGTGGACACTAAAATAGGAGTATTTAAGATCTGTTTGAATTTGACTTTTACCTTGAAAAGAAATGGGAAACATAAAATGCTTTTTAAAACGGGTGCATATGGATAAGGTGGCTGATCTGTAATTGTTTATTGATTAACCATTCATTGATTGATATAAAAAGTGACGTTGGCATATGCATACCATACCTGAAACTTTAATAAACTACTTACAAAATGTATAATCTTTAGTGTTCAAGGAAAGTTGCAACCTAATAATCAACATGTTAGACTCAGTTACATATTAGAACTCTGGCTGGCCTAATGATAGTTTCTTGGTTTCACACCAAAGAAATCAAAGAATTATTCATTCATTCATTCATTCATTCATTCATTCATTTATTTATTTATTTATTATTATTCTTCTAGAAAATACAGAGATGGTGAAGAGTCTGCCTTCTGGTTAGAAACCTACGTGTGATTTTTCATCATAGGCATTGCAAAGGCTCTACCTGGCAGGGCTCACTGGGAAGCTGCCCTCCCTATAGCAGCCCGGGTGCAGAGCCCCTCTCTTTTTCTGAGGCCCCTTGGCAGGGGTATTCTTCAGGTGCCTCTGCCTAGTACTCCTTATGGGGAGGGTATGGGGAGAAACTTGAAGACACTTTTCCCCTTTCCCCCACTCTTATTCAATACCTAGTACTTTCCCACTCCTAGCCTTTCTCCTCGTGTCATCCGCCCTCAGTCCATAAAACTACCAGAGTCTTTTGATAGGGCTCCTCCCTCAACAGTGAGACAACCCTCGTGTCTGATACTCTTGTACCTCACCCTTGTCAGGTGCACTATTCCATGGGGGAAATGGGACCAGGGAGTCGACGTTTTCTCTGGTTTTAGACTCTGGCTTATACTATCACAATAAGTGATTAAAGGCATAACTCCTTACTTTTTTGACTTGTTGATTTAATTGGTGGTTACTCTGACACCTGGCATTTCAGTTTTCTCTCTCTCTCTCTCTCTCTCTCTCTCTCTCTCTCTCTCTCTCTCTCTCTCTCTCTCAGCTCAGCTGAACTCCTAACAGATGGGATAACTCTTAAAGAAAGAAAAAAGAAATCTATAAGATGTAAGAATATGTAGAATTCAATTTAATTAACCTCTTGAAATGCCTGTAAAAAGAGAGGTAACTAGCAAGGATATTTAAACCAGTGGTTGATATATCATCCCTCTTTATATTTAGGCCAAGGGCCAATTCTCCAAGAGTAATGACATCTTTTCTGATTCCTTTTTTTGTCAGCTATATTGAAATTAATTCTTTAGAGTACAGGCTATTTCCTCCTCACTGCCCACCTTGTACTTGATCAGAACAAAAACCTACAGGAGGCTGAAATGATAGTGAGAGCATAGGACTTATATTCTTTATTCCCTATCTATAAAACTTCTTAATGAGGCATTTTCCCGAAGGTAGGTTAAATGATTATAAAAATTTTTATGCACTATATCTTGCAAATGCCTCAAAAGAAATTTAAAATGTCTTATAATACAATCTTAAGGTTATAAAAATGTGGATAACCTTATATGACAATCTATATCTCAATATGCTTGATAGTGAAACATATACTTCATTCTTTTTATTTCAGTCTGCACTTTTGTAGGGTTGTAAATTGTGGAAATTTGTAGTTAAAATTTAGTTAAACGTAATCAAATTACAAAACAGCAAGGACATAGCAGAGCAAGGGGTAATAATTGTTGCCTATTAGGGAACTTATTTTTTCTATATCATGAATAGACTAGCTTTTTTTTTTTTTTCTTTTCTTTTTCTTTTCTTTTTTTTTTTTTTACCAAATATACTGGCATATTAAGTGACATAAGATAGATGATGATAGATAGATAGGTAGATAGATAGATAGATAGATAGATAGATAGATAGATAGATAGATAGATAGATAGATAGACTTAACCTTAACAAATAGCTAGATATTTCTTCAGCAAAATGGGTTTATTTGGGAACAACAAAGAATTACAGTTCAGGACATAGGCTAATAGGGAACCATGGTCAAATCCAGAGATACAAAGGAGAAGAATGCTCTTTTATGGACTTCGGAAGGGTTGTTGTAAAGGAAGAGTCCATTGGCGGAAAATGAAAGCTCGAAGTACAGTGACTTTTCATTGGCTAAGGTATGGCAGTCTCCTATTGGCTGAGCTGTTACTGGGCAAGGAGGAACCGGTACTTCCTTCTGCTGAAGTAGTATCACTTCCTGTCTGAGATGCAAAGTACCTCTCTTCCTGCTGGGGTCAGTAGTTTGCACTGAGTGGCACACGGGTGAGAGTTCTCTCTTCTAGTCTCCTGACTCCATTTTAAATGAAGTTCCTCTCTATTAATTTTACAGTGATACTAATGTATTGCTTTTCTAAGAGTAAAATAAATAAAACAACATATTAGAACCCAGATGAAGTACAAAGTGAAAATTTCTAAGGAGTCCCGTCAGGGAGTTCAGATTACTTTGTTTCTAGACTGATGTACACTAAGCTGTTCTCCATGGGTGATCTTCTTCTCTTCCATAATCGAAACCATCGCCTATATTCTTTATAACTTCAAATCTATCTCTCTAGCTCATACCTCTTGCCTATAATATCTAGGGCTGTATTTCCATTTGTTTATTAATCACATACACCTGGATGTCTTGGTAACATTTCAAAGTAACCCGCTAATAAAATAGATGGATAATAATCAAATTTATTCCTCCTTTATTATATACCTTTTATACGATTCTGTGTTGAAATTTTACAAACAATATAGTGAATATGAGTACTAAATTAGTATCACAAATTTAAACAAACAGCTTAATGCAAAAAACCACAATACAAAATAGGTTCCATGCCAATATTCTTTTGCTGCTTTTATTTGATCTTTAAGAGTCCCTAATTCTGTAAAGCTACCTTTTTCATGTTTACTTAGGCACCAGGTCTAGTGCTCAACACAGATGCATTTACTTAGCCCTCCAGGTCTCCTTCCTCACATTTTTTTCCTTTTCAATGCAGTCTCAAAATCAAGTCTATGAATGTCATCCAGTTATCTGCACACCCTGTATATCCTCAGCAATGTTTGAATTTACTGTACACTATTAAGGGAGACAGGTAGAAATGAGATTTTTTTTTCCCCTGTCCCTGAGGATTTTGGAAGACAAAAGTCAGTGGTCATTGCTTAGACGGACTTGGATCAGTCAGCACCAAATATGTTACTAACTCTATGGTAACGTATTTAGATATCGGTGCATATGGCTAACAGAAGTCTGGTGTATTTATTTTTAAAGAGGTGTTGTTGTTTTTAAATACATATAAGAATGCACAAAAAGTATTTATGAATAAGGATTAAATATGATTATATTATACATACTCTTTGGGGACAGTCTGTTTATGTTTATTTTTATTGCTTGGCTCCTTTCCTTCCAATCTCTATCTTCACCTATGTGTTTCACTTAACCATTTAACTCAAGTTGCCAACCTAGAAAATGTGCTTCCTATTTTTCACTATTCCTATTTAATAAAGACAACCAATTCCTCCACTCGACATTCATACATACTATATACGTTTATCTAATAACATAAGTTATGTAATTTTAATAGATATCCGTACTTATTTATTTTACACACACACATTGGTTTTGGTCATTGTTTTACAAATACGAGTTAATGGACATTTCTCTGAATCTTGTTTTTGTTTATGCAAGAATACTTTGTGAAATACTTCCAAGTAAACTACAGTAATTCTTAAAAATGTTTTGTTAATGGCAGCTGATTTTGCATGGAATGGATATAATGCAATTTATCATCAGTTCTTCATCTTTTTATAAATGTTTTTAGTTTGTTTTTGGTAACTGAATGCAGTACTGTAAAACGCAACTATTTTGTTTCTTTTCACAAGCTTGTCTACTGGTGCTTTATTTTCATTTTAGTAGATAAGTTCACTGCATTGAGGAATATATGTATTTCTCAAGTAACTGATAGTCAACTAATGATTCCCAGTGAAAGTAACACCAATCCAAGAGAGAAGTTAGATGGTGACAAGCATTATTAGTCATGCTAAGAATATCCTGTGACAGTGGGAGGTCATGGATGGATTAGGAAATGTAACAATGTGATTGCCTGTGATCACTCTGTTAGACTCTGACCTCTGACACTGGTCCAGAGATTTGACACTCATTGGATAATTAACACCTACTATTTAAATTCTTTGTTCCTCCTATGTCCTGATTTGGTTGCAGGGAATATTATTCTCTTTAAGCAGGTTCTAGCTATTTTAAATTTTGGTAATGAAAAATTTCTAGTTTCAATTGGTCCTTTTGAAATACTCATATTGTTTAATATTTCACGTAATTCTGTTTTGGTTCGGGGAAAAATGGGTGAAGAACAGATTGAGGCACAGTGTATGGAATTCAGGGGTCATCAAATGAAAAATAATCTATCCAAACTCTAAAATTGATGTCAAAGACATGTCTAAAAATATTTTCCTGTTTGCCTTAGCTAGTAAAAAACTTATAGATAAAATTCTTAATCCAACTATGATAATTAGGTTATCTCAGTTTTTCCCTGACATAGATTCTTCTTAATTTATTGTTTCTTTTTCCTTCAGATTTACCATTTTTATGTTGCATTGAATTGAAAAGATGTAAGTGCCACCTAAAAATATGCAGGGTATAAATAAAAACTCATAGTGATATAAAATAAAAACAGCTAAAGATGAAGGAGCAACCCCACTTGTTTGTACTAATGAGGACACTGAGACCCAGACAAGTTATGTAACTTGCCCCAGTGTCAAATTTAAGATTAGAACCCAGATCTCTTGATAGTTGTTCTGTTCCTTTGTCTTAAACCCAAGATATTTTTCCTATGTAAAGAGCATTTCCTAATTGGCTCCACATAAATAATTCTAAACAAGAGCCCACAGGGTTGGAGGGATATCTGAGATTAAAGTACTGTGGCAAGACTTACAATACATGTGGAAATTTTTTAAGAAACAAGAATATAACAGGTCTTTAAACCACAATAAAGTGTCTAGTCTTATTCTAAAAGCAGCGATTAGCCTAGGATGAGTTCAAAATTGTGTGATCATGATCAGCTTTGCACTTTAGAATGCTGTTTGACTGTTGTATGAAGAGTCGATTTGAGAGGACAAGGCTGGAGGTCAGGAGTTCAAATAGCAGAAAAAGAGTATTTATGCTGTTGATGAGAGCATAAAAGAACAAGTCATATTTGAGAGTAATTAAATGCATAGAATCAGCATGACTTGTTAATTGATTGGGTGAGGGAACTAAAAGAAAACCAGTAAAGTATAATTCCCATGTTTCTAGATTATAAAACTAGGTGCATAGTAGTGTTAATTCACTGAGACTAGAATTTAACTGGTATATGTAGGTGTAAACAGAAGATAAAGAATTACATTCTGGACATGCCAGAATGAAATGGCTGTAGGTTATCTACATAGGCATTAGTTTGAGAAAAAATATAGAAATTCAGCCAGTCACATATAACTCTAAAGTCTTTGATCCCATGGATTGTTTTTATGTGATCCCTGAGCAACTTGAAATGGTAAACAACAAATGATGTATATGTGTATGCAAATTTCCAGGAGAGAGCTAGTTAATTTTCATCAGATTCTCAAAGGATTTTCTAATTAGTGCTTTATGTACCCCTGAAACTAACCAATCAACTTAAAAAACATAAATGAATATAAAATCTTGCAAAGGAAAGAAAGCATTATAATTTAAGAAAACTTTATAGATAAATATAGAGGAGTGTCTATTTTATGTTTTTGAACGAATGTTTTCTCCACATTGAATGACATTTTATGAAGCCATTGAATTTATGAGCAAAATCTGGTTTAATCGAGGGGCACATATTTAAGATGCCTTTGATTCTATTCTGATCCAAATATTTTAAATATCTTTGACCTAACAGATACTAGAGACAATTTTAGAAAGTACCCCTACTTTATATAGTTTATAAACATTTTCGAACAAGACACTCTAGGCTAGAAAAAAATAACTCCCTTATTATGACATAAAAGGTCTTTTTAATAAGTATTTAAAAAACTATTATAATTGAACTTTTCCAAAAGTAGCCTACCAACATGTCAAACTACCACCTGTGTTATGGGTACCACAGGGAGATGCCTGTGGGACAATGGCTCTAAATTATTTATTCAGGAATCACACATTGCTCTTATCTTATCGCTGATGGTTGTGTGAGAGTAAACTTGCTTTCCCTGATGATAAAATAATACCTTCTCCTTTCCCAATTCTTACTTTAAGATGCAGGGTGAACCATCCGAAACACTGATCTGCTGAATCAGTACAATGGGAACTCTTTCTAGTACTGCTACACTCATTTCTTTTTGTGTACACATAGTAGTAATTAAGTATACATTTATTGAGATTATCCTGTGTGCTAGACAATGTATTCATCACTAGCAACGGTGAACTCAAAATAGTCTCTCATTCATAGAATTTATAATCTAATAGAAAATCAATACAAGTGTACAAGTATATGCTATTTTGAGTATTATCATATCAGTATGTTAGTAAAGGTTCTAAAAGTATTCATTCAAGAAGCATCTTTGCATTCTTTGGGGTTTCTCAGAGAAACCTATTTCTAAGTCTATAATTCATTTGACATAATTGGACAACCATTGAATGGTTTTAAGCAGAGGGGAGCTATAATCAGATGTGCACTTACAAAGGTCAGTAGCATGTCAGTTCTTGCAACGTTAGTACCTCTGTTCACAGCTATGATAAAAGTTTAATTCCCTGTATTGTAACTTGATCAGCAATGGTGGTATTGGGAGAGGGGTGAGAAGAGCAGTCATTCTTGGCTTCCAGGTATGTGAGGTCAGTACTACAAGAATTCTGGTTCTAACTGTTAACATTGCTACACAGAATTTCAATTAAGATCACATTTAGTGGCATATCTAGGATAACCATATGGTCTGGAACAGATGTTTGCAGTCAAAAAATGTTCTTTAAACTCCAAATATGTGGTCACCTTTATAAAATCCCAAATAACTGTGGATTAAACTAAATATGTGTACCATTCTGCATCAAGTCAGAAGACAAAAACTAAAACAGGAATCTTAACATGAAATAATTTAGTACAAAACTATTTTAATTAAGATTCCATAGAGGTAGCAATTGCAGGTAGCGACTACCATCCTTAGAGCTGGGTAACAAAAGGAAGGCAGTTTAAATTATCACTTTAGTAGCTTGGGAAAGGGACCCCATAAAGTTGAAAATCATGCATCGTAGGAGGGGCACTGACCAGTAGATGCTCTTGTTTCTGAGGGCCTGTGATGTGATTGATTCTTCAAATAGTGAGACAAATGCAAAGTAGATTCAATTGCTGGAGCTACTAGAACAAACTGTGTGCCAAATGTAAAAGAAATAGCCTGGGATGAAGCTGACAGGAACAGGAAGTAAGTGGAAAGCTCAAATGAAGCAAACAGTCTCTAGCCTTGCTCCCCAATGGGCAGAGGCCAACTGGCAAGGATAGCCCACAAAGCAGAAATGTGGTTTGCACCCCAACCCTCAAACTGCACACTCATATATTGCTCATTTACTGGCCCACTGAAGAATGCTTACATTGAAAACTGGGCATTATATTTTACGTATTTTTAAGATTTGGGCCTATGTAATTGAGGACATCAAAGTATCAGAACTATTAACCATGTTTTTTGCTTCAAAATCTGTCTTAAAGTGTATTATTTAAAAAGGAATATAGATATTAAATATTGGCTTAGATGTTGTGGTGCTAGTAAATGCTTTCTATGCTTTCTGAAGGGATTTCTTTCACTAATTTACTTAATCTGTTTTTCCATATGTGAAATAATTTGTCTTAAGTGTAGTAGGCATATCCATATCGGCATTATGTTTTTGCAAAATTACAATTTGTTTTGCTCTGGTTTTTGTTACACACACACACACATACACACACACACACACACATCCCTGAAGGTATAAGAAACACATTAGTAAAGCTGAATGAATTTTCACCTTTTTTGCAAGCATGGCCATGTTTCTTACTTTGCATGTCCTTCAGGCATCATCAGAGCACAAAGTTCCAAGTGACTTCAAAGGGTTTTCTGTACTCAGATCAGCATTAAGAGGCATGTAGGAAGATGAGCAATGAACCAACGCCAGAGGTGCAATGAAAGGTAAAAATCCTAGCATCACCACAGCTCCTGAGCTAAGCAGCAGGCTAAGTTACTGCACCTGGATGTAGGCATCTCATGGGTTCATAAAGGAAAAGATCGTAAGCCTTTAAGGCGGAAAATAAATCTGAGTTTATTTACTGGATTCAGGGAAAGCTTTCCTCACCAAGTAACATAGGTAACATTTTACTATTTTTATGGGAATCTGTCAGCTTTCTTGTTTAGAGAAGGTAATACCAGATGAATGCAAATGATCAAAAATAAAAGCAAAATACAGCACCTAGCTATAGCGACTACCTGTAGTACAGTAGGCATTTTATACATACTATTTGAATGAAAACTGATCCTTTAAAGTCCAATATGTTTTTATTAAATCTTTAAATTTATAGTGGTATGAGTTCTAGGGATACTGAAGACTTAAAGAAAGACCCAGGAATATACAGAAGAAATCCATCATACAAGTCTCTCTTCTTTCTGAAATATGGTCCTTGGGGAAGTGAAGAAAGAATGGGTACATAATGAAGATTGGGTTCAGGTTCTATGTCCACCAACACAAATTTTGCAATAGCTCCTTAAAAACAGGGAAATTTTAAATTTAAACAGTGTTTATGTACATGTAAATGTTGAAAATCACAAGATCATAAAGTGAAGTAGTTTATATTTTTAGGTATATTATACATACACTTGCTAAAATTATGAAGGTTTTGTTTATTTTTTCTTATCAGTTTCAGGTGTACCAAACAATGTAATAGACATTTATACCCTTACAAAGTGATAACCCCTTCCTGTCAGCTATCCCTCTGACATTGTATATAGCTATTACAGTACCATAGCTATATCCCCTATGCGGTACTTTACATCCTGTGAATATATATATATATATATATATATATATATAATTACAGTTATAATTACAGTAATATATATAATTACAGTTGACATTCAATATTATTCCGCTTTAGCTAGTGAAGAGTGCAGTGGTCAGGCATTTACACAGTCCATGAAGGGGTCTCCCTAATAAGAAAAGTGCCCATCTGACCCTCTACAAAATCTTGACAACATTATTGATTATATTCCTCAAAATGTCTTTCACATCCTCGTGACAATATTGTGTCTACTAATTTATACTTTCTAATCCCTCTACCTTCTCCCCATCCCTACCCCCTCCCATCTAGAAACCACCGCAGTTTTTTTTCCTTGTATCTCTGAGTCTATTTCCGTTTTTCTTGTGTATTTATTCTGTTTTTTTATCTTCCACATATAAGTAAAATCATATGGTATTTGTCTTTCTCCGTCTGACTTATTTTACTTCGCATAATATTCTCTAGGTCCTTCCATGTCATTGCAAACGGTACGATTTCCTTCTTCTTTTTAGCTGAGTAATACTCCATTGTACAACCATTGTACCAAAGGCTACATTTTTGAGAACTTAATTATTCTAATAATTTTGATCTGATATTGTTTTGGGCTTGTGGATTTTTAAACTTTTCCTTTGTTTTCTTGACAGATCTCCCTTTCACAAATATCACTTTGAGGGGTTCTTTGAACTCATATTTATACTAGTTTACAGTTAGTTGATAATGACATGGGGTAGGTATCATCAGAGACTATTATAAGCAGGAAGAAGTTTTTCTACTGCTTTTTAGCTGAAAGATAAAGGATATCTATTAAACATGAACACATAAGAGCAGATGAACCGCATTCGTTATGCTCATCATTGACCAAGATTTCCACTGGAATATCATTTCTTCTGGAATGTGCCTTAGGGTATTGACAATAAAAACTGAGTGAGAAATATACTGTGTGTGTTACATTCCACTGAGTCAGCTCTCACTCGGTGATACTATGAATGAGTCATGCCCATAATGTCCTATCTTCAACAGCCCTGCTCAACTCCTATAGACTCATGCCTATGACTTCTTTTATGGAATCAACCCATCCCATATTTGGTCTTCCTCTTTTTCTGCCGCCTTCTGTATTTCTCAGCATTATTATATTTTCCAAAGAACCCTGCCTTGTCACTATGTGCCTGAAGCAGGACAAATTCAGTTTAGTCATATTTGCCTCTAGCAATGTTTCAGGCTTAATTTGCTGTAGGACCCACTTGCTTGTCTTTCTGGTGGTCCAGGGTATCCATAGAGCTCTCCTCCAACATCATATTTCAAGTGAATCATTTGCTTTTTCCTATCAGCCTTCTTCACTGTCCAACTTTCACATCTGTACATATGGTAGTACTTGGAAATACAAGGGCGTGGTTGATCTTAGCCTTGGAATCTAGTGACACATCTTTGCTCTTGGTGATCTTTCCTGATTCTTCCATTGCTGCCTTTTTGAATCTCAACCTTCTCTTGACTTTTTGGCTGCACTTGCTATTTGAATTGATAACTGAACCAAGGGAAGCAAAATCTTTAACATTTCAACATCTTCTTTGTCTGTGTTATAGTTATCTATTTCTTCCATAGTCCTAATTTTTGTCTTCTTGATGTTCAAATGAAGTCCTGCTTTAGCACATTTTTCTTTTGCTTTCATCAGAAGTTGTTTCAAATCATTGCTATTTTCTGCCAGTGAGATGGTGTCATTTGCCTATCTTGTTATTGATATTTCTTCCACAAATTTTCAATCCTTCCTATAAGCCTAGCCCAGTTTTTCATAATATGTTCTGCATAGATTAAAGAAATAGGGAGATAAAATGCACCATGTCTGACACCTGTGCTTGTAGAAAACCATTCTGTGTCTCTGTATGCTGTCGTGACAGCAGCTCCCTCTCCACAATACAATATACACATCAGTACAATCAAATGCTGAGGCACACCCCTTTCTTTCAGAGCGACCCATAGTTTTCCATGTTCCATGCAGTCAAAGACTTTACTGTAGTCTGAAAAACATAGACTAAGCTTCTTTTGAAATTCTTTGGAACACTGCATATCTAATAAATATTCATAATTATATTTCAAAATATATATTAGGCTCAACACAATACATTAAAATTGTTCATTCTTTAGTCTTGTTTAAACAGATTGCTTTTAAAACAATTACTTGGACATACTGTCTTAAAACCAGTCATGTACCAACAAGCTCTTTCTCACCATAAAAATATTTTCTCTATAATGTTTTAGCAATCCCTCTGTCTGGCTCATTTATCCTATACTATACTTCCTCCTTCTTACCAGGATCCACTTTTACTAGACATTTAGGATATTACTGGTAGCTGGACACGAAATTATGTGGTTAGAAGAAGAGCTTTTTTTTTTTTTTTTTTAATTGTCAATAGATTTCTTCCTCTACAATGTTAACTTTTTTGTTTTTGTTTTTCTTTTTTTCTGGGATTTGGCATTTGGGTACCATTTAAAATTTACAGTTTTATATACATCTGACAATTTTCCAGATGCCCGGGAGCTCAACTGGGTCCTCATTGCATCCACTGCTGACACCATGTTCCCCCGCATTTATTTCTTGAAACATTCTCCTCCCCAGTTTCATATGTAATCCTTTGGAAAGAGCATCTGCTTTTCACCCCTCAGAATTTGACTCCAAAATCCACATGTCTAGTTCTGATCTCTCTTATTTATGCTTCATTATTTCTGCGTGAATAATCTACTTCCAACCACAAATGTAACTTGTGAATCTTTGAAGAAACAATGCTAAAGCCCACTTATGTGGTCCAAGGACATCGTGTCTGAATGAGAGAGGTGTCAAGTCAAAAACACTAAGATAATTCCCCAGTCTAGTTTCTAAGGATTATTATTCACATACTAGAAAAAAAGTAATAAACTAAAAGTAAGAAAGGAAGTTATTCTAACTGGAGGGTACACAGAGAGGACAAAGCATCAATGGTGTCATTGCCAACTCCCTCAGATGCAGCAGGAGCCGGGGCCATCTATAATGGTGTCTGTTTTCAGACATCACTTGTTAGCATCACTTGGCATGGTCATTACAGCATTAGCAGTCCTCTTAATACTGTCAGAACCTATTGTCAAAAACTTACCCCTTTAGTGGGCACTGACAAGAATTTCAATAATTCACTTCAGAGAGCTTGAAAGTTTTAAGAGCTGGAAATAACTAGAGAAAATGATAGATGTCATATGACTTACACTTGAGAGCACTAGATTTAAGAACACAAGTAAAAGGACTTCTAGGAACTTGAAAAATGATGAGGTTTGATAGGCCTGGTTGGAGTTCCTGTAAAATATGCAGCGATGGAGTGAAAATGCTACTCTATTGTAACATTTATTGTGGCTCCACATTTACTTCTTATCTGGTGTGCCTTGTGAGATGCAAGGCACACATGATTCTTATACTTACAGTCTGTCCTTGATTTTTTTTTTTAATTAAACTTTATTAGGGTGACAATGGTTAGTAAAGTTATATAGGTTTCAAGTGTACAATTCCATAATACATCATCTACATATCACATTGAGTTTTCACCACCCAGGGTCAGTTCTCCTTCCATTACCATATATTATATTTGATCCCATTTACCCTCATCTACCACTCCCCTCTTCTCTTACCCTCTGGTCACCACTAAACTCATTGTCTGTGTCTATGAGTTTATGTGTCTTTGTCTTGTTCCTTTGTTGCCTTCAGTTTTATATCCTACATATTAGTGAAATCATATAGTTCTCAACTTTTTCTGTCTGACTTATTTCTCGTAGCATAATAATCTCAAGATCTGTCCTTGCTTTTCTTGCTGTGATGGTAAATGGAGACTCAGCAGGATGTCATTTCTCCAGGAAGATGCAAACAAGGGTCTAAAGTTGCTAATTTATTCATCCAAATGCTTCATAATAGGTGATCTTTGCTTCATGCTTTAATGGTTAGTATTAGCCATTTCCTCATAATCTAAATCTAAAATTGCTTTCAATGACATAGATGTTTCAGTTTAATTTTCCGAAGTCTATTTGTGACTGTCATCCTTTCAGTATTCTAGGCAAAATAATTAAAGTCATCTTGGACTGCATATTATTGTGACTCTATAGCTCACATGTATGAAATTCGGTAAATTGGAACATCAAAAAATCACTAACACACAAATCTCTTAGCTCTCACAACCAGAACATTAATTAAAGGATTAATTGGTTTTAGTCCTGGATTATAGTAACAGTTCTTAACAGTCTCTTTACCTCTATTTTTTTTCCTTCTTTAATTCTTTCTATATATTACTACTAGCTTAATCTTCTCCAACATAAATTTATGTTGATATATAACAGTAGAAAAATATTTCAATTCTATATTCAAAAGTTTATAATGTCTTTTTTTAATTTATTGGGGTGACAATTGTTAGTGAAATTACATAGATTTCAAGTGTACAATTCTGTATTACATCATCTATAAATCCCATTGTGTGTTCACCACCCAGAGTCAGTTCTCCTACCATCACCATATATTTGATCCCCCTTCCCCTCATCTCCTACCCCAAACGCCCCTTACCCTCTGGTTATAATATCTTTATGTTGCTTTTGTATTAACTTTAAATTGTTGTCTGGTTTATGTGATTTTTTAAATAAGCTGGTTCGAGATTATTTTGTTTCAATTTAGTCCATCATGTAGGAACACTTTTCATGACTTAGTAAATATATACTACTAATTTGGTAAATCCCACTTTTCCAATGAGAATGGAAACTTTACGAGGAACAGGATAATGTCAAATACTTTTCTTTACCTTTCACAAAACCTATGAAGTAATATAGAATCACATTTTTTAAATAATCACTTATAGATTTGTAAATTAACTTTGGAAAAAATAAAGAAAATTTCTGAATGTCACTGAAATCTATTTCAAATCATATAAAATCATGTGAAGTCAAAACATAAAACTTTAAAGCAAAGAATCTGTATGACTCAAGGATGAAGTTATTATGTCAGTCATATTTTACCATTCTTTGCCCCAAAATGAGAAACTTACCTAACCATGTTTTCTGAAAGACAAATGCTTTTAAATCATAAATTGTTTAGAGACTTTTCCAAGCTCTATATACTCTATCATTTAATAGGAAATTGTTTCCTGTTTCACAATAGTTATGGAAATTTCAGTGCACAGCTTATAATTCTTTGACAATTGCCTGCTGTATTGTTGCTGCACTTGTCAAACTCCCTGACAAAGTTGAACCCACTTAGAAATTTATAGAATTCAAATTGTATTACTGTTGTTTTGATTATTTATAACAAATCTTCAATCTATTTTTTTAAATACATGTTTTTTTCTGAATAGGAAAATGAATAGGAACTTGTGCTCACCTAAAATTACCTTGCATTTCATCTCTCAATGTCACAATACTGTCACTATTTTTGAGGTTTAGTTAGAGATTTACAGCTTTCATTTTGTCTTGTGCAAAGGAATGAGTTAATTCATTCAAGAGACCTCAGAGCATGTTAAATCCATTCCTTTTTAATACATTGAGATCTATTTGTGTTTCTTCCTCACAGTGTACTCAAGTAAATGCTGTCCTGTTGACACCTAATACTTATTATATCAAAGACAGAATTCATTATTTTCACCCAGAAAATTTCTTATTTCTCAAATATCCCAAAGTTCAATGAAGCTTTCCCGTCTCCTTCAGATAATGTGTTAGCTAATCAATTTGTCTAATTTGTCTTCTCTAAATATCTTAATCGTGAATGAGATTTTATATATATATATATATATACACACATACACACACACATATATATATACATATCAGACAAGGGAAAACTCCAGCAGTTTCTATTAGATTAACTAGTTGATGACCAGCCACTGAATGGGCATAAGACTTTGTGTCAGTAGAAATCTGAAAGCCTGGGATCTCCTTCAACACTACCCAGTGGTGACTGGAAAGAAGTAGTTTCATCTCTTTGGTCCTCCATTCCTTCATCTGTATAATTAGGTTATTAAAATATTTCTCGGAGCTCCTTTTAACATTGAAACTGATCATAATTAATGCAATAGGTGTTGGCAAGTCTTTAAGGTGCTTCCTCATGACTGAGCAATCATCGATAAGCAGTACTGAAATTCCACCAACGATACTGCCCACAAATGTGTATTTGTCTCAGATAATCACCTGCCACCTTGCATATAAATTTTGTATTGCTAAATTAAAAGAATAACAGCTTTTAATCATAGTACTCTGAGGCCTCCTTATGACATTTATTATATAAATATGGATAATCATTATTAACATTTCTCTTCACCAGCATTTGAATTTTTCTGAATCCAATCTCCTTTTTACTAGTGTAGAATAGGAGATCCATTTTATCCTCTGAAAATAGAATAAGTTTAGAAATGGGGAAAGAAACTGTGATCCTTTCACAAGATCCCTTGGGCTAAGATGCCAGCTTTATTTTTCTTCATTGTTCAATGTTAATTAGGTTCAGTTCTGTTTGTTGCCTGTGCAGTGTCATTTGAAATCCAGAAAACAAGAAAAGTAATTGTATCCTAGTAATTCAATATATTTAGCATTTGGAGAATTCTAGATTCCAGAAGGTTTAATTTTTAAATTTATGATATAATTATTGGGAAAAAGAATTTTTTTTTGTTACTTACAGAATATTGAACATTTCTCTGTAAAATCTTCCCCATGATGTTAAATGTTATACCTATTTGACCAGATTATTTGGCTCAGAAATTCATAGCCATGTGTTTTACTTTCTTACGTGAAGTTTCTAAAATATGAAAAATCTATCAACAAATATATGCCTGAACAGAAAAAAATCTATTTTTATAACTTTCTATTGAATTTAGAATGCATAAACACATAATTATTTAGGCATGGATTATACAATAGATTTTTATAGAGTACATATAAAAGGAGATACTATTAGTAAAATTATGTTCTGCACAAAACTATTTGGTATGTGGAAAGAAAAGTTATTATACTGGTGTTCCCACTAATGATCAGTTTGCTTTACTGCCATATAAGAATACGAATCTATTTCGAGCTTTTATTTCAGTTGCATGAATTTCCTTCAGAGTTATGTTTGTTTAAAAGAAGTTTCTGAAATAATAAGCCTTTTTGAGGAAATACGTTTTGAAACAGGCACGATTAGGAAAATAGGAAAAGATGGCAACTTGAACACTTACTGCCCTGCTGTCATTATACTAATTGCCACCCAACAACTTTGTTCCTCGTGTGACACACACACACACACACACACACACACACACACACACACACGTTGAAATGAGTCTTAGAGGCTGGTCGCAAGGCCTCGGCCTTAATTGGAGTCCTAGAGGAGAGATTTACTACGGGTATTTTCCCTACTGGGTTGATATCACTTTGGGCCAAATGGGGGGAAGTTTAAGGTGAGGAAGTTTAGATGGCTACCTGAGAAAACCTGCCCTACAGATATCCATGAATTTCATCTCCTACAAGGGGAGAGGCTTCACATTTCTTCCTCAAGTGCTTCATGGAGTACCAGCTGGAGGAGCTGTGGGACCACAACCCTGGCATGTTGAATTCTCTGTGCCCCTGAAAATTGGAGGGACATGGAGCTGAAAGCTTGACTGTTGCCTCTTTTTAGACCAGGAATACAGTGCGTTGCACTTTTTTCCAGATTGCTGCTACCTCACTCCAGTATTTGGATTGAGTGTTAATAAGCAGGCAAGATACAATTATGTTGTTGCTAAGGGGCCCCGACAGATAGTGAGAATAGAAAAAAAAGAGGTTGTTTAATTAAATAAGACTGCTCTTAGGAGAAATATACTTTAAGCAAAAGCAACAGTTTTAATTTAACCTGAACACAATTTTAATTTAAACTAACATTTGAAATCTGTGACTTGATGATTTTGATCAGATTTGAAAAGTTCATGGACAATATTTCTTCAATTATTATTCTGCCTTATTATTTCTCTCCTCCTCTAATGTAAATCCAATTCTATGAATGACAGACCATTAGCTCTTTTGTTCTCGCCTGTTCTCTTTTCTGACTAATTATTTCTATACCGTCTTTTACTTCACTGGTCTTCTGTTCACTATTCTGCTTTTGAACTAATTCATTAAATGTTTAGTTTCAGTTACTGTATTTCTCAGAGATTTTAGAATTTCCCAAGATTTTCCATTTTTATGGATTCCAATTTTCTGATATAAATCTCTATATTTTTACCCATCTTCTCTTGAGCATACCAATCACAGTAACTTCAAAATGTTTGTCTGAAACTCTAATATCTCTATTATTTCTGGATTTGTTTCTTTTGTCTGATTTTTTTCTCTTGAATTTGTTATTTCTATCCAATCTCCTGTTAATCCTGGAAACCATTTATTTAATGCCAGCATTGTAGAGACCATGCAAGATACGATCTTCCCCTAAAGTCTACTTCTAGTATGCAGCTAGAAGTAGTAGCAACTTTTCTTGGTCAAAATGAGGGTGGGATATTTTAGTTTTATGAAGGTTAGACAATTTCCTATTGGCTTTTGTTTAGGACAATCCTCATTTACACCTCTTTTCCTAGCATAAGTATCAAGCAACTCCCATTTACAATTAAAATTGTTGATACCAGGGTCAGCAAACTTTTTCTAGGGACAACAAATAGTAAATATTTTAGGCTTTTCCAGTCATACGGTCTCTGTAATAACTACTCAATTCTGCCTTTGAGAGACAAAAACATCCATAGAGGGACATCAATGACTGTGTCTGTGTTCGATTAAAACTTTATTTACATTAACAAATGCTGGGTTGAATTTAATCTGTGGATCATAGATTGCTGATACCTAGTTTAGACTGCAAATATATGTTCCCTCAATTTCTTAGCCTTTGTCTCATGACTTTAAGATATTAATATGCTTCAAGGAGAAAAAGAGCACAGGATGGCAGGTTCATTTTTTATTTTTTTCTTTGCAGTTCCCTTTTCTACAGTCTTGATTACCTCCATAATTAGAATAATTTGTAGCTTTGAATTGCCCTCCCTTACCCCATGAGACCATCATAAGTTCTGAGCTTGTTTATGCTTGTTTGCTAAATTTTTCTACTGTTAATTAATCAACAAATACATGGAAACAAAAGTGACAGAAACATATCTGCATATTGTCAACATTTTTGTGTTCTCTCTGAGATTTCTGTCCCATAAAATTCTGGCTTTCTTAATTGTACTCTATTACCTTGAAAGAGCACTTTTTGGTATTTCTTACAGCTTTTATACTTATTCTTGAAAGGACAAGTTAGCCTAGTACAAGCTAATCTATCATAGCAGGAAGCGGAAGTGCCCAAAGGGAAAATAAAACAGCAATTTCCAGGCATTTGAATAAATCACCAAAATACAGAAGTGGAAAACTGTGATAATAAAATGACGTAAAAGCAAACATTGAATTAGGAAGTAGAACTACAATCAAGTATAGCAAGTGTTACATTGTATACAGAAAACTACTCAATCTTACTCAGTAATGTAAAATAAAATCCGAATAGTAGAATAGCATCCCATAATTTTGTTAGGGAGATTAATACATGAAATTGTCAATTCTGTCTGAATTATAAATTTAATGTAATTTTTGATGGAATCACAATAGAGTTATTTTTTTTAATTGTATAAAATGATCTCAGATTTTCTTTGAAAAATAAATGCTTGAGAATAGCCAACACAATTATAACAAAGAAAGGTAGTTATAGAAGTCTAGCTTTATAAGATAATGAAACAATATAAAAATCATCAGAATTAAAAAAAAGATGACATTGATATAAGAATAGAAAATCAAAGAGTGGGACAAAGTGAAGAACAAATAGATTCTAATGTATACATAATTAAATGTTATATTCAGCACAGGTGTATTTTAATTTGGGGGGAATATAATAGTTGATTTGACAAATGTGTTAACCCAACTGACATTCAAAATAGGAGAAAATAAAGATTATTATCTCATACTACTCACAAAAATGAATTTTAAACGAAACATAATGTAAATGTTAAAATTAAGCATGTTATAATAAACTACAAGAGATTATATGAACATTTTATTGGTCAGGAAGACTTTTAACCGTGTCAAAAAAACTAGAAGCTATGAAAAAATAAAAATGGACATACTTGACTATATAGTTTAAAAATATATGGTGCATCAAAAAATGCACCATAAACAAAGTTAATATACCAAATATTGATTAGGATTAATATTTGCAACTGAGTTAACATTTATAATGTATTGTGGTCTCAAATTCTGGCAACAGGTAAATATTCATAATAATTGGCTTATTGAAAGTACATTCAGTGTGTTTCTCTCATTAGCAACACCTATTGTCAACAGAAAAAAGGAAAGTGCTATAATATATTGTTTGTAGAAATATAAATTTTACAGTACTTCAAAATATTTATGGCAAAACTCATTAAAATAAAAATGTACATATTCAATATTTGTTCTGTGAATATATCCTATGGAAATGCAAGCCTCATTCTTATAGCTACAAGGACATTTATTGTAACTGTGTTGTGGCAAAAATGAAATAAGATGGGTTTTCCAACTACCTGCTTTAATAACAGATTCTACCTGGAAATCAAGAGACATATTTAGGAGTCTGCTGAAGACTCAAGTCTTTTATGTTGTTAATAAAGAAGAAATTCATTATGGACGTAAAGGACATGCAAGGTCTTACAGGATGTAAAAATTCTTCAAAAAATGCCATGTTTTCTATAAAGCAAACTACTTCCAATGCCATATTTAAAAAACAAACCATCAAAAACTCATAGACACAGACAACAGTTTAATGGTTACCAGAGGAAAAGGGGTTAGGGAGGTGGTAAAAGAGAGTAAAGGGGGTCAAATATATGGTAATGGAAGGAGAAATGACTCTGGCTGGTGAACACACAATACAATATACAGATAGTATATTATGGAATTGTACGCTTGAAATCTCTATAACTTTATTAACCAATGTCACCCCAATAAATTTAATTTTTAAAAAATCTATTTTATTAAATGAAGCACCATGAAAGCAGGTTTTCTCAGTTTTGTTTACTACTACAACCCTAATCTTAGATCATTGCCTGGCACAAAGCAGGTACTCAATGATATCTGTAAATGAATGAATTAATGGATAATTTCTAATCTACAAGTAACAACATTCTCTTTATAATTTTTAGGATGTCTTTGATAACTTAATAGGGATTTATGCTGCAGCACTTCAATATTTTTCAAATATTGTATTTTTCAAATATTTTTTGGCATGATGATTTTTCAGTTTCTATTTCAGAAAGTACAAATTAACCTCTTTGAGTAAGTCCGTACTTTTTTAAAACTGCAGGTGATTAAAATATTAAAAACTGAGAGTTCAGTTTTTGCAGAGTATGTACAAGTAATTTTTAAGTACAGAATATTTTGTGAAACAAATAATTCAGTTCTCTTTTTTGCATTTTTGTCTAACATTTGGATTTTATTATAGTCATTAAATGAGTCTTCGCAATCTTCTTTTTCTCTCTGAAGACTAATGTTTCTGTCATACTTAACTGGGCAGAAATTTAAGAAGTTTATCTGAAAATAAGTACAAAATTGAATGCTTTTCGGAGAAGCTGGGCTGTGTTTCTTCTTTGGAGCCCAGCCAGCATTAGTTAACAGTAGGAAATGAGACAATATTTCTGTTGTTCACACATACCACATTTGCCACAAGCAATAAAGCTTCACATTGGCAACAACAGAATTTGACCTGGCATTTCCAGCCCTGATGCTCTCAGCTGCATGGTATCGCCCCAAAAGAAATGAGCAACTATCGTTATCTCTTGCCAAGACCAGAATTTTGAACTGTAACCAGGAAGAAGTATTTCCGCCATTTATATGCACACTGATAATTAGGCTCAAGGAAATGAGCACAGAATGCACAGAATGGAAATTGAGATTTTGTTTTTTAATGTAAACTTCTTTGATACCATTTTGCACTCTTCTGACAGATGGATTCTTTATTGGCAGGTGATTATGCAAACTGTTCCTTCCATGCCTGTCTATATGAAATGTATTCTATAAACACATTGATGTATCTTGCTCCTCTGAGTCCTCAATGATTGGGAATGTATTAACACCATGTTGATTTGCATGTCAGGATTCAAAAGTTTCCGAGAAGCTGAGGGAATACTAGTGTGATTGCTTTGGTTCTATCAAGGGCCCTGGTAGATTATAATGCAGTTCCTTGACATTTTACATAGGGCATTTTCATGTCAAAGGGAAAGAAATGAACTCACAGATAATAGAGGAAATTCCAAACAAGCAAATTATAAATAGTTACTAATAAGTGTTTTAACAGATACTAGAAAACACATGTGTTTGGAAAGCAGTGCTCAGGGAAGTTTAAAATGCATGTCAAGTAGTCACAGGGACTATCCTGCCACTCATGATCTAATTATTAGTGTCATATTTCTTCACGATTAACAGTTTTGAAATGTATTCTATTATTTCAATGATAAAAGGTCTCCCTCCTTTTATTTCTGCAATGGAGGATATAAGATCTGACTCAGTAGTATTTTGCAACTCAAATTTTAGTGAAAGATTTCTTGAGGAATACACACACACACACACACACATACACACACACACACATCCTTTATGAGGAAAAAAAAACATGTATTTTGGAAGAAAAAAACATTAACATATTTTAGGAAAAAAACTCAACTGAGTCACGGATTATCCATGTTAATTCAACAGGTCTTACTATCACTTGGGCGGTATAGGGATGTTAACTCATGTTCCGTTCCGTCACCTTACCTAAATTCTGAAAGTTGATCTCCTTGGGAGAATTATAAGAACCTTACACACACAAAAAACAACAACAATAACAACAACAACAACAACAACAACAACAAAACACCTGTGGTTACATATCACTTTCTTTTGATTGAATTAGGGATTTTGATGTTGTTTCCATTAACTACTACACGTTTAAACAGGCCAATGCAAATTGCAATTGTTATTATGAACTAAACCAACTTTACAGCTTATATGGATATTTGACTTATAAGTGTAAACTATCATGGTGATTGATTGGTTAGTGAAATATGACTATTAGAACCTAGTTTCTTAATTTGGTGGTTCAGTATCTGAGAAATAATGGGAAAAGTATTTGGGAAGACAGAAGATGAATTTTCAAGCTTCTAGCATTCACATCTATTACTGCGTAATCAGATTTTTTTTGGTAGTGAAATTAGTAGAACAGAACTAGTAATTAATTTATTCAATAAATACATATTAAGCACACATATACTGAGGTATTGTTTTAGGTGAAAGATATATGGCAAAGAACAAGGCAAATAAATTATCTTATTTTATGTAACTTGTATTCTAATTTGTGTGTAAGTAGATATATACAAATGATAAAAACAAAGAAATAACAAGTGAAAGGATAAAATAATGGTTTTGAGAGCATAAGGATAACTGATACTGGGAATGTATTTCTTATGATATTATATTTAAGTGAGTACTAAATGCTATGAGAATGCTCTGGGGTTCCAGTATAAGATGGGCTCTGTAGTGTGCATATCTTGACTCTGTGTGCTATCATCTGTGACCTATTATGTCAATAGGGCCAGAAAATGTACTCACATATCTGATAAGTCTGTGCTGGCTGAAAGCTAGGAGTCCAGTTGGGGCTATTGGCTTGGGGCTTCAGTTCTTCCTCATGTGACCTTTCTAAGGGCTGGCTTCAGCTTCCTCACAGAATGATGACTGGTACCTAAGAGTGAGTCTTACAGGATATAAACTGAAAGCAACAAACAAAATCTCATAGACACAGACAACAGTTTAGTGCTTACCAGAGGTTAAGGAAAAAGAGTAGGGTGGTAGAAGATGGTAAAGGGGTCCAAATATATGGTGATGGAAGGGGAACTGACTTTGGGTGTTGAACACACAATGCAATATACAGATGATGTATTACAGAATTATACACTTGAAACCTACATAAATGTACTAAGCAATTCACTGCAATAAATTTAATAAAAATTAAAAAAAATAGTGAGTTTTCCAAGAGGTAGGAAGTGGAAGTTCCAGTCTTTTAATGTGTCACTTCTGCTGTACTCAAAGGAGTTACAGGGCTTTAGACGCAGGGAAATTGGATACAGACTATAGCTGTTAGTAAGAGAAGTGTAAAGAATTTCTAACCATCTTTAAACTGCTACAGTTAGCCTTCTGTCCAAAAATTATATGTGTCATCCCCACATGCAAAATACATTCACCCTCCCTCCTTAAACCCCAAAAGTTTCATCCCAATACAACATCAGTTTCAAGATAAGGATCTAGGATTTCATCACCTAAGTAAGGTTTAGGTGTTGAGGAGGCTCATCACATGGAATAACAAGTTGATGCTGACTGCTGGCTGGGAACTCAGCCAGGTTAGTCCTCCCCGTGAGGCAGCTTTGGCTTCCTGACAGCATAGCTGACTACCAAGAGTGAGTTCCAAGAAACATTAAGTAGAAGCTGCCAGTCTCTAAAGGCCTGGAGCCAGAAACAGGCACAGCGAAACTTCCCATATATTCTGTTAGTCAAAGCAGTCACAGAGCCCACCCACTTGATGGGAGGGGAATCAAGGAATTTGCGGCTTCGTTTAATTTGCACATGAAGTGCTTTCACAGGGCATAGATGAAGATTTAGGCGATATCCCAAGCTGTCCTCTGTGTGCATCTAATTTCAAATCAAATCCTTTTAAGAATTTAGAAAATGTACAGAGTACTCTAAGTGATATCTTTGAGCACATACTAAACAGATATCTCTGGAAGCTATAAAATCACTTTAGGACTATAATGAATCAATCTGAATGTCATCCAAGCTAATGGGCACAGAGGTCTTGCTTCCAGAGCACAAAAAGAGAAGGGCAAGTGTATTAACTCCAAGTAAGCAGGAGCAGGAGGAGCAACAGAGTGAATAAGGATTCAGTGCTGAACTGAGAGCTGAAATTAGAGGAGACAGCTTAAAATCCATTGGATGAAGGGTGAAGAGTAGGTCACAAAGTGAGCTAAAAATTGGAGGTTGGAAGTCAGATTTAACTGGGACACAACAGGAAAAGAGAACAAGAGGAGGAAGGAAGGAAGGGAACTCTTGTTTATTGTCATAAGTAGAATTGTGGTACCAGCTTTCTACTATTGCCTTCTGGTTCCACTATGAATGGTTAGTTAGACCGCTCTAAAAATACATAGGGCAGAAAGAAATCATAAATGATTTTCTTCTGGACATTAAAAATAGATAATTATGTATTGCTTGTAGTAAAACATTTCTTCAAATATCATGTGCGAAAGGTAGATTACCAAACTCCAAAATATTTACCTATACCTTTTGGTAGCCAATGGAGAACTGATTTGATATTCTGGTGGAACCTCTCTAATCTTTGCTTGTGGAATCTCTTGATGATTATTTTCTTGCACACACCAGTATAAAACTGGAAACAAGAAACACAAGCGCCAGTCACGGTGAATACAACAATCTATTTTTGAAAATAGGTATGGCCATGATTATTATAACATCTCCTTTTCAAGTGCAGCTAAGGATCTGCTTGGCTCTAACTCCTCATCCTTCAAGACAACTGCTTTTTTCTCCTTTTAGACACTTTCTTTGATATCTGCCATTTCTCCTCATCTGAGTTAGATTTTCTATGTTCCTTTAGCCACCCTATGCATAATATTACACTAATATTACACTTTTCACACTGTATTTAAAAATTTTACACTTCATTATTTTCTGACAGTATTGTGAAAATGTGAGTACAGTAACTATTTTTTTTAATGTAATAGATCTACTGTCCAATATGATAGTCATAAGCCACAACTGGTTATTTTTTAAATGTAAGTATAAAATTTTAAGCTTACATAGAATTTAGCTATATTTTCAGTGGACAATAGCCATGTATGGCTAGTGGCTACTGCGTTGGAAGGCATAGATATAGAACATGCCTATTTCAAACCAATTCTACAGCACAGCGTTGCTCAAGAATTTTCAGAATTTTTATGTAATGAAGGAAATACGTCTCTGACTCAACAGTATTATAGTCATTTGGCTACATGTAGGAAATTGCGAAAATATACATAGACATTATACATATATATTATGCTTCAGTTTTCTTGTCATTTCATTGGTACCTGTTCATGAAATATAAATTAAAACCTGATTATACTACATAGAAGCATTTTAATTCATAATAAATGGTTAACGACTACATGTAGCTACTTGTCCTAAAAATTATTTGGACAGTCTGATTGGAATAGCCACTAAGATAAACTCTTGAACACTTTAATGGCCCAAATTGAGGACCGCTACTAAGGAAAATGGAGTGTGTAAGAGGGTGGATCTGTATAAATTATCATGCCGAACCTGAATTTAAGTCACACCAAAAGATGACTTGATATTTACTTAAATCTATTATAAGACTTAGCTTAAAGTATAGAATACTTTAAAGAAGTAATCAGAGAGACAGTGATATAATGAAAACTGTGCTCAGGGTTACAAAAGTGCTTTTCAAACACAAAGAGATCTAAGGCATATTAAACATGTAAGAATCAGCAATGAAGGTGAAAGAATTTTCTAATGTTTTCATTTTTAGCTGTTTGGAAAATTATAGAAATTATCTTATAAGTTGTCCTTTTTAGTGACCCACATAAATAAGACAGTAATGATAAAATAGTTGAAGGAATGTGCTTATAGTCCACAGTGGAACCTTTGCTTCTGCTCAGTGACTGTTCAGATTTATTCACATTGCTTAGTCAGCTGGCAAAGCTTCCCAGAACCTGAATTCTAAATGAAAAGGGGAGAGAAAACCCCTTTGCTTTGGAAAATATGAGAGAACAAAAATTAAATATTGACTGAAAAAGAAAATTCCTAATTGGATGGGCAAATTTAATTCATTGTGGAATAAAATATAAGACCATATCTCAAAATGGTCTCAGATATGTGAGGATTTACTTGTCATATTTTTTTTCATTATAGGTTGCCACATATGACATGGTAAGTTTTTCATTTTTCCCATATACTGCTTCCTATATTGCATAATTTCTCATCTCTGATATTCTTTTATAAACAGACTGAAGGGAGCATACTCCTGGTTAAATATATACAAATCAACTGTCCCTAATTGTAATAATTATGCAAACAGAGTTTATTATTTTTGCTTAACACTTCACTGAAATTCATGTATCAGAATTTTATTTTACCTTATTATTCATAATACTTACTGTCTTTTAACTTCACATTTCATTGCCTGCCTCCTTATTTACTGTTCCTTCATATCTACCCCTGTAAACTTTAGGCTCTTCCCCACTCCCCCCTGTGAGCTACAAAGTGGTCTTTAGCTATATTGAAATTTTCTTTTTCCTTGCTAAATTGATCTTATATGAGTATTTGGGTACTGAAATAATAATCTCAACAACTTCCAGTCGGAAAAATAAATGCATTCGTTGTAGCTTAACCTAACACAAAATTTGAGTCTTATTGTTTGGGTAAAACAATATGCATAATGGGAATAAAAGCAAGAGTTTTTTTTTGTTTGTTTGTTTGTTTTGTTTTGTTTTTCCCATTCTTTGCAGCAAGATTATTATACGTTAAAACTTTATTCTATATGTTAACTTTTTAAATGTGTCTAAGTATAATTAAGATATATAATTTGGTCATTAGTTTTAGGCAATTTGTGTGATTACTTGTATAATATATTCTATTGTTAGGCCCAGAATTTTGGAATTCGATCTGGAATTCTGATTTGGTTCCTTTCTACTTATGGCGGTAGACAGAATCAAATTCTGCATTTATCATAGATGTCATAAAATATGAATCGGTTTTAGCTATCAAATCTTATTTTGAACATAGATGGAATGACTCTACCATAAAACAACTTTGGCTATAACAGATTTCTTCTGCATAATGGCATCATCAAAAATTTTTCAAGGTCAGTTTTTATTACAGCAAATTTGGAAGCCCAGGTAATTGGACAGTTGGGTGGTGAACTGTTGCCTTTTAGAAATATAGTAGGCCTTTGTACTGTAGAGGGATCCTATGAAGTTGTCAGTATTTGATGAGAGCAAAGTACCTCTTTGAATCTATTTTAAAACTGTAGTTTCAATATTCTTTCTGAAACACAAATAAAATGTGAGCATATCACTATTCCACTTACAAACTTCCATAGATCCCTAGCACCCCCTGCTTAAAGTCCAAATTCCACAGCATGGTTTACAAGTTTCAAATGTGTTCTCTAGGTATTTTCCAACTGTATCTCATACTACTCCTTGCCTCCATGCTGCTCATTTCATAGTAAACAAGTAGCAGTTCTCCAAATAACCACTCTCATTCCTTCTTAGGCCTTTACATGTATGCTTTTCCCATTACCTTAACAACTCACCCACCACGTCCTCTATCCATGCCTAGGCACATACCTAGTTTCTTTTTCTTTTCAAATATCTGTTCAGCCTTTATTCTTCATTGGTGAGGAACTCTCTGCCCACCCTCTCCTGTGTATTATAACTAAATAACTAGAATTGCCCCCTCATGAACATGGAATGGGTAGAGAAAAAAGGAAAAGTAATTTTCATCAAATTATAAAATAAAAAAATCTATCATTATAGTATTTAGATAATCTATGATGCCTGCCAAACAATTTGATCATGGGATATCTATCTTCCTTTTATCTCCTCAAACAGTTCATGCTTCCTGTTAGGAAAGCTGTTGTCACATCATAGTTTTGGTAGATATACCACATCTCCTTTACAGTAGGACTTGCCATCAGGCTTCAGGGGGTGTATTTAGCACACAGCCGCCATTTGTGAGCCTCTTCAAGATGTGACTTAGTTGCAGACAGTTCCTTGCCTGAGGTTGTACGTTTCCCAGGGGCAGTTTCTCTGGTGAATTGATTGACGAATGACTATATAGGCCCAACCATTTATTCAGTTAACTTTGCACCAACAAAGTTGGACAATCAAATTAGGATCCTGAGGACAAGACGATCTGGAGTAGGTGCATATGAATGGACATATGAGAGTGGGCACAATGTGAAATCTTTGTGCCACATGTTTATGAACACCAGAAACATCCACCACAGAAGAAGCTCTAAACATCCAAGTGGGCAAAATGGACAAGTCAGATGAATTCAGTTTGTGTCTATCATCTGATCTTCCAGGGCCAGCACAATGAACACACGCATGAAGTGGTATGGTGGTGAGTAAAAGCCATGCAGAAAACAAACAGCATCGACTCCACTAAGTTTGATCTACCAGACGTCAGCATAAGATACCAATGCTGAGTCCTTGGCAGGGACCATTTCTTGAGGAGACAAACTGGCCACTTGGTGTCAAATTAACTACCTGTTCCCCTTACATCCTGGAAGGGCCAGTGGGTCATCAGAATAATAGACATATATTCTGGGTACAGGCTTGCCTTTCTTGTCCACAAGTTCTCGGCCAGCACTATTATTTGTGGACTTACAAAGTGTTTTAGTGAGTGGCACCAAATCTCATGTAATGTTATTTCAATCGAGTGACCCACTTTATGCAAAGAAGTGCAAAAACAGGCTCATCATTTTCATACCACCTAAACTGGCAGAACGACAGAGCTTTGACAAAGCTTATGAAGGCCCACTTGGAGGAGCAGCCTGGTGGCCATAAGCTTCAATGACAAGGTATCATATTTTAGTGTGCAGTATATGCATTGAATTTAATTCAATTCTTGCAGTAGGAAGAATACATGACTTTAGGAACTACAGACGAACATAGCAATTGGCCCTTACCTTCATTCCCAGTAATTCACCGAGTGTTTTTATAATAGAGTGTGATACGTATGGAGATTTGCAACCCACACTCCCATTTAAGCAAAGATTTGCTGTCCAGAAACCAGAAGGACCTTCAGATACAGTTTCCATGTGTCAGATCCTCAGGAGGTGCCTGACTACAGAGAGCACCCTTGCCAAATGTATATGCTTCCTCGTTCAGCCTACATCTGGTGACTGGCTGAGGAAGAAGTGTAAATGCCTGGACATGTCACCACCAAGCAGAAAACTTTGAGGGTCAGTACTCGCTCCAAAGTTCTCTACTGAGTGGGCCCAGGCTTTGAGGGTCCTGTATGGTAGTTCAACTTCCTCCACTTCTAAATCCCATTACCCCTGCCCCTTCATTTCACAGATGTTCATCCTTAATAAACATCTTCTACTCAAAATTCTATCTTGACATGTGCACCCAATTTGTAACAATATCATAGTAGCGTTTTACCTTTTGTAGAGGATGTGCAGTTGTAAAACTCTAGTGTGTCTTCTTTACCATTTTATCTACATAAACTATCACAATGTTTGGTACATCGTATCTTCTCAGGAAATATGGAAGAGAATGAACAAATTTAAAACGTGAATGAAAGTTAGGAAAAATGTACATGCTACAGAGAAATACTTAAATTAAAATTCTAAGAAAATTATGTTATATTGGTCCAAATAGAAAATAAGTTTTAAAATGACATGATTTATTACATAGCTTAATGTATATGTAGATGTAGGTTACTCTATAATTTTCTTGATTCTATACTGTAATTGGATAAACAATAGATCTCTCTAAAATTTAATAATGCTTCAGTGATAACTCTGCTGTTTGCCTTAAGATCATTTGTATCTCTAAGTAATTAGGGTGAGGGAGTGTCTAAAATGAATCCACAAATGGAAAAGGTTGTGATAAGATCATTTTAAGGTTCTGTTTTAAATTCTTGTTAAGTTTTCTTGTTTTCGAATACTTAAATTTGGGGTGCATTATATAGCAAAAAAAAAACATACAAAAATTCCAGCATCTTCTATTGCTGTCAGCAAACATGAATTTCTGCATTAGATTTGAATTTATTTTTAATGTAATGTTGCACGTATAGCTTACTATCGTAAAATCTCTTAATTGTAGGGAAAGGTAGGTATGATGATGCCTTGATAACTTATGAAAAATTTCTGGTAAGACTAGTGGCTCACATATTTCCCCAACACAATTTCTTAAAAAAAAAAATCTATCTATCTATCTATCTATCTATCTATCTATCTATCTATCTATCTATCTATCTGAGCAAGTGCAAGAAATACCCATTACTGAAATATCCTGTTGTGTTTAAAAAAGAGAAGAGTGCTTTGTTTGATTTCATGAGTGAGTAGTTAAATTTCTCTTACATTAGAATTTTGTAATTTTTGCAACAAAAATCCTTGTTTTGGAAGAATGAAAGTCACTGTATCAAAATTTATATTTAATCATTTAGTTAAATGTGCTTCTATAAGACATATATTTTTAAATTGCACTATCAATATCAAAATGGTAATACAAAAAATTATTTAAAAAAACAACATAACTGAAAAATATGTCTGGTTAAAATTATAGGAAAGGACAATTTATCTTAATTCATTATGGCTTTTATGGAACAAAATCAACTATTCCTTAAAGCATATATATGTATTCACATTATGGGGGTATTTTTGGAAGTAGAAAACATAATCTTTACCTGTAAGAATATTATAGTTTGGCATGGGGACTTCACAATATACTGAAAAGAGCATACCTTTAGGGTCAAAAATACTAGGGTTGAATCTTGGCTCAGAAAATTCCTAGCTATAATATTTTGGGCAAGTTGCATTTTTCTGAGGTTCAGAGTCTTCACCTAAAAAGATCTTCACCTACCTACCCTTCAGGACTGTTGTATTTCTTCTCAGCATATTTTTTAGGATTTTCCCTATAATCCAAATAAGAGGTTTGTTCCTTAAATTTCTATTCTTGGTCCATTGTTTTCTTTCTCTTCACATTTGTGCTGGCTGATTTGATTCACTCACAAATTTTTTTATTACTCTGTATTCCCTGATGAATTCCAAGGTGAAGCCACCAGGCTGGATGTCTCACTGAGTTTGAAATTTCTTTCCCACTGGATATATTCACTTGATTGATCCCTCAGAAACATCACACTGAATTTGCATAATTCAGTTTCTCATCACTACTAAGCTTCACTCCTAAACTTTTTTCTCCATACTATCAACACCTCCATCATCACTTTACCCGGAATATCTCCCCAAATCAAATTATATCCCTGACAGTTCCAGTACCCCCAAAGGCTCCATTACTCTCCTCATTCACCTTACATTGATGGAATGTGTAAATGCCATCCATCAGTACAGTCACCCATGTATACTAGAAATCAGACTGTCACACTCCAGGTTATAACTTTTAGCATGTCCTGCTTCCCAGGATACATGTGTTGTTACTTAGTTTCGCATATAAAGACTTATGTGATCTGGTTCCTACTTCTGTCAATATCCTTAGTCATTCTCTCTTCTGCAATCTAGTAACATAAATTTTATAGAATTACTTTGTTTCTAATTATAAGCCTTATTGATTCATACCTATACATGTATCAGTGTTTTTTCTTCTACTTGGGATATCCTTTCCAGGATTCTTTGACTAACACTTTGGGATTCAATTAAAGCATATTCTCATTCAGAAAGCCTTCATTGAATCTCCAAGTTGAGTTTAGTGCTCCTCGTTTTAGCACATGTTGCATTTTAATGAAAATATTTGCTTATACATTTACTCTCATTCAACCCCTCACAAGGTAAATATGGTATATGAAGGGGATTTTTCTTTCTCTTTTATTTTATGTCTACTCAGCATCTAGGTAATTACCCAAAGGTAATTGGTAGCACTTAGGGTGCTCAGTAATTGGTAGAATGAGCATCTAAGAAATAATAGAGTGAGAAGTGGCTGGGGTGAGTGGCCTTATCCAACTCTGTCTCCATTAATTCCTCTAAGAAATCACCCCCAATAAATACATCAGCTGAGTAGAAACAGTTGTTTACTAGACAATAGTAGATTATAGATAAATCCTTTAGCCTTCAACTTCCAAACAGAATGTCACCCATGACTTTTTGAAATAGAAATTGTGCAGAAATCACTGAATAGTAACTATGATAATTACTTAACATAAAACCAAAATACTTTAGTTGCTTTAAAAAAAAGGTTAGCCTTTTTTAAATTATAATTATTATACTGAGACTTACAATTGTTTCAAATCATAAATTATTTTTAATCAAAAACTTTTGAAGGGAAGGAATAGACAGTATAAAGCTAGTGAGAAATTTTTCCACTCACAGCATTTAACTATTTCAGACAACTTATTCCTAAAGATATTTCCTCTCATAATTATTTAAATAATGCTCTATCAACATCAAAATGTTCTATCATTTATAGAAAAGACAGTAAGACCAATGAAAAAAAATAAGTAACTTAACAGCTTTACAACTCTAAGCTTAAATTACTTTCTGTTAACCTTGCCATTTATTTTGTTTATATTTTGTGCATTACACTTTATTCTAGAAAAAAATGAATAAGCATTTGTTGTTATAATCTTAAATAAAATGTTACATTTGTAATATTTCAATCAAAATCTATTTTGGTTTGATATGACAGAGTGTAAACAAGAGAATAAAAATAATCTCTATTCTTTTTTTTTTAGTTGCTTTTTAATGACTCATCAAAAATTTTTCAAAGCCTTAATACTTTCCAATGGGTTATTTACTCTGATAAGTAAACGTACTTTTAGAAAGCCAGCTGCAATTATTTAAATAGCGCTAAATGGATTCACAACTTACATTGAGCTCATCGTCATCTATTGTGAAGGAGATAACTCTTAGCAGAAGGACAGGTCTCAACAAAGGCTGTGATTCATGCAACTCAAGAGTCCAATTATGAGAAGATGTCAAATAGAGTTGCCAAACCAATTACTTGGAATAAAGGAACAGAATAGTTTTAACAGCAGAAAAGAACAAAAGAGGAAGTAACTTTTGTGGTCCTATAGTACTTATCTCGGTTGTAAAGAACAATTTGTTAGCTACAGTGAGGCAGCATACCTTTTTTACCTCACTTTTAAGATGAACATGTTAATATATCTGAATTGTCACCGAGGAAGACAATCCTAGTGGTGCTGAAACAAATGACCATTTATTTATTGATATTGATGACTCTATTGAAGGCACACTTATTTGATTTCAACAAACAAATCATTAGACTTGATCATAAAAATCATAAAGTATTTATGTAGATAATGTTGATCATTGTTTTCACTGAAAATATTAGTTCCTAGTTAAACTTTAAGATATAACATTCATCAATAGCTGTTTTTTGTTTGTTTTAAATCTAGGCTTATATTTAAAATGTGGATGAGAACATGTGTTAAAAACAAGACATTAGGCTTCCAAGATGGCAGTGTAGGTAAATTCTGTACTAGCCTCCTCCCACAACCATATAAAATTACAACTAAACTACAAACATTAGGAATTGCCTGAATTCTAGCTGAACAGAAGTCCTATAACTATGGATGTACAAGGGAAGCCACATCGAGACTGACAGGAGGGGTGGAAATACCAATAGGCTGGTCCTACACCCACATGTGGCCATTAAAAATAGAGAGGAATACTCAGCTGCAGAGGTCCTCCCTGAGGAGCAAGGGATCCCTATTCCAGGAAGAGAAGTTCCACCCATAACATCTGGATGTCAAAACCAGCAGAGATTCTGGTTGAGTAAGAGGGAGGGCTGCTGGAGTCCCAAGCATTTTTCTTAAAAGCCCTCACATGGAATTACTTGCTGATGGAATCACTACATCTGAGCTCCACAACAGGGACAGCAGCTTAAAAGGCACCAGGGACATAGAGGAGGAACTGAATTGTCTGGTTTCAGGGCAAGAGCTGGAGAGCCATCTTTGTCTTAGACAGAACTGCTGGCAGGAGCCATTGTTCTTTATTCAGACTTCGCCCAGCCCAGCCTGCACATACAGGTGGGCTCCATATATGAGTCTCCATCAGGCTAGCTAACAACATTTACCTGCCTGGTGATTCCCTGAGACCCCACCTCACCCAACTTAAGGGCCCAACTAAGCTTCTTCCAGTGACTTTTTCCTACAAATGACTTGTCTTGGCTCATACTGCAGACTTTCCTAAAATCTCTCAAAGGTTCACAACCCAAACAAGCAGTATGTGGCCTTGGCATACCCTAAACCTCTTGCTAAGCAGCTCCAAGTGCAGCAGTAACAGAACCCAACCACAGTTCACAACTTACCCTCTCCCAGGCACCTCCAAGCCCCACAAAAGTGGCAACCATCTGCAGATCACTTTGTACCTCATACCAAGTGGCCCCAAGCATGGCATAGGCAATAGCTAATCTTTGCCTGCAACACAGCCCCCTGCCAAGAGACCAACACACCCAGTGGCCAGCTTCAGACCACACCAGAGCACTAGCCAAACTCCTCTACAAATGACATACCAAAGGGCAGACTCTGTAGGCACCAGAATCACACTAATGCAAATCCTACTCCATAGGGTCAACCCTGCACAACAGTCCTCCACTATAGTCAGGAACAGCCCATACAACCAATCAGTCTGATGTTCAATCTTACCTATTCGTGTGCCAACAGCAATCAAGACTCAACTACAACAGGAGGGCACACACAACCCACACCTGGATTACATCGTTCAGGTGACCAGTAAGACTGCACCATGGAGCCCCACAGTACATTTATTACATAAGCCTACTCAACTGAGGCTGGGAGATAGCAGACCTTCCTAATACATAGAAACAAACACAGGGAGGCAGGTTAACATAGGGAGACAAAGAAACATGTCGCAAATAAAAGAACAAAGATCCAGAAAAAGAACGGAACAAAATGGAGACAAGTAATCTACCAGATGCAAAGTTCCAAATGCTAGTTATAAGGATGCTCAATAATCTCAAGGAGAACTTCAACAAAGAGATAGGAGACATAAAAATTATGATAAAAAAATAGCCAGTTAGAAATAAAGAATACATTAGAGGGAATAAACAGGTGATTAGATGAAGCAGTAGATCAAATTAGCAATTGGAGAGATAAGGTAGAAGAAAACATCCAATCAGGCAGGTAAAAAGAAAAAGGAATCCAAAAAAATGAGGACAGTTTAGGAGACCTCTGGGACAATATCAAGTATACAAATATTCTCATCATAGGAGTACCAGAAGGAAAAGAGAAAAAGCAAGGAATTGAAAACCTATTTGAAGAAATAGTGACTGTAAACTCCCCTAATCTGGCAAAGGAAGTAGATATACAAGCTCAGGAAGTGTGGAGAATCACAAACAAGTTGAACCCAAAGAGACCAAGACACATCATACTTAAAATGCCAACGATTAAAGACAAAGAGAGAATCTTAGAAGCAGCAAGAGAAAAAAAGTTATTTACCTACAAAGGGACCTCCCATAATACTGTCACCTGATTTCTCAACAGAAATTTTGCAGGCCTGAAGTGATAGCCATGAAATATTCAATGATGAAAATCTAGGACCTACAACGAACTTTACCCAACAAAGTGCTTTATTTAGAATCGAAGGACAGATAAAGAGCTTCCCAGATAAGAAAAAGCTAAAGGAGTTCATCATCACCAAACCAGTATTACAAGAATTGTTAAAGGAAATTCTTTAAGAGGAAGAAGAAAAAAGATGAAAAAGATGAAAAATAAAATAGCAATAACTACATATTTATCAGCAATCACTTTAAATGTAAATGGATTAAATGTTCCAATCAAAAGATACAGTGTCTAAATGGATAAGAAAACAAAACTCTTACATATGCTGCCTATAAGATACTCACTTCAGATCGAAAGACACACGCAGACTGAAAGTAAAGGGGTGGAAGTAGATATTTCATGAAAATGCAAACAACAGCAACAACAAAGCTGGGTAGCAATATTTATAACAGACAAAATAGAATTTAAAACGTCTACAACAAGAGACAAATAAAGACCCAGGAATCCCTTTTCTAGGTATTTATCCAAGGAAACCCAAAACACTATTTAAAAAAGACATATGTATCCATATGTTCATTGCAGTATTATTTACAATAGCCAAGATATGGAAGTGACTCAAGTGTCTATCAGTAGATGAATGGATAAAGAAAAAGTGGTACATATACACAATGCAATATTGTGTATACTTGGCCATGAAAAGATTGAAATTTTGCCGTCTGCAACAACGTGGATGGACCCAGACTGTATTATGCTAAGTGAAATAAGTCAAATAGAGAAAGACAAATACCATATGATTTTACTTATATATGAAATTAAAAAATAAAATAAAATTTTAAAATAACAAGATAAATGAACAACAGAAAAAAAAAAAAAACCTCATAGATACAAAGAACATTTTGATGATTGCCAAATGTGAGGGGCGCTGGGAGGATGGAAGAAAAAGGGGAAGGCATTAGGAAATACAAATTTGTACTTACAAAATAATCGTGAGGATGTAAAGTATAGCATGAAGAATATAGTCAATAATATTATATAATGTCAGATGGGTATTAGATTTATTGGGGTGACCACTCTGTAAGTTATATAAGTATCTAACCACTATATCATACATCTGAAGCTAATAAAATATTCTATGTCAACTGTAATTAAAAAAATTCTAAAAATATTAAAAAAATAAAACATTATGCTACATACCACGGAAAGATTTCAAACCTATTTCATTTCTTAAAATGAAACCATGTGATTTAAAATGTCAGGCTTTAGATGTATAAACAAGCTTCCCATAATCCATTATCCCAAATAAACTACATTATTTAGCAACTTTGTGATGGCAAACAAGCTAAAATCATGTTTCATAAATGAAAGGGTTACACTAAAGTGTTAATCTGTCAAGAATTCAAAATATTTTTTATTTAATTTTATTTATTTATTTGTTTGTTTGTTTGTTTGTTTGTTTGTTCTTATTGTTTCAGGTGTACATAAGACATAAATGTACTTAGACATTTGCACCCCTCAGAAAGTGATAACCCCCCTCCTCCAAGCTACTATCCCTCTGACTTCTTATAAATTGTTACAATACCCTTGACTATCTTCTTATGCTATACTCCCCCTCCTGTGACTTCATATATACATATTAATTGTAGTTAACATACAACATTATTCTACTTCAGCTTCAGTTGTGCAGTGCATTGGTCATGCATCTGCACAGTCAAAATTCCCATCAATAGATGATTGCATAAAGAAACTGTGGTACATTTATCACTCAAACATAAAAAAGAATGAAATCTTATCGTTTGCAACAACATGGATGGACCTTAAAAATATTATGCTAAGTGAAATAAGTAAGACTGAGAAAGACAAATACCATGTGATCTCGCTTATATGTGGAATCTAAAGAACAGGATAAATGAGCCAACAAAACAAAAATAGACTCAGAGATATAGAAAAAAAAGCTGCTGGTTGCTAGATGGGATGAGGGAGCAGGTAAAAGGATTAGAAGGATCAAATTAGTAGACACAATATAGTCATGGGGATACGAAATATAGTGTGAGGAATATAATCAACAAGCAGGTAAAAGGATTAGAAGGATCAAATTAGTAGACACAATATAGTCATGGGGATACTAAATATAGTGTGGGGAATATAATCAACAATGTTTTTTTAGAGATGTATATGCGGGCTTGTGCTTCCTGTTTAGTACTACCAAAGTGACTTTATATTCTCAAACTCTGCTCTGCTGCCAAGGCTTACCCTGGTTTCCACTAAAATCACCTGACCAGTTAAATAAAATTGGTGGGAATCAACATAAATGGTTTTGATGAAGGGAAAAAGAAGGTTACTGAGCACCCTTAATATGCAGGGTGCTCCTATGTGGAGGGAGTTGGTGCACATATAAACATAATCTGAATTAAAGGACACTTTCATGTTGTATGTTGCACATATCCATGGTGTGTGAATCTTTTTTTTTAGAGGATCAACCTAAATTACTTCTGAAATTAGGAAAAGCCCATTTAAAAAAAAAAAAAACACAACAAAGCTCTGTATAATTGTAAATACTAAAATTCACTGCTTCTCAGCGAGCTTTCCAATTTACCTTCTTTAAGATTTACAAACCCCCTTTATATATCCCTCCTTCCTTGCTTCGTATTTTTCTCCTTAGCATCGTGTACTACCTAAAATACTATATGTTTTGTCTTTTTATCATGTTTATTATATAGTTTCTCATTATGAATATAGCTTCATGAGATAGACATTTTTATCTCTTTGTTTACTCCTGAATCTCTGACACCAAAACACTGATATGCAATAGGTGGATTCTTAATGAATGAATATGTATAGTTTTATTCATTAATTTATTCACAACGTGTATATGTGCATGCTAATATATAAATATACATACATAACATAGAAAAAGTCACAGTCTCCTACTTTTGTATAGTCCCCTAACTGCCTTTTAAAGAAGGGAAAAAGAGATTTAGAAAACCAAAAACTTCCAAACATCATAAGGAATGCTGTCTGTTTATGTAAATAACAACTATTTTTAGGACACATGACAAAGTTTAAAGAGTGCTCTATGAGAACAGTTGAAAAGTAGTCTTTGAAACAATACAAGAAAAAAATGAGGCAGTTGGTATATTTATAATTATAGGAATAATTGTTGTATATATCTGAGTTTTCAAAAATTAATTTTGTTTCTATTTCAGTCTATGAAAATAAAACAATTTTCCCTGATGTACTGTTTGCATCTTGCAGATAAAGAATGTGTATGCAGAATGAATGACATGCCAGACATCAGGAATGTTGTCCTTTGTCAGAATCTTGAGCCTTTTCAAATTAAACTATTAAGTTAGTTGATTCTCAGATACTCTTTCTTTGCTGACAGAATAAAAAGTTATCATGAGTTTGTTGAAGTCAGGATCACATACTGACTTTATAAATGTATATAAAAGGATACTACCTGGTCATCCCTCCTTGCTAGAGCACATAATTTGAATAGGTTAGTCAAAAATTATTAAGAACAAACTATATAGAAAATATGATGGGAAATGGTGGAATACAAAGGTGAGCACAATATGGTTTCTTCCCAATGATATCACCATCACCACCATCCACAACAGTTGCATTTATTGAGCGCCTCTGTATACTAGACACTATATGAGGCATGCTATTTTTACACATAATTACCTTCTTGAAATATCTCTTTTAAACAATGAATTGCAATCATCATCTTACAAAAGAAAAAGCTGAGATTCAGAGAGGTTAAGTAATTTATTTAAAAATCACCTGATATTAGTCCCCTCTTGAAATACGTGCTTATTTGAAAACTACTTCCTTACTCATAACAGATATGAGTTACACTTGCCATGTTTATAATGTGTGGTCTTTTCTCAGCTACAATTTGTTGGATCAAGAAGAGACACTAAAATCCAGCTATTAATACTCTCTTAGGAATTTGAAGTTGGGATTGAGAGATTCCGGTTCATTTGCTCAGAATACTTCAACTCACCTGAAATACAGTCAGTATCTGATTTCATCTACAAGGAGAAGAAGAAAGCACAAATATGTAAGGAGATGAATAAACCAAGCATGTAAAGAAAAGGAAAGGTGAACTACCTTTTCAGAGTATCTTAATTTCCTTTGGTCAAGGTAAGGTATGTTCGATTACTTGAGTACTTTCTTACCTTTAGAAAAATGGAAGAAAACTATTGTGCATTTAAAAAAATATATTCTACAACCATGTGGTAGAAATTTGCTGGTATACAACCAAATTCCCAGTCTAATGTGCTATTGCTTGTATATCTAATTACTGATCATTTTAATAAGAAATTAATTCATTTAGTATGGCTACTCATTTTTCTCTATGTTGATACATATTCATCATGGTTGCTAGTTGTTTTTTTTTTTTTAATTTACCATAAGAAGGCTTTCATGGTGGAGATGGGGGAGACGGTGAAGGGATTAGAAAGTACAAATTAGTCACAATATAGTCACGGGGATATGAAATACAGTATGGGGAATATAATCAATAATGTAAAGATTATGTAGGGTGCTAGATGGGTACTGGACAAGTCAGGGAGATCACTTCATAGATTGTGTAGATGCATGACGAATGCATTACACACCTGAAGCTGAAGTAGAATAATATTGAATGTCAACTATAACTTTATATATATATATATATATATATATATATATATATATATATATATATACCACACATTATAAACATGGCAAGTGTAACTCATATCTGTTATGAGTAAGGAAGTAGTCTATATATATATATATATATATATATATATATATATATACACACACATATATATATAGAACGTCAACTTTAACTTTATGTATATAAATATATATATATATTTATATATTATGTTATGTTATGTTATATTATATATATATATATATTTTTTTTTTTTAAGTACACCATAGGGAATATAGTCAATGGTATTGTAACAACTACGAGTATATACAGTGTCAGAGAGTTAGTAGATTGGGGGGGTGTTATCACTTTGTGAAGGGTGTAAATGTCTATTATGTTGCTTTGTACACCTGAAATTAATAATACAAAAAGATGACGGCTTTCATGGATACCAGGTAAATCATTATATTTGAAATTTGGATCCTTCTTCTAGCACATAACTTTAATATTATATCACCTTTGATTCAACTCTATCATATGTGTAATTTACCCATTCTCTTGTGAAATACAAAAATTTTTATAATGCTGAACCTACAGGTCTATTAGAAATTAGTAGCTAAAAGATCTATTAAGAAAGATATATTTGGAAAGGAGTAAATAGCTATCTATTTCTACTGGCTATAAAATTTAGTGCACCAAAAGAGCTTTTACATTGAAGTTCTATTGCAGATATATACTCATAATACATATGGGAGAAAGTGGTACAGTTGAAACAATACCATGACTACCTATTGTATACTACTATCACTATTACTACTACTACTGTTAAAACTATTATAACTACCGCCACCACCATACTACTATCACCACCATTACCACACCACCAAAACTACAGCTACTACTATGGATACTACTCATATAATAAGTACCATGTGTCAGCACTGTTACAAAAATTAACTCAGAGCTCTGGATACAAAATCAGACAGTGTTAGTTCATGTTGTTCATATTTAGAGTTGGTAATGTATTATCTTTGGTCTGGGCAAGTCATTTAAATTATTTAGAGAAATCTTATTGGTATAATTTCAGAAGTTTTATAACAGTTGAATGAGATGAAACACAGGAAAGTGCTTTCTGAAATGTACAACATTATATACATTTAGTTATTTATACTATGCTCTAAGTAGATCCCCCCCTCTGGGGTTATTAACTGTAATAGTAAAGAGAGTTATACTCATGATAATTGAGAAGTCATACAGTAATCATACAAAATGTCCTACATTAATCATTTATGAATATAACTTTCTACTATTTATATTTTCCAGTGTATTTATTTTTCATTCACTAAAATGATCAGACAGTCACTCTGGCCATCTATGGAGTAACTACTATTATTTTAATATATTTTATATATGTGGTAGCACATTTAAATCTTCATCTCTACCAATGTACTCCAAGTTGACATTTGGTGTAATGGATTCCTGAGTTTCTTCCTTATGTTTCATGACTATCCATATCAATGAGCAGCTCTGTTGCATAATTAATGATGCAATATACTCCTTTTAAATAAGGATTTTATCAGCCTACATAACTGATGGCAGAATCACCTAAATGACCAGTTGGCATCATTAAGTTTACCAACTACTGTGCTATCATCAATTCCAATTAAATCCTAAGTATGTCTCTTACCAAACTGTAAACACATTTTCTAATTGGGAAGTGCCATCATGAGTAAATTTTAATGGTGCCAAGTTGGCCATTTAAATGACTTAATAGTTTAGTGAGAAATCATTTGATTATGAAGGTATTCCTTTTCCTTTCTTTTTTTAATTAAAATTTATTCGGGCAACAATGGTTAGTAAAATTACATAGGTTTCAGGTGTACAATTCTGTAACACATCATCTATGTATCACATTGTGTGTTCACCACCCAGACTCAGTTCTCCTTTCCTTTTTATCCCTCACCTTTGTTGCAGTTGGGAATATCCATGTGATGAATATTGCTAGAGAAACTGATACTAGGCTCATATAAAATAAGTTTATTACATTTAGCAGTGATCACAAATGTTTTCTAGGAGGGTGTGTTAGCATAGCCACTGAATTGAAGTTATGGAATGCCAAAGGGAGATACTGAATACTTAATCTGAGTATCTAGAACAATATGAGTATCAGGAATTTGACTGGAAGCTGATCCTGGAGAAATTATTTTTCCCCATGAGGTATCAAAACAATTTGGGCAGCCATCTGGCCTTTCATTATTTCTTGCTGATCCTCAGAACCTTGAATACTGTCAAACACATAGCAGAGGTGTGTTGAATGAATGAATGAATGAACCACAGAAATAGCTCTGACAATATCATTTTCTGTGTTTGAGCATCTAAATAGAGGGTTGTCAATAAAAATAATAACATCTAAAAATCTATTGATCTAATTATGTTCTGAGGACTGGGAAAAGACTGTTTCCCATGCAGCATACTTTGATGATTATAATAACTGACAATTGAATCAGCCAGGATTTTGGATAGAAACCAGAAACCATTCTAGATATTTGAAGTAAAAAATGTGTTAAATATAAGGAATCAGTTTATTCAAAACATTGTAAGTGTTGTGATGTGGACTCCAGATGGCCTCGGGGAATGATGCCAAGCTTGTAACAGAATCTGACCACCAAAGCACTTAGAACTCTGCCTTCAAAAGCCTCAAAGCTGGCGACTTAACACAGACATTTCCACATCTTTACTTGCCAGCAGAACACAGCCAAAGCAGCTGGAAGATAGCCTCAGCTACATTTATGCTTTCCAACTTTCAGAGAAGTATATTGAATTAATAGTATTTTTTTTCATCCAGAACTTCAGCTGCAATGAAGAAATACTGTTTTTAGCTTTTTGGCTTCTTTTGTATAGGAAGGAATGAGGGAAGTAGTTAGGAAAAGATTCTGAGTGCAATAAGCTGTATTTATCACAGACTTTATTATTGTCATCTCCAGATGTGGAAAGGATGATTCAGATAGTTTAGGTAACTTGCTCAGGATTCTAGAGTTAGCATGCAGCGAAGCAAGGATTCAAATCCAGGTATATTAGGCAGCATGTGCTAGTATAAGCTATGGAAAAAACAACATGAACATTTCAAAATTTCAAAGGCTTATATTAACAGTGAAAATTGTCTTCCTCATTCTGGAATGGCCATAGCCTGAAATATTTAGGTCACAGTGATAGAAAAAAAAAAAAAGAATATGATGAACACAATGTTGTCTCTTAAGCTTCTTCCAGAAGTAACACACATTATTATCTCTCATATTTCATTGATTAAAGAAAATCCCAAGGCCACATCTCAGTTCACTAGCGTAGGGTTAGGGGTGTACCTCCTTCAGTAAGGGGAACAAAATATTTGTGAACAAGGTAGTCTCTCATGGCAGATCTATCTGACTCTAAACGCTATGCTCTTATTTACTGAAAGACTTTTCTTATCCCGTAAAGCCACAGTGAAAAAAATCCAGGTAAGTGAAAGTCCTAGCTTCATGGAGAGAGACCCATATTGCTATTGGTGATTCCATTCTGGGATCAAACTTTTGCAGTAAGGTGCTCCCAGCAGCTGACTTCCTTTCTCCTGGGGCCAACTCTTTTCTTATAAGAAGACTCTCTTGGGACAATCAGGTGGTCTAAGACCTGATTCAAGCTGAGTTGAATTGAGAGAAATGAAGGTGATCATCTTCTGAGGATTTATATTTCCCTATGGATCTGGAACATTGCCTTTGATGAACTGAGCAGTGACTAGCAGGGCCATTCTAAGCACTTTTCATGTAATTAATTGTCAAAACAACTTTTAAGGTAGGTATTACTATCAATCTCAAGTTTAGAGATAATAAAACTGAGACAGAAAAATTAAGCAACTTGCCTAAAATCACCCAAGTCTGTGTAAATGCTTATATTTGAACCCTACATGTCTTGCTTCTAAACTCACTCATAGTCTTAACAGCTATGCACTACTGCTTTTCATTGTGCCAGGTATTGTTCTAGGTCTAGGTTCTGAGGATAAAATGCTGGGCAAATAAACATGATCTGTGCCCTCATAGAACTAGTCCAGGAAGAGAGGTTGTGTGTGTGTGTGTGTGTGTGTGTGTGTATTTATACATAGACACACATGCACACACCTATATACTGCAGAATCACAGAATTCATATAATTACTAACTGTGCTTTGAAGGAAAAAAATAGAGTATCTAAGACTATAAAAACAGAACAGACAGGACTTAAAAATTAATGTCATTAAGGGTTTCTCTGTGAAAGTAGAGTTTGAGCTGAGAGTTAAATGGTAAGTTTATTAAGTAAAGAAGGTCTGGAGAAGAGTATTTTTACTAGGGAAAACAGCACTTGCAAAGGTTTGGGAACAGGAAGAATTGATGAATTTTAGATACTAAATAAAGGCCTACACGAATGGTATTTAAAAATAGTGGGGATAACAAGAGATGAAGCTAGAAACAAGGCAGGGTCCATATCATCTTACTCGAGCTTCTCGGGCAAATAAGGGATTTTGGTCTCTATTTTAAGAGTAACAGAAATCCACTGATGAACTTTGAGTTGAAAATGCCACCATCTTAGACGTGCATTTCATGTATTTTAATATGATTTTTTTTTAAATAATGATTTTTTTTACTTGCCCTGTTTACATGTATTAGATTTGGTGAAAGTACCTTTATCCAGAATATTAAGTGTATTAGGAGAAATCATTGTGTGGGTATGAGTGTTGGGGAAGAGTGTAGCATACTGAAAGTATAATATCACAACATGGAAGGCAGATGAAAAATTATGCAGACACTTGTCGATCAGAAACCGATATGTGTGAGGTCCATTTTGTCACAGAGACAATTACCAGGAAGGATTTCACATTAAACATAGTGCTGCTATCCTAGAATTGTAAACAGGGCAATGAGGGAAAGAAAATAGTGAGATTAGATTTAACCAAAAAACTTTGACCAAAGCAGGGATGAAGTTTTCTAAGAAAAGCACAAATAATAAAAATTTGTCAGGGAGGAACTAGAGTCAAACTTTTAGCTAAAAATGGAGACATTCTCCTTCTTCACAGAAAGAAGTATTCACTGGTTGTTTGAATCGGACCTCAAATGTTAAATTAGGATTCAAGGCTACCCTAATTTGACTTTTGTGAGACAATCAATAGTTCTTGGCAGAAATTATGTCTTCAATTAGAGTTATTTTAAACCATCTTCTCCTCTGAATTTTGGTTGCTAATAAAACAAAATAATGTGGGTTTTTTTTTGTATTTTTTTAATTGAGGGGGAAATAGTGAAGTTATTGGAAAATGGAATTCAAGGAGTAATTATAAAGCAAAGACACCAAGAAGGCATGAAAGCAGTTAAGTCTTAGGCTAGGAATCAGACACTGCCAAGATTTAGCTTCATTTTTTACTGCTGCTGTTCTCTGTTATGCAGACTGACTTTCTTAACTTGGCAGGAAATATGGCCAACAGCCATATTATATTATATTCCCATCCAGTTCCAACTACTACAAAGATAGTTCCTTTCACTGTTTTTCGATGGCAAATCGCAAAATTTGTGTGAAGGGAACTCATCCCAGGTTAGGTTTGGTGCCACCGAATGTGACCATCCGACATGCATGGTCACACAGATTAAGATGTGAGTCACAAATGCCCATGTAAATGGTATTTTTGGTGAAGGATACTTCAGCTGTGAAAGGTTAGGAAAACTATTTTTCATTCTTCATATGTTTGCTGAGACATATTATCTCTCTCTTGACCATCAAGACTAGAATACATGTCTCTTCTATTGTTCCTGTACTTACCCCAATCATGGTAAACATAAAAAAAAAATGTTTTACTTGCTTCTTTCTTTATCTGTATGCCTTAAAATATACTGATTTCTTGAGGGCAGAGCCTTTATTTTGATAATGTAGTAGCACGAAGACTGGTACATAATATGATAAGAATTGGTCTTATTCTAATTGAATATAATTTTGCAGGCAATGTGCTAATATTTTTTTATGTGGATTATCACATTTATTTCTGGCAATAACCCTATGAATCACTTAATATTATCATCTCCATTTTAGGTAGAGGGAAATTTAGACAATGCATGAAGCTCAAGGTCATAACTAAACTGTGTTAGAGATGGCATTTGAATCCAAGCAGGATGACATTAGAGTCCTTACTTTTAATCATGATACTACAATTGCATTCTTTCAGGTTTAGGAAACATGAAAATTAAACGACATAAATCTGAAAAATTTAATTTTGTTTTATGAAAGCTTTAATCATGAAAATTTATTATTTATGCAAAGAAGAGAACTTGATTTGCTCTAAAAATGATGGATAATAGCATCTGTATAGACAAAGTGAAGAAAGAAAACAAGAATGTGCTTTATATAGAAAAGCAAAACAAAGTAACATGAAAGTCAGTTAAGTTTCTTTCAAGTTTCTATCCATCACTGAAATTTAAACATATCTTTTCCCTAATTTTCCCAATGAAACTGTTGACTAAATGATCGGTCAATTGATGTTAAGATAGACAGATAAATAAATCTAAAACAACAGAGCTTTTAAATTATGACGTTAGGATTATATCCACATTTTGTCATATAATAATGATAATTCATAATCAGTTCACTATACTATACTAGTTATGGAAGTATAAGTTACATTTATATACAGAATTCATATAGACTGGATAATTTCACTTGGTAACCAGAGTGTTAAAAAACAAATGCATATAGTTAATCTTACTTAAGCTGTTTTGGCCAAAAATGTTATAAATAATAAGTATGTCTCTATATCATATATTCATAAACTCTACTGATTATAGAATTACTTAGAGTGTATTTATTTGCAGTGACAATGGTTATTTATCTCCAGGAATAAGCATATAAAAGTATTCACATTTTTAGCTCACTTAAATTATAAATATATGAGATATTTATCTTCAATAATATAGTATTGCTACAAGTAACTCATTTGTAATAATTCAAACTATAAGAAGTTATATATAATATTTTCACATATATATGTGTATATATATATATATATATATATATTTATATATATATATATATATATATATATATTTGAAGCATAAAATAAGTAAGTTCCCCAAATGATAATAATCTCTGTAATTGGAGGACAAAATACTTTTGATTGATAACCCACAGAACATGAAATATACCAACACTCAGTTTGACTCATAAATTTCTCAATCAGAATGTTCTATGGCATTTATGTAAATTTGCAGCTCCTTCTGAATTCATAATTATCAGATAAACAAATAAAACTAACTGGATCTTTGGAATATTTTGCTAGTATTTTACTACAGTGATTTCAAAAAAATGTAGTTTTTAAATTGGTTAAATTTAATTGGAGATATTAAAATTATAATTCAGGTTTTGATAAGATAATGGAAATATAAATACAGAAAGATTTATGTTATTTTTAAAAACATATATCTAGCACACAATTTTAGAATTAAAAAGGGAGAAGAACCATATCTCTACTTAAAAATATTATAAAAATATATTTATAATTTTTTAATCCAGGTGCATAAGTTGATCATTCCCAAACAATATGTAGCCATGCTTATTCAAGTATATTGTGGCTCATTGGAAATTTCTGACTAAACAATGACTGCCTTTTTATAATAGTGATTCTTTTACACTAGACACGATATAGCTTATTACTCAGCATAATAAACACACCATTAAGTGTTGTGTGTAATTGAATTTAAATAAATTGCTCTTTATTGAGGTTTCATTAGGCTATCATAATTGGCTTTAGTAACAAAGACAATTTGTAATAATAGTTAAGGATGATTTGTGTAACCTAATTCTTCATCATGAATATTTAATCAATACTTTAATTAAATATTTTGATTTAATGATAGAAATAATTCTGGGTAAATGTTTAATTATCTTATTAATATTCAGATAAACATTAAAATAACAGATGTTTTTAAGTGCTTTCTGTTTAAAAAGTATGTAATTAAGTGGCCCTCAGGAATTTTTGCATTAAAAATATACTTAATTGTAGATACAGAGAATTGACAGAAAGCAAGTGAATAGAATTGATGAGAAAAACGTGCAGATACATGAAAATCTGTGGAGAGAATATGATGAGTGGGAAGTAGATGAAAAACCAAAAGTTTTCTCATTACTGATCCTTCCCAAGTTTAGGTGGGCAAAGAGAGGGTGAGAGATGAAAGACATTTCAATTATTAGTGAAAACATTCTAAGGAACTTTATCTTTTAGCATTATGGGCTGTAGATAGTATCATTTAATCAATAAACTGTTTTATCAGTTTTCTTAGCATGAAATCTTCAACTGATTTAAAAATAAAATAAAATTGAATTTATTGTATAAATAGGGTAAATTTCTAATAAAGGAGGGCAAAGTTGAGTTGAACTGAAGCATTTCTTTTAATGACAGGAAAAAAATTCATCATCTTCCTGAAACAGTAGAAAAACACTGTAGACTATAGAATATCTTTACCAATAAGCCCCAGATTAGAGTATTGAGGACATCTTTAAAATTTTTAAATGTAATAGAATAAGTTACAGAACAGATTAGTTTTTTCTCAGTTATGATAATCCTTTTTTAAAACCCTGTGGTTAAACAGTGTAATTATTATGTAAAAAGTATCCCTTGAGTTTATCTAAATTAACCCTTTCTAAAATATCTATGTACTTTCTGAATTTATTTTGAGATGTTGTCTATGTATGTTTGGTTATTCTTATTTTGGTATTTCAATTAATTTCTATCACATTTTAATATAAGATGTCCAATAACTCAAATTCATTTTAACATATTGTTTTTCATATGATGAAACAAAACTGAGAATATATTAAAGAGGCTTGAACATAAATTTAAAGAAATCTTTTTGATGATCTTCTTTATATTCTTTTACTTTAACTAACAAATAATGTGAAAATATTTTGACTTAAGAAAGTGCCTTTTTAGTAATCTAGTCCCAACTATTACAAGAAACCATTAAGATCTGTGTTATCTTGTAGTTCAGCCCATCTTCTTTTTGTTAACTATTATATATTAATGCTGTATAGAGTTGTATTACTTTTCTCAACTTTTGTAGGCAGAAATTATCTTTTCCCATTTTAAGCACATTTTGTATCAGTAAGTTATAAGTAAAGAGAAACTAGAAAATATTGCAATATTTATTATCTTTTCTATAAATTATATTATGCATATCAGTGGACTATTTCAGATATTCTCTTAAACACACCAGGGTTTCTTAACATGGTTGTTATGGATAGAATGAACAGGTTGTTAAACTTGGATGAGAAGTCTTTATTTTTGCTAACTTCTAATTGAAATTTAGCATTTCATTTATTGCTAAATCTAGACAATAAACCATGGTGAAGTTAGTAGTACTTGTGTCTTTTATATCAGAAAATTGTGACAGATATTTTGAAATATCATTTATGATCACCATATATTCACAATGATTCACCTAATTCCAATCTTCTGCTTTTCAGATACTTATGCAATGTCCACTGCAGCTTTGTGTCTATTGGGAAACTCTGCAGCTAGATCATCTTCCAAAGTTTCAGGTTTTCACATTAAAGATACAGACATCCAGGGTGTTTTGTTTTGTTTTGTTTTCCTTTTCTATACCTTCCTCTGTCTTATAATTGAGATATAGAAAAAGATGATCAGGAACAAGACAGGGATGCGGCCTTTCACCACTGTTATTCAACATACTATTGGAAGTCCTCGCCAGAGCAATCAAGCAAGAGAAAGAAATAAAAGTCACCCAAATTGTTAATGAAGAAGTTTGTCATTTTTTGCAGATGGCATGATTTTTTATATAGAAAACCCTAAATAACCCACACACACACACAAAAAAAAAAACTGTTAGAAACAGTAAACAAATACAAAATCAATGTGCAAAAAAATATGTGTTCCTATATACTGACAAAGACATTTCAGAAAAATAAATGAAAAAAGAAAAAAAAAAACAAAACAAACAAAACAACAAGAAACAATTCAGTTTTGTAATTGCAACAACAAAAAAATAAAGTAACAAAGGACATGAAGGACCTATACACTGAAAATTATAAGACATTATTAAAAAAAACTGAAAAAAAGACATGGAAAAATATTCCATAAACTGGACAAATACATGCAGAAAAATTAAACTGGACCACTTTCTTACTCCATATACAAGAATAAATTCAAAATGGATTAAATGGATTAAAGACTTAAATGTAAGAAACCATAAAACTCCTAGAAGAAAATGTAGGAAGTAAACTCACAGACATTACCCTTAGTAATATTTTTACTGATATATCCTTTCGGGCAAGGGAAGCAAAATAATGAACAAACATATGGGACTACATCAAACTAAAAACTGTTTTCACAGCAAAGGAAACTATCAACAAAACAAATGGCATCCTGCTGAATGGGAGAAGATATTTGCCAACGGTACATCTGAAAAGGAGTTACATCCAAAATGTATATTAAAAAACTCATACAACTTAACACTAAAAAATGGACAGAGGACATGAAGAAACATTTCTCTAAAGAGGACATACAGATGGCCAATAAACATATGAAAAGATGCTCAAGGTCACTAATCATTAGAGAAATGCAAATACAAACCACAATGAGATATCACTTCACTCCTGTCAGAATGGCCATCATCAATAAATCAACAAACAACAAGAGTTGGAGAGGATGTGGAGAAAAGGGAACACTTGTGCATTGTTGGTGGGATTGCAAATTGGTGCAGCCACTATGGAAAACAGTATGGAGGTTCCTCAAAAAAATAAAAAAAATAAAAAATAAAACAGAACGACCTTATGACCCAGCAATTCCACTCCTGGGTATTTATCCAAAGAAATCAAAATACTAAGTAGAAAAAATATATGCACCCCTATATTTATTTCAGTGCTATATGGAAACAACCGAAATGTCCATCAATAGATGATTGTATAAAGAAATTGCGGTACATTTATTCAATGGAGTATTACTGGGGTATAAAAAAAATGAAATCTTACCATTTGCAACAACATGGATGAACCTAGAGAATATTATGCTAAGTGAAATAAGTCAGACTGAGAAAGTCAAATACCATATTATCTCACTCATATGTGGAATCTACAGAACAGAATAAATAAACAAACAAACTCAGAGATACAGAGTCACAACTGATTGTTGCTAGATGGGGAGGTGTTGGGAGGATGGGGGGAAAGGTGAAGGGATTTGAAAGTATAAATTTGTCATCACAAAATAATCACGGGATGTGGAATATAGTATGGGGAATGTAATCAATAATGTTGCAAAGAGTATGTAGGGTGCTAGATGAATGATGGACATATCAGGGAGATCATTTCATAGATTGTGTAGATGACTGACTACTGTGCTGTGCACCTGAAGCTGAAGTAGATTAGCATTGAGTGTCAATGATAATAAAGCATATGTGTGTAAGTATATGGATGTATATATCTGTGTGTGTGTGTGTGTGTGTGTGTGTGTGTGTGTGTAGTCACGGGATGTAAAGTACAACATAGGGAATATAGTCAATGGTATTATAACAGCTTTATATAACGTCAGAAGGGCGGTAGACTTGCGGGGGTTATCACTTGGTGAGGAGTGTAAATGTCTAATCATTATGGTGTTTTGTGTATCTGAAACTAATAGAAAAAAATAAATAAAATTTGACATTTGGAAAAAATAAAAAAGATATGAAGGAGTTAAACAAGATGAGAGTAAAAAAAATAGTCAAAGCTGATTGACTGTTCCAGACAGAAGGAAGAGCAGATTCTAAGGCCATGTAGTGAAAAGGAAAAGTCAAATGCAATACAAAATATGCACCTTATTATATTGTTGCAAACCAGTTATCATATCAGTTTTTCTTCTTCTTGAAAGTGATTTTATCTATACCATTTTTCTTTGGACATATTCTAGTAAAAATCAGTAGGAATTTAAGCTAATTAAAAGAACATTTTAATGTTAAAAAGTAAAAGATAATCTGTGTTCATGGATTGGCATCCAAAGCAATATACAGTTTTAATACGATCCCTATTGAATTCCCAGTGGCATTTTTTTAAAGAAATGTAACAAAAATCATTAGATTTAAATGGAATCTCAAAAGACCCCAAATGACCAAAGCATTCCTAAGAAAACAGAACATGGCTGACTTCAATTTATGCTACAAAGTGACAATGATCAAAACAGCATTGTATTGGCATAAAACAGACAAAAAGACCAATGGAATAGAACTGAAAACCCAGAAACAAACCCACATATACAGAGGGTGCCAAATATATATATGTTTTAAGAAAGGAAAGCTGTATGAAATTGTAATACTTAATATATACCAATAATAAAAGATGAATACAAGTCACATTTTATTTCTGCAATTACAGGTGGTACTCAAAGTGGTTACCATCAGTGTCCAGACACATCTGATCATGGCAAACTACTGCTGTAGCAACGTTGACAGAAGTGTCCACTTGTATACATTTTTTGGCATCCCTGGTATATGGGCAGATAATTTTTGACAAAGGAGCCAAAAATATACAATGGAGAAAAAAGAAGCCTCTTTAATAAATGGTGCTGGGTAAATTGGAAAGCTACATGCAAAAGAATGAAACTAGACTGCACCATACACCAAAATTAACTCAAAGTGGATCAAAGACCTAAACATGAGACCTGAAACAATAAATTGCATAGAAGAAAACATAGGTACTAGACTATGGACCTTGGGTTCAGATAAATTTTATCTTAAAGTCAAGGGAAGTAAAAATAAAAGAATGGGACTGTATCAAACTAAAAAGCTCTGCACAGCAAAAGAAACCATCCACAAAACAATGAGGCAACATCCCCAATGGGAGAATTTATTTGCAAACAACACCACTGATAAGGGGCTACTATCCAAATATATAAACAACCCATACAACTCATTAACAAAAAACTAACAATCCAATTTTAACATGGGCAGAGAACCTGAACAGTCACTTCTCTTAGGAAGACATACAAAGAGTCAACAGATAGATGAAAAGATGGTCAACTTCACTAGCTATTAGGAAAATATAAATCAAAACCACAAGGAGATACCACCTCACACCTGTTAAAATGGCAATTATCAACAAGAGAAATAATAACCAATGTTGGAGAGGCTGTGGAGAAAAAGGAACCCTCATACACTGCTGGTCAGGATGTAAATTGATACAGCCACTATGAACAACAGTATAGAGGTTCCTCAAAAAATTAGGAATAGAATTACCATACGACCCATCAATCCCTCTTCTGGGTATCTACCCACAAAATCCCTGCATCCCTGGTATGCAAGGGTGGTTCAACATCCACAAGTCAATTAATGTGATGCACCACATTAACAAAATGAAAAATAAAAATCACATGATCATATCAATAGATGCAGAAAAAGCATTTGATAAAATACAGCAACCTTTTATGATAAAAACCCTCAAGAAAGTGGGAATAGAGGGATCATATCTCAACATAATAAAGGCCATATATGATAAACCCACAGCTAACATCATGCTCAATGGGGGAAAGCTAAAACTAAGATCAGAAACAAGGCAAGTTTGTCCACTTTCTCCACTTCTATTCAACATAGTGCTGGAAGTTCTAGCCACAGCAATCAGACAAGAAAAAGAAATAAAAGGCATCCAAATTGGTAAGGAGGAAGTAAAATTGTCGTTATAGACAGATGTTATGATACTATATATAGAGAACCCTAAATAATCCACCAAGACACTATTAGAGCTCATAGATGAATTTAGTAAAGTAGCAGGATACAAAATTAATATTCAGAAATCAGTTGCATTTGTATATACCAATAATAAAACATCAGAAGGATAAACTTAAAAAGCAATCCCATTTACAATTGCTCCAAAGACTGTAAAATACCTGGGAATAAATTTAACCAAAGAAGTAAAAGATCTGTACTCAGAAAATTATAAGACATTGAAGAAGAAATGAAAGAAGAAAGAAGATAGATGGAAACACATACCATGTTCATGGATAGGAAGAAGTAATGTAGTTAAAATGTCCATACTACCTAAGGTGATATACATATTCAGCGCAATTTCTATCAAACTACCAATGACGCTTTTTTACAGAAATAGAACATATAATCCTAAAATTTATATGACACCATAAAAGACCCTGGATAGCCTCAGCAATCTTGAGAAATAAGAACAAAGTGGGAGGTATAACAATACCTGACTCAAATTATACTACAAGGCTACAGAAATCAAAACAGCATGGTACTGGCATAAAAACAGACACATAGATCGGTGGAAAAGAATAGAGAGTCCAGAAATAAATCCATGTTTATATGGCCATTTAATCTACGGCAATGGAAGCAAGAATGTACGATGGGGTAAAGACAGTCTATTCAATAAATGGTGCTGGGAAACCTGGACAGACACATGCAAGAAAATGAAGCTGGACCACCTCCTTACACCATATACAAAAATAAATTCAAAATGGCTTAAAGACTTAAATGTAAGATCTGAAACCATAAAATACCTAGAAGAAAATATAAGAAGAAACTTCACATACATTACCCAGATTAAGATTTTTACTGATATATTCCCTTGCGCGAGGGAAGTAAGAGAAAAAATAAACATGTGGGATTACATCAAATTAAAAAGTTTTTTTTACAACAAAGGAAACCATCAATAAAACAAAAATGGACCCTACTGAATGGGAAAAGATATTTGCCAATGATATATCTGATAAGGGGTTAATATCACAAATCTATGAAAAACGCACTCAACTCAACTTCAAAAAAACAAACAACCCAATTTAAAAATGGGAAGACATGAAGAGACATTTTTTTCTAAAAAGGACATACAGATGTCAAACAGACATATGAAGAAATGCTCAACCTCACTAACCATCGGAGAAATGCAAATAAAAACCACAATGAGATACCACCTCACCCCAGTCAAAATGGCTATCATCAATAAATCAACAAACAACAAGTGCTGGTGCGGATGTGGAGAAAAGGGAACGCTTGTGCACTGTTGGTGGGATTGCAGATTGATGCAGCCACTATGGAAAACAGTATGAAAGTATCTCAAAAACCTGAAAATGGAACTACTTTATGACCCAGCAATTCCACTCCTAGGTATCTATCCTGAGAAATCCAAAACTCCAATTCAAAAATCTTTATGCACTCCTATGTTTATTGCAGCACTATACACAATAGCCAAAACATGGTAACAACCGAAATGCCCATCGGTAGATGACTGGATTAAGAAACTGTGGTATATTTATACAAAGGAGTATTACGCAGCAACAAAGAAGAAAGAAATCTTACCATTTGCAACAACATGGATGCCCTAGGGAACATTATGTTAAGTGAAATAAGTCAGACAGAGAAAGACGAATACCATATGATCTCACTTATATGCGAAATCTAAAGAAAAGAATAAGTGAATGAACTAATCAGAAACAGTTTTGGAGACAAAGAGGAAAAACTGATGTTTGCTAGATGGGAGGGGGGTGGGGATAAGGGGGAAGGTGAGGGGATTAGAAAATAGTCAGTAACCACAAGATGGCCATGGGGTTTTGAAAATTAATTTGGGGAATGTAATCAATAATGTAAAGATTTTGTAGGGTATCTGATGGACACGTGTCCCGTTTGGGAGACCACCTCAGGGATGATGTAGATGCCTGATCACTGCACTGTACACCTGAAGCTAAACAATAATGAATACCAACTATAATTATATATATATATATATATATGTGTGTGTGTGTGTGTGTGTGTGTGTGTGTGTGTGTGTGTGTGTATATATATATGTATATATATGTAGGTATATACTTACAAGAAGCGGAGTACAGCATTAAGAATAGAGATAGTGGAAATGTAATGGCTGTGTGCCATGTCAGAGGGATAGTGGATGGGGGAGGGGGGCTCACACAGTGTGAGGGATATAAATGATAAACCTCTAAGTATTACTTTGTCTTGTGCACTTGAAACTAATAAAAATATATATATATTACAAAAACACAAAAGAAAACAGTGCTGAAAGGCATCCACAGCCACAAAAAGAGAAGATCTGCACGTTACCCACTTTCGGAACACCCAACTCACTGGGGCTTCAAAGGGCCAAACACCCTCGGAAGAGCGCCCTCTGGAGTAACAAGCCTGACCACTGTGCCATGGTCAAGTCCCCCTAACTACCAAGTCAGCCATGAAGAAGATAGAAGGCAACATACACTGTGTTCATTGTCAAGGTCAACAAGCACCACATCAAATAGCCTGTGAACAAGCTCTGTGACATTGACGTGGCCAAGGTCAACACTCTGATCAGACCTGATGTAGAGAAAAAGGCATATGTTTGACTGGCACCTGACTATGATGCTTTGGATGTTGCCAACAAAATTAGAATCATGTAAACTGAGTCCAGCTGGCTAATTCTAAATATAAAAAAAACTTTCACTGTAAAACAAGTAAAAAATAAAATTAAATTTAGAAGAATGTTGTTAATATATTGTGCGATGATATGAATTATTTACCATGCTGGTATTTCTAAGGGTTCTTTCTAGCATTTAGACCTTAGCTCTTTTGCTGTTGTTTACAATCTATGTTATGAAATTAAGGCTTTTGTATCCAGCATAATATGTAAATATTGTCTTTGTGTTATAATGTTGTGAAAATATTAAACATTTAAAAATAACCGCAAAAAATTCTACAAAGGATATCAAAAATTGAAACAATTATTTATAACAAGCCCCAAAATACACATTTCTCTGCCCAATTCCTCTATCCTAACAGTATAATTGAATTTATATTGAGCCTTATGTGACTTTTGTAAGTGTTACATAATTTTGGAAATAATAAAGTGAGTAAATGAGGGTCATCCCATCTATCACCTAGCTGTATACTTAACAACTTCAGTTTTAAGGAGGCTAGACTAATGAAAAATGCATTGGAATGATAAAACTATTTTGGGATATAATACTATGAAAAGATGAATCGATGATTTAAATGCATTAATAATGTCAAAGTCTTGATGCAATGTGGCTGAAGCATGAAAAAACAAATGATGGAAAACTATGACCCAGTAATAAATGATATGTTGTGAATTTTAAAAGACATGGGAATAACAAGATTTCCTCCAACTTTGAGCTTTAGCCATATATAGGTTTTATTTGGTATGATTAAAATATATTGAACTATCATTCTAATATAAGGGCCTGCTATTTACTTTAAGACAATTCCATTGGTGAGTAAGTCTGTGCATGGTCCCTTTAATAGGAGTGACTGGGAACACAGCCACTCTCTGTCCCACTCAGCCACAATCTCCACAACCAGGAATGATGGGAACTTCCCTCACCTGCACTGGAACCCTGGACTAACGAGGGGGTGGGATACCTTGGTGCTTTGGGGGGGAACCTAAATGCAGGTGTGGGACCAGCCCATTCCACATCTCTGTCCCTCCTCCCATACTGTATGTCCTTTGTTGTGGGGCTTCAGTTCATCAAGATGTCAGGCGATTTTCAGTGATGGTTGTTTTGTGATTTAGTTATAATTTTGATATTGTCATCAGAGAAGGTAGCACAGTGTTTCCTTACTCTGACATCTCTGTATAGTCTTCTTCTGAGACATGCCATTTTGAATCCCTAGCAGAAAAATATGATAATTCTTGTTTCTCTGTAGCTTTGCCAAAAAACATATTTTCAAAATTTTAAATATTTCTAAATATGGTGAGTGTCTTTTATTTTCTTTCTTTTTAATTTGTTTCTTATTATGAGCAAGATTGAGCATTTAAATATATGATTTAAAAATTCATTTACATTTGTTGTTCTGTGATTTATTTGTACATATGTTTTGTCCATATTCTTATCAAGTTTTTGGTCTTCGACTTAACAGTTTCTGTGACCTCTTTATGTATTAGGGACACCGACATTATGTCTCTGAGATAAGTTATGAATATTTTTTCTCTTTCTGTCATCTGCCTTGTCAAGCTTAAGTTTTATTTTCTTAGTCATTTTGATTTCTCTGGCCCTATCACCAATCATTTTATTTCTTTTGAGTTATGAGACAAAGTTAAGATGATTTTTCTCTAATTCTAGGTTAAAAGGAATTACCTGTTATTTTTTTCCAGTCTTTTTTCTGGTTTTACTCTGTTTATTTTGAATTAAAAATACATTTTTAGTTTGTCTGATTTTTGCTGTAAGAAATGGATCTAATTTTAGCTGTTTCCATGAAAATATAAAGTGTTGCAATATTATTCACATAAAAGTCTAATTGGTTTGAAATGTCATCTTTACTATATTCTAAATTTCCTTCTTTCCTTAGATTTGCTTTTGGATGCTTATATTATGCTTCATGCTATCCATCCATATTCCAACAACTAACATTTCCTTTGTTAGAGGGAAGACTAGTCTTTCTCATTGATTTATTTTAAAGAGTTGACTATTCTTGCTACCAATTTTTCATATAAATATAATGATAACCAGTTATATGAAGAAATTTCAAAACACCTGACATTACATTTGTTGGTATTATATTAAATTGATAAATAATCATCTTATGATGATGAATCTTTGTATTAAGAAAATAGCATGTTTTTGTTTTAATTTGTTGAAATCTCCATTTATGTCTTTTAGCATTATGTAATAGTATTCTTTATGTAAACATTTCCTTATATACTAATTTCTTAAGTTCATGCCTAGTTTTTTATTCCCATTGCAAAAAGTGTTTCTAGCATTTATCTAATTAACTATGTGTCTATTTGAAGATTATTGATTATGATTATTAGAGAGTTTTAAGTATATTTCTACTGTGCAATAAAAATAGTACCTGGTTGTAATAGCATATTATAGTTTTGCCAGATGTTACTATTGGTGGGAGCTGGGTCAAGGGTACATGTTATCTCTCTGCTATTTCTTATAATTGCATGTGCATCTACAATTATCTCAAAATAAAAAATAAAAATAAGGAGAGTTATGTTAGACTTTAATTTGTCATATACTTGTTATCAAAACTAATTTAGGCAATGCATGTTCACATAATTTTCAGTGTACAAAATATCATAGATATATAAGATACAATTGTTATTACATACTTTTCTATAGTAGTTTAAAATTTAAGGAGAATTGAGTCAGGAATCTACAACTTAGAGAAAGACCTTTATCTCACCCATGAATGTAGATTTTTTCAAAGTATTTTTCTCTCAGGTATTTGTTAGCTATATATGCAATGAATGGAGCAGGAATGTCTCCTAGTATAGTTTTAGTACTTCTTCAGGTAACAGAACAGTGATTTAAAAAATTAAATATGTATGCATAAACCTTAAAACAAAAAGTATTTTATAATGGCAATGACATTTATAAGCAAGGTGTAATTTCAAGAATCTGTGAAAAAAATATTGAAAAACAGGACATAAAAATTACTGCAAAGCAAAAACACCATGAAATTATAATATAAATACAAAATGGAGGCAAAATGTTGGTATAACTCCTAGACTTAATATACTATCCAGAATTTGAACAAATCTTCCAAAGAGAAAAAAAAAAAAAAAAAAAAAAAAAAAAAAACAAAAAAACTAACACCTAAATAGAAAATGCACAAAGGACATGAGCTGTATTAAAATGAACACAAGCAAGCTATTACTTTTCTTCTATCACATTGTTAAAGTGCAATGTTTGATCACATATTATTCCAAGAGTGTAGGGAAACTGTTAGTTCCCATTGCTGTAAATGTAAATTGGTCTGACAAGTTTGTTTGGAGAACAACTTGGCAATATCTAACAAAACATATAATCACAGTATCCTTTGCTGTAACAATTTTTATTCTAGATTGTTTATCGTTAAATAAATCTATATGTTCTTGAAAATACTTTAAAAATTACTCATTCCTGCTGTGTTTATTATATTAAATAACTTAAAAAAGTTATTTAATAACTTAAAAAAGTTAATAACCTGTAATAGGGGAACAATTATAGTCACACATGGAAATACCATACAACCACTAAAAACTGAGATAAAAAAAAAAATGGCTAAATAAATCCTTGAGTGAAGAAAGCATGTTTCAAAACAATGTATGATGCATAACATATATCCTTATTATTTTACTCATTTGTGTATACCTGTAAATATATAACACAAGAAACCATTAAGAGTGGTTATATATGGGGAGGAAGATTTAAGGATATGGGATGGGATGAAAACAGTTTTTGTATATATTTTTAATTTTTGAATTTTTATTGTATTTATTTTTTTCTAAAATATAATAAAATATTACAATGGAAAACTTTATGATATCAGTTTTGACTAAAGCTCTAGCAAAGGAGGACAAATTCTCTTATATTCCAAAATGAGATGTTAGATCACATAAATAAGACTTGCAGCAGAGATAACCAAGAACTGATTTTATAACTTGTGTCCAAACAACAGAAGATTTCTATAATGGAAAAAATTATTTCTCTGAAGACTACTGTAAATATGGTGGAAGGGTGGGAGAATCCTTCTCCTAACTTCAGGTCATTTGAGGAGGGTTTCAATGGAACTTCTTGAGAGCTTGTCCTCTTCAGTTTGGAAGATATGGTTGGGATACACATGAGGAATTGGAAGGCCAGAGGTTGTGTCTTGAGCCTCACGCTCCAATGGCAGAACAAGAGGTAACTCTTTTTGCTCTCAGAATTTGTTGGAGTAAATAGTGAGACCTCAGGAAAAAGAGTCTGGACTGGATTGTATCAAATGATTAATACGTGAGGGAAGACGTATAAGTGAGTCCTTATTGACGAGGTAGTATCCAAGATCAAAAGAACTGCTGGTAAGGGGAAGCCAGATGCTTCAGTTGGTTAGAGCGCGAGTTCTCAACAAGGTTGCCGGTTCAATTCCCATATGGTAGGAATGCGTGGGGGGATGGTGCGTGGGGGGATGGTGGGCTGCGCCCCCTGCAACTAAGATTGAAAACGGCGACTGGACTTGGAGCTGAGCTTCACCCTCCACAACTAGATTGAAGAACAACAACTTGGAGCCAATGGGCACTGGAGAAACACATCGTTCCCCAATATTACCCCCAAATAATAATAATAATAATAATAATAATAAAAACAGCCACAAAATAAAAAAGTCTTTGTACAGTTAAACAAAATAGTCTCCATTAAAAACAAACAAACAAACAAAATATTGCTGGTGAATGTCTCTAAGTGTTGAGAGCATGTAAAGAGGTCTTCAGAATTATTATGAAAGCCCAATACTTGATAGAACATTGGCTTTAAACATTTGATAAGCATTGACAAATACATAGAGTCATGTATATACCATTATGATTATGATATAGAAAATTTAAATCATGTCAAAAAGTTCCTTCATTGTCCTTTACAATCAATCCTTCTCATACACTGGTCCTGAATTTCCAAAGCTCTGTTTTCTATATAACCATAGATATTTTCTGCCTGTTTTAAAACTTTGTGATAGAAGCCAGCTAAACTCTTAATCAAAAGAAATCACCAATAAAACAAAAAGGGACCCTACTGAATGGGAGAAGATATTTGTGAATGATATCTCTGATAAGAGGTTAATATCCAAACTTTATAAAAAAAAAAACACATTCAATTCAACTGCAACAAAACAAACAACACAATTAAAAAATGGGCAGAGGACATGAAGAGACATTTTTCTAAAGAGGACATACAGATGGCAAATAGACATATGAAAGAATGTTCAACCTCACTAACCGTCAGAGAAATTCAAATGAAAACCACAATGAGATACTATTACCTCACCCCAGTCAAAAATGGCTATCATCAATAAATCAAGAAACAAGTGCTGGCGAGAATGTGGAGAAATGGGAACCCTCGTGCACTGCTGGTGCAATTGCAGATTGGTGCAGCCACTATGGAAATCAGTATGGAGGTATCTCAAAAAACTGGAAATAGAACTACTTTATGAACCAGCAATTCCACTGCTAGGTATCTATCCAGAGAAATCTAAAACACTAATTGGAAAAAAAAAATATGCACCCCTATGTTTATTGCAGCACTATGCACAATAGCCAAGACATCGAAACAACTGAAATGCCCATCAGATGACTGAAATTAGAAACAGTAGTACATTTATACAATGGAGTATTATGCAGCCATAAAGAAGAATGAAATCTTGCTATTTTCAGCGATGTGGATGGACCTAGAGAACATTATGTTAAGTGAAATAAGTCAGACAGAGAAAGACAAATACCATATGATCTCACTTATATGTAAAATCTAAAGAAAAGAATAAATGAATGAACTAATCAGAAACAGTCTCAGAGACATAGAGATAAAACTAAGGGTTGCTGGATGGGAGAGGAAGTGGGGATGAGGGGGAAGGTGAGGGGATTAGAAAGCACAATTGGTAACCACAAGATTGTCACTGGGCTGCAAAAGTCAGTTTGGGCAATATTGGGGAATATAATCAATAATGTTGTAAAGATTTTGTAGGGTATCCAATGGACACTTGCCTTATTAGAGAGACCACTTCAGGGATATCTGATCACTGTGCTGTACACCTGAAACTGAATAATAATGAATGTCAACTATAATTATATATAGTCACAAGAGGTGGAGTATAGCACTAGGAATAGAGACAGTGGGAATGTAACAGCTGTGTGCAATGTCAGAGGGGTAGATTGGGGGAGGGGGTTATCACTTTGTGAGGGGTATAAATGATAAATGTCTAACTAGCACATTGTTTTGTACACCTGAAACTAAAAAAAAAAAATATCATGAAATGTGTAGCAAGTCATTGTCTCAAAGACTTAAGAGTTGTACGGGGAAAATGAAAGGTACAGAACAGAGTCTATTAGTCTAGGCTTTTTCAGGGAATGAATCGTAGATGTGTGTGCATTCTTTATATATGATGACATTACAAAACCATTGAGCTACAACATGTCCACACTCCTGGGCATAAAATATGGTTTAACATTTTAGTTAAATAAATGGTTGTTTTGCCTCCTTGTTAGTCACAGGAGATTAAAAATATCTATTTTCTGGACTTCTTCCTGAAGGTCACTTCCCATTTCATTCATATAAAAATAGTACATTTGTATCCTGGATGATCTAATTAGATGATTAATTTTGACAAAGATTTATTAGGTTGGTGCAAAAGTGATTGCGGTTTAAAATGTTAAAAATATTGTAAAAACCGCAATCACTTTTGCACCACTTAATAGACTATAGTACGCTATAAAAAGAGATGTAAACAGGGGTTTATACGTATTTATATATTTGAGATATGAGTCTTTTGTCAGATATAAGTTTTGCAAGTATTTTATTTCCAAGTCTGAAGTTTGTGTTTTCATCTCTTAATCAGGTATTTCACAGAAAGAAAGAAGTTTTTAGATTTGATGAAGTCCAGTGTGGGGACAGAGTCCCAGAGAGCAGTTTCCAGGCTCTTGACCTCACATGGAAAGGTTCTGGCTTAGGTAGTAGATGGCCATCAGCTGTGACTAGCTGGCCATCAGCTGTTACTGGTTAGCCTTGAGCCATTGATATAACGGTGGTGGCTCCAGTAGGGGGTTGGTCGGTGGGTTGTTTGGCAGAAAAGCTGAAGGCAGATTGTTGATCCTGTGCCTCCTGCTTCCTGTATCTCCAACCCAGCAGCGAGTGATAATATAGTGGTATGACTCCCCTATCTATGGTTCCGTGGGTGTTCCTTTTTGACCTCACCATATCCTGTGTTCTTGTGTGGGAGCAGAGACCCTGCATGACATCCAGTTTATTGGTTTGTTTGTTTGTTTGTTTCATTTGTAGATTCTTCCTTTGGTGTACTGTCTAGGTAGGAACTGTCCATCAACCTCTAGATCCAGGAGATTTTCTCCTATGTTATCTTCTAGAAGTTTCATAGTTTTATGTTACACATTTGAATGTATGATGCATTTTGAGGTACATGTGTTTTTTTTCTTCCTATGTATATCTAATGCTGCAGCACCATTTGTTGAAAAGACAATTGTTTTTCTTTTTCATTAAAATGCTTTTGTAACTTTGTCAAAAATTAGCTGGCTATACATATGTGGCTATACATATGTGGGGCTGTTTCTGGTTCATTGATCTTTGCCTCTATCCCTCTAACACCACCATGGTCTTGGTTTGTGGCTGTGTAAGTCTTGAGGTCACGTAGAATCATCTTCCTAACTTATTCTTTTTCAAAATTGTTTTGATATTCTAGTTATCTTATGCATTTTAGAATGATCTTGTCTCTATGTACATGACAATTTGATGGAATCTTTATGAGAATTGCATTAAAACTATATCAATTTGAGGATACTTGACTTTTTCCATGTTGAATCTTTCAATCCATTTAAATATTATTTCTCTCAATTCATTTAGATGTTATTTAATCAGCATTTTGTAATTTTCAACATGAAAGTACGTGCTTTGGGAGCGGAGGTGCCAGCAGGAAGAGGAACCGATGCCAAGCACTGCCTGCATCCACACAGCTGCACTTTGATTGGCTCCACCTGGCTTTCCAGGTGAGGCGTCATCTAGCTATGCCTTTGGGGTTGAGATCAGGTGCGGGAAGACGCTTGCATGCATGCGTGCGAGAGAGCCCTGTGATCAGGTGCCGGCCCTCATTGAGGCTGTGGGACGCTCCACGCTGGCCCTCACCCTGGTCTTCTGGGAACGCTTTTCTGGGACATTTGTGGTGCGTCAGTTCACTCCTTACATGTCTCGTGCCCCCAACTACAATGGGATTGTACTTTTAATTTGAGTTTCTAAGTATACCTTTCTAGGATACAGAAAGTCAATAGTTTGTTCGTTTGTTTGTTTTTGGTGTGATCTTGTATAGAGACTTTGCTGAATTAACTTTACTTCTAGGAATTTGTTTCTAGATACTTCGGAATTTCCTATATAGATATATTATCTGCAAACAGGGAGAGGTTTTTCTTTCCTAATTCTTATGCCTTTTGTTTCCTCTTCTTGCCTTACTGTGCAAATTTAACTTACAGAACCATGCTGAAGGGCAGTGATGATTGTGGACTCCCTTACCTTGTTCCTGATCTTTGGTGGGAATGTTTCACTCTTTCATAACTAAGTGTGATATTTGCTGTATGTTTTTTGTAGATTTCTGTATCAATTTGTGGAAGTCCTTCTATGTCCTTATTTTTTCTGAGAGTTTTTATTGTGAATAGGTGTTGATTTTTTTCCAATGCTTTGTTTGCATCAATTGGTATTATCATGTAATTTTTCTTCTTTATCCTGTTGATATAATGCATTACATTAATTGCTTTTTCAATTTTGAACTAGCTTTGCATACTTGGAATAAACACTAGTTAGTCATGATTTATAATCTTTTTATATATACTGAATTATATTTACTAATAGTCTTTTGTTAATAATCTGGATTTATGAAGCATATGGTCTGTACTTTCTATGTATTGTCTTTCTCTGGTTTTGATAAATACTACTGGTTTCATAAAATGAGTACGGAAGTTTTTCCCCTTTTATTTTGGAGGAGATTGTGTAGAATAGATGTTAATTCTTCTTTAAATGACTGATGGATTTTGCCAGTGAAACCACCTGGTCCTGAAAATTTCTTTTTTGAGTTTTTAAATTAAAAGTTCAGTTTTCTGAATAGTTACAGTGCTATTCAAATTATCTGTTTCAGATGAGGTCCGTTGTGGTAGTTGGTACTTTTCCAGGAATTGGTCCATTACATCTAAGTAGCCAAATGGAGTAGTTATAGTATTACCTTATTATGCTTTTGTTTTGTGTAGGGTCTGTACTGGTATCTTCTCTTTTATTGATTTTCTTTATTGCCGATTTTTTTTCAATCCCATTGATTTTCTGTTCTTATTATTTCTTCCCTATACCCGCCTTATATTTTTAATTTTTTTTTCTAGTTTGAGTGGCTTAGATTTTTGAGATTTTCCTCTTTTCTAATGTAAGTATGTCATGCTATACATTTCCTTCTCAGAATTACTTTAGCTGCCTCCAACAAGTACTGATGTTATATTTTCATTTTCATTTAGTTCCATGTATTTAAATTTTTTTTTCTTTAGTCTTTTATCTTTGGCTTACTTACTTCGATGTGTGTTGTTAGTTTCCAAGTGATTAGAGATTTTCCTTTTATCTTTATGTTATTGATTTGTAGTTTGATTCCATTGAGGTCAAAGAACAAATTCTATATCATTTTAATTTTTTAAAATTTGTTGAGATTTATTTTATGGCCCAGTATATGATCTAAATTGGCATTTGTTTCTTGAGTCCTTATGAAGAATATGTATCCTTGTGCTATTGATTTGAATAGCTATAACTATTATATATATATATGTATAATATATATATATAATATATATATATAATATATATATATATAACAAAAAAAATCAGAGAAATTACCACTGTCCTTAGATCCTGAGGACCTATTTTACCCTTTTTTCTCCACCTTTGTCTTATGACTCTTAAAGAAAAACAAATAAACAACAACAAAAAAATCCAAACACAGAAAAGAAACATAAAAAACAAAAACAAGTCAGATCATGGGTAAAAGCCATGAAGAAACAGTTTACTGTAGAGGATATACAGATGGCAAATAAGTACATGAAAGGATGTTCAATATCACTAGCCATTAGGGAAATGCAAATTAAGACCATGAAGAAATACCATTACATATCTATTACATCAGCTAAAATAAAACATAATGACAATACCAAATGCTGGCAAGGATGCAGAGAAACTTCATCTCTTATGCATTGCTGGTCAGAATATAAAATGCTATAGTCAGTTTGAAAAATAATTTAGCAGTTTCATGAAAAAAATGCTAAATATACACTTGCCATATGACCCAGCAGTCACATGTTTGGACAGTTATTCCACAGAAATTAAAGCACACAAAAACCTGTCTGTGAATGTTTATAGCAACTATTTGTAATAGCCAAATCTAGAAGCAATCAAAATGTCCATAGACAGGTGAATGATTCAACAACCACTGCTACTGTTACACTATAGAATACTGCTCTGCAATAAAAGGGAATTGCCTGTTGATACATGCAGCAACATGGATGGATCTCAAGGGTATTATTCTGAGTGAAGAAGCCTATTTCACAAGGTCACATACTGTTTGATTCTATTCGTATAACATTCTATAAATGACAAAATTATAGCGAAAGAGAACATGTTAGTAGTAGTCAGGATTTAAGGATGGTCTATTTAGATTCCTAAAGCTACTGTAACAAAGTACCACAGACCAGGTAGCTTAAAACAACAAAAAATTATTCTCACATTTGTGGAGGCTAGCAGTCTGAAATCTATCTAGTTGTCGGCATGGTTCCCCCTGGAGATTTTGAGAAAGAAATCGTGCCATGCGTCTCCTAGCTTCCAGCAGCTGCGGACAACCCTTGGCATTTCTGGGCTTGCGGCTGTATCACTCCAAGTTCTGTCTCTTTCTTCACATGACATTCTTCTCTGTGTTTTTGTGTGTCCTCTCTTCTTCTTATGAGGGCAACAATCATTGAGTTTAGGTTCTACCGTTAAATATAGGATGATTTTTATCTCAACATCCTTAACTCTTTCTGAAAAGACCCTATGTCCAAATAGCATCACATTCTGAGGTTCTGGGTAGAAAGGATTTTTTGAGGGATGCTATTCAACCCACTATAGATGGCAAGGATGAAGAAAATGAATGTGACTATAAAGGGGGATCTTTGCATTGAAGGAATAGAACTATATCTTGATTATATTGAGGGTTACATGACTAACATTTGCAATAAATGGTATAAAATTTTAAACATTCATTGTGCCGATATCAATTTTCTGATTTGATATTCTATTATAATAATGGAAGATGTAGCCATAGGGGGAAAAAAGGTAAAGGGTACATGGGACCTCTGTGTGTGCTATCTTTGTAACTTCTTGTGAATCTAGTATTATTTCAAAATAAGTCATAAATAGAGTCTAGTATTTTTTTATAGATGATAATTACATTTCTCCTAACTATGTGTAAATATCCCTTGTCTTCTTTTGTGTTAATATAAGAAAGAAATCCTGCCTCTTCAATTATGGATAAAAAACCTTGATGATTGCTAAAGTGTCATGAGTCATGTGTTCAATATTATAATAGATTGCTTATGTTGTCACAGAGTTTATATATCTGTTCAGATTGCTGTAAGAGTGAGATCCAATAATTGTCTTACTGGCCGCTCCCGAATTGAATATCAGGCCTACACTGTCATTTTCTACAAAATGAAGCTAAGTTAAAACCCAAATTAACTGTGTAGTGTCATATTGCATCATATATAGTCAAAAATCCTTTCTACCCTCAAACTGCTTTATATATATATTTAATGGGTTTAGTTGAAAAGAGGATGATAAAACAATTGAATATTTCTTTTAAACACTGAAGCTTTGTAAAAAGGGAACATATACAATCTCTATATTTGCATACACCTTTTACAAAATACATGAAATAGAATATTGTCCAGGGAACATTATTAGCACTTGAAATTTCCAAGAAAAACAAAAAAGAAGAAATAAATAAAAGAAAATCTCCAGTGGTAAATGTGTCATTGAAAGTGATTCAGGGTGGTGAACACACAATGGGATATATAGATGATGTATTACAGAATTGTACACCTGAAATCTATGTAACTTTACTAACAATTGTCACCCCAATAAACTTTAATAAAAAAAGAAAGTGATTCAAATATGCCATTAGCAAAATAACTACTTGAAAATTATTTTTCTCACTAAAAATTTTTGAATTTTAGACAATAGTTCAGTGGTTACCAGGGGATAAAGAGAAAAAGGGGATAACTAGAAGAGGTAATGGGGGTCAGAGATATGGTGATGGAAGAACTGACTCTGGGTAGTGAACACAATGTGATAGTATATAAATGATGTATGAGTGTTACAGAATTGTACGCTTGAAACCTGTGTAATTTTACTAACTATTGTCACCCGAACTAATTTTATTAAACATTTTTTTTTAATTTCTAAAGTATGTAGAAAGATTTCTCCATGGCTTAAAGCCACATGATAGTTATATTTAGGTAACTGACTGGCAGGTGTCTGTTTTATTAGAAATGAGATTCCTCCTCCCCTGTCCACCTCAAATTGATCACAAAATAAGTTACCAAGGAGAACTTAGACCTGATTAGGATTGACAGTTCTTTTCAGAAAAAAGCTCCATAGGTGGAATCAAAATGTTCTAAGGGAAAGAAAGCTATAACAGGAAAGAACTGCAAAGATAGGAAGAAATAATCACAACTCAGGTTGTGGATTGTTTGTAAGAATGATGATGCTATTTTCTAATTAGACGAGTTTCAAATTTTGTACTTAAAGACAGAAATGAGCCATGAATTATTATTTTTAAATATTCTTAATCTCAATGGTAGCAGGCTTACAGTGAATTTTTAAATGATTCCTTAGTAACATAGCATAAATAGTAATATCAAGTTAGTACACTGCACTTATCTAGTATCTTTAATGTCAAAACATTAAAAGATATTTAACAGATTAAGTGCCTCAGCTTTCTGGTAGAACTCACAAAGGTGGTAGAAATCTTAAAAGCATTAGCAGTACATTGCAATCTAGTCACCAGTGAGGTGAAGTGTATGATTTATTTTTCAAAATCAAATCAAGTTAAAGTGACCAGTAAAAAATAATGAAATAAGGAAAAAATGTGAAACATATTTTATGAATAATTATTGAACCAAATGTGAAAATCATTAGATAAACCATTTCAAATTCAGGATTTTACTCAGGATTCAATGTTTCAGTACCCTTACTATGCAGACTTATTGACTGTTTTCGTCAGCTCTGGCTACTGTAACAAAATACCACAGACTGTAAGGGTGTGGCTTAAATAACAGATTTGTGTCTCACAGTTCTGGAGGCTGGAAAGTCCAAGAACAAGGTGCCAACAGATTCAGGTCCTGGAAGGGCCTCTTGCCTGGCTTGTGTGCTGTGTGCTCAATGGCCATTCCTTCATGCTCAAACGTGGGGAGAGAGATGTGTCTTCCTCTTCTAAGAACACGGATCCCGTCATGAAGTCCCCACTCTCACAACGTAATCTAAACTTAATCGCACCTGTATATATCACTGCATTGGGTGGGGTTAGAGCTTCAAAACATGTAGTCTATAGCATTGACCACTATAGCATTGACCACTACACAGTGTGGTGTTGGAAGTGATTGGTGATGAGTTAGTTAGGAATGAGATTTTACAGTGTTTTAAGCTTTACTTTGTGAATTTCACTGTAATACAATAAACTAACAGGGAAAGATTATTTTTGTTTATGTTTTTAAGATGATTGTGCATATTAACTTAAATTTCAGGCTACTGGATGCCATAAGTTAGTTAATGACTGAATCCAGAGTAACTTAAAATCAAACTTTCTTTTTAGAAAAATGTCTCCTCAAGTCCTCTGCCCATTTTTTAATTGGGTTGCTTGTTTTTTTGGAGTTGAGTTGAGTAAGTTTTTTATAGATTTGTGATATTAATCCCTTATCAGATATATCATTGGCAAGTATCTTTTCCCATTCAGTAGGATCCCTTTTCGTTTTATTGATGGTTTCCTTTGCTGTGAAAAAACATTTTAGTTTGATGTAATCCTACATGTTTATTTTTTCTCTTACTTCCCTCGCTCGAGGGGATATATCAGTGAAAATCTTACTCCGGGTAATGTCCATGAAGTTTCTTCCTATATTTTCTTCTAGATATTTTATGGTTTCAGATCTTACATTTAAGTCTTTAAGCCATTTTGAATTTATTTTTGTATATGGTGTAAGGAGGTGGTCCAGCTTCATGTTCTTGCATGTGTCTGTCCAGGTTTCCCAACACCACTTATTGAACAGACTGTCTTTACCCCATCGTACATTCTTGCTTCCATTGTCGTAGATTAGATGGGCATATAGGCATGGATTTACTTCTGGACTCTCTATTCTGTTCCATTGATCTATGTGTCTATTTTTATGCCAGTACCATGCTGTTTTGATTACTGTAGCCTTGTAGTATAGTTTGAAATCAGGTATCGTTATACCTCTCACTTTGTTCTTATTTCTCAAGATTGCTGAGGCTATCCGGGGTCTTTTATGGTCCCATATAAATTTTAGGATTATGTGTTCTATTTCTGTAAAAAACGTCGTTGGTAGTTTGATAGGAATTACGTTGAATTTGTATATTGCCTTAGGCAGTATGAACATTTTAACTATATTAATTCTTCCTATCCATGAACATGGAATGTGTTTCCATCTATTTATGTCTTCTTTCATTTCTTTCTTCAGTGTCATATAATTTTCTGAGTACAGATCTTTTACATCTTTGGTTAGATTTATTCCCAGATATTTTATAGTCTTTGCAGCAATTGTAAATGGAATTTTTTTTTCTTCTGATATTTTATCATTGGTATATACAAATGCAACTGATTTCTGAATATTAATTTTATATCCTGCTACTTTACTAAATCATCTATCAGTTCTAATAGTTTCTTGGTGGAGTCTTTAGGGTTCTCTATATATGTTATCATATCATCTGCATATAATGATAATTTTACTTCCTCCTTACCAATTTGGATGCCTTTTAATTATTTCTCTTGTCTGATTGCTGTGGCTAGAACTTCTAGCACTATGTTGAATAGAAGTGGATAAAGTGGGCAACCTTGTCTTGTTCCTGATGTTAGGGGGGATGGTTTTAGCTTTTCCCCATTGAGTATGATGTTAGCTGTGGGTTTGTCATATATGGCCTTTATTATGTTAAGATATGATCCCTCTATTCCCACTTTCTTAAGGGTTTTTATCATAAAAGATTGCTGTATTTTATCAAATGCTTTTTCTGCATCTATTGGCCCCCTTGTTCCTTTAACCCCCAGCCCAAAGGGCCTTCCTATCTAAAGTCCTCTTTGACTTTCCATGTCAGGATACATCTCTTAAGTCATAGTTCTCTGTTTAACACTTATTTTATTGTAGTAGAATTATTTAACTATTGGTCCCCAACACTAGTCAGTTAGCTCCTTAAGAAGAAAGACTGTGTTCACCCACTGCCTAGTGCAGTGCTTGGTGCATCTGACAGCCTTTTGTTCCAAATTGTCTTTATAACAAACAGCCTAGGAACATAGTGCTAGTAAAAGGCGAAATATTTTATTAACCAATGTCACCCCAATAAATTTAACTTAAAAAAAAAGAAAAAGAAAGAAAATAGAGCTAGTGTCTATTTCCAGGGAAAAGGTGTATATATATATACATATATATATATATATATATATATATATATATATATATATATATATATATTTCCCTGGATAATAAAGATAATGTCCCCCTCCCAGGCAAAGGACAGATATGCTTATAGTCCATTGTAAAAGATTTGACTCCCCTAAGCCCAGGGCACCTCAGCTGTGATTCAGACCCACTGCATACACAGTAAGTATCTGAACCACTTCATATTGTCCCCACGGGTCTTGGGGTTTAAGAAAAAGATGATAACAATACAAAATCTAATCATGTCACTGTGCCCATGAGTAATAGCGACCTTTGGCTCTGTCCTAGAAATGTAAACCTCTTCTGAAAACATCCATGAAACTATAACAGGTGAATTTATTCACATTCAAGAATAGTAAAATCTCAGACCCTACACATTTATTGATATTAGGTACTCGGTAATTGTGCGCTAAATGTGTTTCATTGAATTATTGGTGGCAAACAAAATACAAATACAAAGCCTAATGGATCATTCAATCTACATTTCTCTTCACCCACTTAACACATTAGTGATTTGAGGTTCAGGGAAGTTAAGTTACTATTCTCTGCGGTGATGATTAAAACATATTTCTGCAAACACTTAATCCATGAGGATTTATTAAATTTTGTCATTTTTGTTTTATTTGGAGTACATAATGAATTTTATGATCACGTAGAAAATTATTATACTACCATGTCATGTCAGTGCTGATATTTATGATTAGCATTTGTAATCACATTGACATCATGATGTATATCTTTAATTATTCAGAATGATGAGAAATGAAAAAACAAGACAATATGTACATAATGAATTCATAATAAGATAAAGTGAAGTTTTCTAGTAATTCAATTACAAAAAAAATAGAAGAATTAATTTTTCAAATGATCTGTGTTAGGATAAGCATATACATTTTGGCAAATCTGTATAATACAACACATTAAATCAATGTCATTGATTTAAATTTTATTGATTTTTAAATTATCATATTCTATTGATAATTTTATTTTTAAACCTATCTGAGCTGTGAACATGAGATATTTATACTTATATTTTGTATGTAATATTATATTCTAATAATATAAATTAACAGGGATAACTCACAAGAAAGTTTTCTAAAGAAATCTGTACATGTATATTTATATTTCAGTAATTCTGTTCCAAGCCAAGAAGTCAGTTAAAAACAAAATACAAAATATAGATTATATTGAATCCAGGGTCTTTCTATTGTGTTGTTTTGATTTCCTTATCTTTACTACTTCTCAAAAGAAGAATAAGAGAAAAAATTCCTCTTGTCTATTAAACATGGATGAAGTGAAACTTAATTTCAGAATCTAAAGTTATTTAGTTCTAAAGGCCTATCAGTGATCTGTTAGTTGAGATTCAAATGTGTATTCCACTGACAAAAGGATATGGCAAAAAATATAAATCACTGTCTTATTATTGCTTACTGATTCTATATTGGAATATATTTGAATGCAGATTTGTGAAAATAAACACTTAGCTAAATTTTATACAAACATTTTTTTTTATTTTAAGATAATTAAACACATAATTAATATTCTCTCTTATCAAACATTCAAAATATTTAAAGTTAAAAGTGATAGTTTTGGACATAATCTCACCTTCTAGTAAAGTTAGTATATGTTTTCTTTGGTTTATTTATTTAAATTATTGTTTATCAGATGTAGTTTAGTTACTCCATGCTCATTCTTGTGATACAAGATATTTATCCTCAGACCTCTTCCCACATATCTCTATTGTACTTCTTCCCTTTATTGTTGCTATCATTATGAGATGATAGAATAAATAAAACATCCCTAGGAATGTCTTAATTTATGTAAAAATGGATAGAAACATATTTTCAATTTCTGTGTATTTTGAACTGATTTTACGTTTTGAATTTAATTAATGACTGGTGATAACATAACTTGCCCCACAACAGTGTCGACTCTTCTCGATGGCAGAGCCAGAAATATATATTTTTTTGCCAAATGTTAAACTTTAAGATTTATTTTCCTTAAAAAGTAGTAACATTTTGTAACCAATAATTGAAATACTTTTGCTTTTTAAATATAAATTTTAACAACAGAACCCTGCCAAAGAAACCTGGGTTGGCTTAATGTTGTATGGAGAATTTTTCTGATACTTGTTATATGGAACTAAATCTGGGTTTCTTAAGGGAATATGTATTGGTAAGAAGCAGAAGGCATTTCAAAGGAAACAAAAATCTAACTACACCTTTGTTTGAATAATAATGATGTAATAAATTAGCAAGCCCAAATTTTAATTTTTGAGACTCGAAATCTACTCGTTACTTCTTATTAATTGTGGAAATTTCTGCAACCTAGTGTCAAGAGAACTGGTAGAAATAATATTTAATAATCCCTAAATTCTGGGAGGCAGGTGGAGGAAAGATCTGAGGGGTCATGGGGGCTCATTTCGTTACTCATTTAGAGAGTTTAGTTGAGAATGTGTTTAGCTGGAGAGAAGAATATGGTGATTCTAGCCCCTGTGTTCAGAGGCTGACCCATTCTAACCAGGCCACTGTTTTGACAAGGAAAACTTCCATTGTCACAATTCACATCGATCTCCCTCCTCCACCTTGTTCCTATAAAAATGTAATACAGTATGGAGACAGGAATCTTCTCCCTGGAACACTGGCCATGTTGCATGGGGATTATTTTTGCTTGCCCAGCATAAGCTCTACGATAATTAGATTTCCTGGATATCCACATACACCACACATTTCTCTACAGTCTTTTTTAATCTAATAAAATTCTTTCATATCTGCACCATACACACACACACAGCACCATCACCACTACCAAATACAAATTGGTGCCAGAATAGGAAAATGCTCTATGTGTAATCTTAATATACATGAATACAATACATATGTTGTTTTCATTGAACTTTGTTTAAGAAAGGGATAGCAACTGATCTGTAACTTATCTATATCCTCGAGATGCCCAGGCCAGGGAAAAATCATGAAGTCAAAACTTGTAAACATACTAATCTGCACTTCACTTGTAGTATTTATTAGTGGAAATATTACTTTATCCTTGGAATTCTTTTAGTGAAGTATGTTTAGGCTGCTTATACATTTGGAATTAATTGATTTATGGAGCATGGCCTGTTGAAACATGTCAGTGGCTATTTCTTAATTGTTTAAGCACAAAATAAAAACATTTTGTGACTGAAATAGCTATCTTTGTTGAATTGAATTAATGCCTGTATGCATTGCTTAGAATCCTCAAATATTAAATCTAGGCCAGCACTGATTTTATGCTCAAAAAAAAAAAAAAAAAAAAAGATCAAGAATCTTGACAGTCCCAGAGGTCTGCATACTTTCTCTGTGCCTCACCATTTGCTGTATTCTTTGTATTTTTAGTTAAGTGTGATACCAGAAAATATATGTGATTCCTATGAATGTGGTTTGACAATCAGCCCCTTTGCATTATTTCAGTTATATTTTGACAGTCTTTCTTTTAAAGAAGAATTGTTCTTTGTTGAGAGAAACGATTAATGTTGGTATTGTAGCCACTATGGCAGCCTAAGGGGAAGCCTTCCTAGGGGAAGTATGTTTGATATACAGGGATGGCAATTGCTTGCTGGTGTGATCTTAGGTGTCTTGAAAATCCTCCAACTTGTGGAAAAAAGTATCTACGCTTTATGAATCCTTATTGAGTACATGGCATGGGCCAAGTCTTTTCCCTAGATTATGTTGTTCATTCATAAGAACAAACACCTGAGTCATATAATAATATCCCCTTTGGATGATTAAGAAAACTGATGCTTAGAGAGGCAAGCAAACTCTTATTTGGGAATACTGGTTGTTATCAATGAAAGGGAGACCCTTCCATTCAGGGATGTTTAAATTTGTGTCAACTTGACTGGGTGCTCAGATATTTGGTTAAACATATTTCTGGGTGTGTCTGTGAGGGAGTTTTTGGATAAGATTATAATTTGAATCACTAGACTTAGTAAATCTCTCTCCAATGTAGGTGGGAATTGTTTGTTCCCACCTACAGACAAAATGTTGAGCACATGAATATAACAAAAATGTAGAGAAAGAGAGAATTTGCTCTCTCTGCTTGACTGTTTGAGCTGGTGCGGTGTTTTTCTCCTGTCCTTGAACTGAGACTTACATCATTAATACTTCTGGTTCTCAGGCCTTCAGACTCAGACTGAAACTATGCTGCTGGGCCTCCTGGGTCTCCAGCTTACAGACTGCAGATTGTGGGACTTCTTAGTCTCCAGAATTGTATGAACCAATTACCTATATATCTCTAGATAGATAGATAGATAGATAGATAGATAGATAGATAGATAGATAGATAGATAAAGATTTATACCTACATACCCTATTGGTTCTGTTTTTCTGGAGATTTTTGTAATGAGAAGTTTTAGAGAAACAGAATTTTAAAGTTTTGTGAATTGGTTCTGAGGTTTCTGGAATTAACTCTTTAATATGATTAGATTTAAAAATGTGAATGACCCTATTTCTAGTAGTCAAGGTAGCACTGATAGTTATAGCATGAACTGATAATACTGATACACAAAACGTCTGCATTGACTAATTCTAATCAACTACTTACAAGAAGCAGGGAGCTTGAGTTCGGTGTCTGTGTGTATGATACTTTTGAACATTTGTGGAAAACTAACAAATGAAATGAGATTGAATGGTTGCTTCTAATGTTGCTAGAAAAGTAGTGAAAGGAAAAGATGAGCTCAAGGATTTGCATTTCTAGCTCAAGTATTTCATAAATGACCTAAAAGCTTCTGCATGTTCCCTGAAGGAGAACTTTATCTCCTATAGTGTCAGGGTGGAGATTGCTGAAAATCAAACACAGAATTTCATCATGTGCTAACTGAATCACAACACAAGTTGAGCTCACAGTGTCGCAGGATGCCTACTTTTAAAATAATGGCATTGATTAGGGAAGACTGGGATCTTGTAAGCAAGGAAGGAGATGTGTAGGAAAAACTTGGTAAAACTGGAGATGTCAAGCCCACACTTCTGAAGAGTTTTCTTTGCCAATGAAAGCAGCCTCCCATCCTCAGCAGAAGTGGACTCCCCGCCACAGTGATACCAGCTTGTCCATCCCTATCACCTGAGTCCCGTAGATATTAGTTCTGTGTAATCTGAGGAAACTGGAATGGCCTTTCCAAAGGCAATTGCCAAGAAAGGCAATACTGATTATCCTCAGGACCTAGCCCTATTGTCTTTCTATCCTTCTTTGTCTCTATATGTATAACTAGACTCAGGTCCTAGCAGGCCTCTGAGTGTGACTCTTAACGAGGTGTACTGAACTCAAAAATTGCTATTTCTAATTTATACAGACAGAAACCAGTGACTGTGTGTAGAAGTTGATACTAGGGTGTGGGATAATGGTGCAAGAATATAAAGTTGTATCAGGCTGAACTTAGTGATATGGTCTCACTAAGCAAAGATTCTGCATTTGATATTGCAACTTGGAGAGTTGGAAAGGGTTCTGGCAGTTTTGTTGGTTGGTTGGCTGAAACTTGGGCCAATAGGTGGCCTACAATGAGTTTAGTGGAAATGTGGAATCTCTCTTGGTTTAATGTAAAGGAAGGGATTCAAAGACTTGGGAGCATTTCCGGATATTAGAATGGATTTCTTATTTCAAACCTTCTCACCCACACTAAGAGGGTCCAAAAAACATACCCTTCACCAATGCTGTAAAAAAAATAATAATAAATTTGTGAGGGGAACCTTGGTTTCCTTGAAGAGCTCTATGATCACTCTTTGCAGGCCTCACAGTGGAAACTGCTGCCATAGAATTGGGAAACCCAAATGCAGTGGGAGTAATTGGATCCCCAGGTGGCAGTGGCCAGATGTGGCTACTCAGTTGCCAAAGGCAAAGTATCATAGGTGTGGTTAGCATAATGGATAGTAGGGTCAAAGCTACAATCCGAGTACTCTGACTCATGCAAACTTGTAGTAATTGATCACGGGTTCCTAGAAGTGGAATAGATGGGAGATTTGCTAAATGCTTACTTGATCTATATCAGCAGAAAAATTATAGGTAAAGTGAACAAAATTCTACCCTGAATCAAAAACAGAATCATGGTTCCTCAATTAATTCCCAGGTTTAGGCCAAATTACAGACCCAGAATCCATTGAATGAAGGGGAGACTGGGTCCCCTTAAGAATGGACACTGGTAAACTACCAAATCTTTATACTATTAATCCTTCTCTCAGCCTTCCCTAATGTGTTCTATGGACTTTTTCCAGGGTTAGTTCTGCATTAGGGAAAATTAAATAATCAGACCCTTTGGGGACTACTGGATCTGAACTGACACTGATTCCAGGAGATCCAAAATGTCACTGTGGCCTACCAGTCAGAGTAAGGACTTGTACAGGTCAAGTGGTCGATGGAGTTTTAGCTCAGGTTCATCTTACAATCTGTTCAGAGTGTCCCCAAACCCATCTGGTGGTTATGGTAACTTCTAAAATGTATAGTAACTTCTAGAATGTATAATTGGAATGGCTATACCTAGAATCTGGCAGGATCCCCACAGTTGGTTCCCTGAGTTAGGGAGTGAGGACAGTTATGGTGGGAAAGGCCAAATGGAAGCCACTAGAACGGCCTCTACATAGGAAAATGGAAAATCAAAACCGGTACTACATTCCTGGAGCGATCACAGAGAGAGTGCCACCATCAAGTACTAGAATAATACAATGGGTGGTGATTCCCACTACATCCCCATTCTCTGGCCTGTGCAGAAGACAGATCTTAGAGAATTACAGTGGATTATCACAAACTTTACCAGGTGGTGACCCCAATGGCAGCTGCTGAACAAAATGTGGTTTCATTGCTTGACCAAATTAACACCTACCCTGGTAACTGGTATGTAGCTGTTGATCTGGAAAATGCCTTTTTTTATCCATCTCTGTCAGTGAGTCACACCAGAAACAGTTTCCTTTCAGATAGCAAGTGCAGAAATACACTTTCACTGTCCTACCTCAGGGGGATATCAACTCTTCAGCCCTCTGTCATAATTTAGTTTGCATGGAGCTTGATCACTTTTCCATCCTGTGAGAGATCATGCTGGACCATAATGATGGCATATGCTAATTGGACCTCGGGAGCAAGACGTAGCAACTGCTCTAGACTTACCAGTAAGATATTTGCATGCCAGAGGTTGGAAAATAAATCTGAAAAAATTCAGGGACCTCTACCACAGTGTAATTCCTAGGGATTCGGTGCTTTGAGGCATGTTGAGGTACCCCTTCCAAGATGAAAGATAAGTTGTTATATCTGCCTGTCGTACAGCCAAAACTGAAGCACGACACCTCATGTACCTCTGGATTTAGGAGGCAACATATTTATAATTTGGGTGTGTTACTCTGGCCTGTTTACCCAGTGACAATGAGAAGCTGTTAGTTTTAAATGAGGCCCAGAACAGGAGAAGGTTCTCTAACAGGTCCAGGCTGCTGTATAAAATGCTCTGCTGCTTGGACCTTATAATCGGGTAGATCCCTGGTGCTTAAAGTGTCTGTCAGATACAGTTGTTGTTTAGAACCTCTCGCAAGCCCCTAAAAGGTGAGCTGCATTGTACACCTTTAGCATACTGGAGCAAATTCCTGGAATTCTCGCAAAGAGCTACTTTCTTTTTGAGAAACATCTTTTGGCTTGCTCCTGGATCTTAGTAGAGACTGAATGCTTAACTGTGGGCCATCAAGTTACTATGACTTGAGCTGCCCGTCATGAATCGAGTATTATTTGACCCACAAAGCCATAAAGTTGGGCATGCACAGCATCAAATCATTATAAAATGGAAGTGGCATATATGTGACTGGGCCTGAGCTGACTCTGAAGAAACAAGTAACAAGAAGTGGCCCGAATGCCTATGGTCCCCACTCCTGCTGCAGTGAATTCTCTCTTCCCAGCCTGCACCTATGGCTTCACGGGGAGTTCACTACAATTAGAAGAGAAGATCTTGGCCTGATTGACAATGATTTTGCATGATATGCAGGCACCACTGAAAAGTGGACAGTGGCAGTACTGCAGCCCGTTGTGAGATATCCCTGAAGGATCTGGTGAAGGGAAAGAGAACTTTAAGAAGTGCATCTGATCACTCCTGAAAGAGAAATGGCCAGAGTGTGATTATATACTGATTCGTGGGCTATGGCCACCAATTTGGCTGGATGGTCAGGGTATCTGGAGGGACATGATTGGAAAATTGGTGACAAGGAAATCTGGAGGAGAGATATATTGGTAGACTTATCTGAATGGGCAAAAGACATGAAGATTTTTGTGCCCCGTATGAATGCTCACTAAAGGGTGACCTCAGCAAAGGAGGATTTTATTAATCCAGTGGTTAGGATTACCCATTCTGTAAATACCAGTCAGCCTCTTTCCCCATCATCCCTATCATTTCCCAATGGGATTATTACGAAAGTGGCCAGGGTAGCAGGCATAGAGGTTATGCATGTGCTCAACAACATGGATTTCCACTCACGAGGGCTGACCTGGCTACAGCCACTGCTGAGTGTTCAGTCTGCCAGCAGCAGAGACCAACACCGAGTCCCTGGGCACATTTTCCCTGGGTGATTAGCTACCTACCTGGTGGCAAGTCGGTTAGATTTAACTATATCCTTCCTGGAAAGGGCAGTGTTTTGTCTTTACTGGAATACAGATTTACTTTATACAGATTTTCATTTCTGCACACAATACTTGTGTCAAAACCACCATGCTCCGGGACCTACACTACAGGCCTTTCTGTGTCTCTGGCTTGCAGATGGCAGGTTGTGGGGCTTTTACGCCTCCGCCTCCATAACAGCATAAACCAATTCTGCATAATAAATCATATATACATATATATACACACACATATACATATATATTCTCTATTGATTCTGGGCAGAAACAGTAAATAGATTTTACCCAACCATAGCCTAATATAAGTGTTCCGAGCATATTTCAGGTAGGCTAGGCTTAGCTGTGATGTTTGATAGGTTAGTTAGGTGTATTAAATGTATTTCAATTTATGACATTTCAATTTGTGATGGATTTATTGGGATGTAATCTCATAGTAAGTTGAGTATACACACACACACATACACATACACACTCACACACCACAGAATCTGAATGTATTCATAGTCATGTGACTAACAAATTTTCACATTATACTTTATGGTTACAAAGAACTCATTAATTTGCTTATATTTTAGAAAGAAAGAATAGATAACAAACATAAACCTATAAATCTCAGGAAATTATAAGTGAAATAGAACCATGGGAGCGGATCAAGGGATACATGAGGATGAGGACTCTTTTAGACATGGTGATCTAGAATATGGAGATATTTGAGATAAATCCTACATAAAAGGAAAGAGACGGAGGGAGGGGAAAGAGAGAGAGAAAAGATAAAGAGAAGAGAGGGAGCCAAAAGAGAGAGAGGGTACAGGGATCAATCCTCTGGTGATGGAGTCCAGGCAGCAAGCCAATGTAGTATTCCTTTCAGCTGAAATCTGGCTGAGGTTTCTAGAGCCTCCTTCTTTTACTCTTCCACCCTCTTCCTCACCTACTCTTGGTCCTTCCCTGTTGCTATTGTCCTCATCATCTTCTTGATATATCTGCCAGGATAAAACTGGTTCCATAGGCTTCGTGTGTGCACAACTTCTATTGCTGCTGATTCTGGGATCTGCCATCTTTTCCAGTCAGTCAGGCCTCACAGTGGCATCTTCTTTGCTAAATGACTGGCCCATTAGTTCTCTGGCATCTAACCTCTTCACTCTTCGTTCATTTACCTTTCTCTTTTCAAATTTTCCTTCTCATAAAGAATGGACTTTCAGCTCTTTCTTTCTCTGTGGAAAGGATTCTACCTTTGATATATCCTCTTCATTTCTTGGGGCAGTACTCCTTGGTCAACGTTAAATAGTGTGGGGAGAAAAATCAACTTTACTGAATAAAAACAAAATACAAATACAGATGCAAACTCATTGAGAGGTATTTAGAAATGTTACTACCTTTATACATATAAATAGTGTCATATAATGTGGACTTGACTTTTAACAAATTTAAGTCTAAGGAGTTTTTTTTTTATGATTAATTTCACATCAGTCCCTCTCTTCTGCACAATTATTTCTAACATGGATAAAGTAGCAATTTACAGTTATTGTTCATACAATTCCAATCAAGACTGAAATCCTACAATGAAAGGGTAAAAAAGTAAAATTTTGTTGAAGGATAAAATGCAATGTTGGTACTTTACATTACTACAGAACCAATAAAAATGTCTCACTGTAAATTATACCGAATCTTTTTATTTATAACCACCAAGCAGGATGGTGATAAATTTCGTAGAAGTGAAAACTATATGAATGATTCGTCTGGCCAAGTAGAATTTAAATGCTTTAAAAATTCTTTCTAATTTTTTTTTTCCAAAAATCACATTAGAAAGTTTCAAACTGTTTCTTTTCAAATTCTGCTAAAAATGGAACATTCACATTTTAGCTATAATTCTTTCTTTTGTCTGATAGAGGGGTTCAATTTTAATATTAATTTTAGCCTTCTCCCTTCCAAGGAAGAGACAAACACCCTTAGATGCAGGAAAGAATCACTAACAGTCAGAAGAAACCATAAGGATTATATATTTTCTTCCTCCTGATATGCGAAATCTCAGTGGCTTTTGTGGCTATTACCTTAAAACATATGATATGTGGTCAGGGAGCATGAGGAACTGCAACATGTGAGATAAATAGCAGTGTGCTGGTTATATTTTATGCAAGGCAAATCTCAAAAGTGACAGAAAAAAAATTGTTGCATTGGCAAGTAAAACTTACGAATCTTAACTGTATATTGGAATCACTTGACGAGCTTTAAAAAGGTCCCTGGGATTTGACTTGATTGGTCTTGGATATCAATCTAGGCATCAGGATATATAAAAAATTTACCAGGTTATTCTACTCTGCATCCAAAGCTAAGAACCACTGACGTCATATTTGATTGGGATTATTTCAATTTCAATGGAAAGCTTTTAGATGAAAGATAAATAATTATAATTGTAAATAGAATATATCACATTTTCACATGTGATTCAGCTCCACTTGGACCTAAAATGGGATTAAAAATAAAGCCACAAATGAATATATAGCATTGTGTCTTTTCAAATCAAATGTATTTGATATACCTTTATAGATATTCAGTTTCAAAATATTCATTTTTACATGAAAACAAATGTGATCCTATTTGATATTATTCCTTCCTAAGGGTTGAATGTTGGTGGTTATTAATTCATTATTCTTCAGGTAGAAAGATATCTGTGGGGGGAAAAGAGACTATAAAGCAAAAGAGGAAACAAGGTTAAATTGATTATTGTTAAGCATGTTCACAGGACAGAGTCTGTAGTTTTGTTTAAAGCAGTGCGTATACTAGTTAGGCCTCTGTCAGAGGCCGATAAACTGCAATGCATTTTAATTTTGACTTTATTACATAAATTGGTATAGTTTCTTACAGTTTTCTCTCTACACATAGGTTATTTTACTTGATTATAATTACACCCCATATACTATTTGGAGCCTGATAAAATAATAGATATCATCCAGTGCAATTTACAAAAATTCTCCAGAGAATTACAACACAATTTATTGAAATGGTTGGGTCATAATTGGATATGTAGTCAATTCACCTACAATTTACATTTGCTGAGACCACTTGTAGATAATTTTAAATATAAAAGATTTTTTAAAAATATTTTTAAAAGTTCTTGTTCTCTTGCTTTTCATATAGTTAATGTTATTTTTTATATATCCTTGAAGCAAAAGTAAGTGGTCAATAGAAACAAAGTAGATGAGGGTAAAGGGGGTCGAATATATGGTGATGGAAAGAGAACTGACTCTGGGTGATGAGCACACAATGTGATATATAGATGATGTATTACAGAATTGTACACCTAAAACCTGTGTAACTTTACTAACAGTTGTCACCCCAATAAACTTTAATAACAAAAAAAAAAACAACAAAGTAAACAAAAGTGTGGAAAGAATACATGCAGTTAGTTTTTAATGAACCATAAACCATACCAAGGGACTTGGCTCTTTATATTAGGAATGTGTTTTCCATGAAGATGAGCTTCCTGCTGCCTCCCTCTGGAGGAAATGAATATATACTATATAATGTATAAATTATTTGTTGAGGTCCTAAGATCCTGCACAAGGACTTAGGTCCACAGAAGCTACCTTAACAAGTATTAAGTGCCACTCTCACATTTACTCTCCACTCACTCACTCACCCAGAGCAACTTCCAGTCCTACAAGCTCCATTCGTGACAAGTGACTTATACAATTGTACCATTTGTTATTGTTTAGACCCTATTTTACCATATATTTTTAACGTTCATAAATGTTTAGATACACAAATACTTGTCATGGTGTTACAATTGCCTATACTCTTCAGTACAGTTACATGCTGTACAGGTTTGTAGCTTAGGAGCAATAAGCTGGACAATACAGCCTAGGTGTGTAGTAGGCTGTATCATCTAGATTTGTGTAAGTGCACTTTATGATGTCTGCACAAGGACAAAATCACCTAATGACACATTTCTCAGAACGTATCTACATCATTAAGTGATACATGACTATGCTATAATATTTATATGATGCTCGTAAAAAATAACTGTTACAGTAAAGTAGTTTACATTGTTTCCTGGTGTGAAGGACAACACTTAAAAGGATATGACAAACTCATTAATATTTATTTTGAACTTGGCTAAACTACTAGTGACAATGGGAGTCTATAATTATATTAGGGAAAATAGCAACAGAAAGCACAAAGCACAATCTTACAAATTATAAGACAGAATGGGCTTTATTGGTACTTTGTACAGCTTGTAATTTATTTTATTCAAACATACCAGAAGAATACTATAACAAAATAATTTCACAATTAATAGAACCTCTATGATATTCAATATATTTTATAATAGGTACAATAGGTTCAAACAGTTACCAATATTAATCATACTATCTCAAACACTAAGCACATAGGATATACTTTTGTATGGAATAATTTGCATTCTTTTGAGCTTCATTTATGTGAAAATATTCTGTATTTTAGATACATTAAAAATAAAATACTACCTTTGGGTTCCTTGCCCAAATGTAGTTTCCCAAGGTCACCTGGCTTGCTTGTTTTGCTTATATTATTATATGGGTACCTTTCTTAAAACCCTCCCTGACTTATTTCCTAGATGGCTCTCCTGTGCTCATTTATATAGTCTTTCTGCACAGCTTTCTGGCCTCACATCCCTGTCTGAGAGCAGGTTTCCAAGCTCTCCCCTGCTCCCTGAACTCTTGGGGGCCTCAGTCACTCAGCTATCACTTGAAAAGTGTAGATGTTGCCTAAGACCAAATGATCCATGACTCTGGGGAGGAGGGGAGCAAAATGGACAAGAGAGGAGTCAAGGATAAAAGGAGAAAGAGAGAGAAGGGGGGAGAACTTTGGAAAGAAGTTAGAGGCAGAGAGATGATGGGGGTCCCTCCCAACTCAGCCCCAGAAACAGAAGTGAGCCAGAGCTGAAGACCAGTGTCCTCTACAGGCCAAAGCCCTGCCTCTCTACTAGCTCTTGTGGGTCCTCTGGCTTCGAGCCTGTACACTTCGATGAGCAAATCTTTGACATATTGGATCTACCGCTCCACAGACTCAGCCCTCTTCCTCATCTCTCGGTTCCATGCCTCCAGCCCCTGACACTCACCCTCCAGAACCTCACGCTGTGCCGGGTTTAAAAAATAAATAAAGAAATAAAATAATAATAATAAAATAAAAGACATCCACAAAGAAGGCCCAAAGGTAATTTAACTACAAAATGTATTTTTTGCCTACTATATGCCAAGCACTACGGCTTCTATGTTGATGTTTAATCTTCTTTCAAAGAGCATCATAGCAGCTTCCTTAATGTCTGTTTAAAGGTCACTAAATAGGAGGGCATTAAGTAATTAGAAAATAAATTATCCAAACTTTGTTAACTCCATGAAGAAAAGGATTGTATGTGTTTTTTATCTGGATATAAATGCGTTTTCCCCTAAGATTTCATCATTAGTATCAGGTGCTGTTTTGTATCCATCGAAGTGGGAGTCCCTTCTGTAGTTATAAAGCCATAATGGATTACACTCTAGAACCGCACATCACACTCCACACAGTGTGTCTGAAAAGGTTCCATGCTGCTGGACGGATGTTACTTCAACATTTTGAAAAAGATGGGAATTTTAAAAAGTCAGAGAGATAATTTTTAATCTTAACAAAAAGTAGAATGATTTTAGATTAAATAACGTTCAAACAGAGGACGCACATAGAGCATTTTTCACTCATTTCTTCACTTATATTCATAGTTCTTGACGTAATAATGCCTCACAGATGTAAAAGACAGTAGACTAGAATGTATAAGACATAGATTCTAAGCCTAAAATTTCAGCTGCCAGCCACTATCAGGCACCACCATGGGCAAGGATGTAGACTCCAAGCAAATCATATTCCTCATGTGTAAAGTGAGAGACTTAACCAATGGTTTATGTTATCTCAACTAAATTATAATTTTATAGTGAAACAGAAGAGTGACTCTTTCTATGCTCTATATATTTTATTTACTTACTATAAAGCCATTTAAGGGCAAATTAATACCTGGCAACATAAAAATGCAAAGATCTCTAGTCGATGAACAAGATCGAATTTCACATGGATATATTTGTGGTGCAGAACGTTGGGCTCATAGACACTCAATAAGTATTCTTTATCATTGAATAATCATAACAGTGTAACTCACTCATATGAGACCTGCTCCATCCTGTTTTTTAATGAAAGTGCTTTTTGAGGTAATAAATTATTTTATTCCACAAATTGGTAAATATGTTATTGGCTGATGAATTAGATCCAATCATAACTGATGATCTTGAGCTAAAAGGCTTATCATCCCATTATAAATCAAGCCCCTCAGTCTTTGGTCTTTCCATTTGTGTGTGTGTGTGTGTGTGTGTGTGTGTTAAGCTATTATTTGCATGCCTGAGTATTGTCATTTAAAAATACATTAGTGCTCTTAAGCACTTACTACTAAGCAACTCTAGTTGCTCTCGTTTCCAGGAGGATATGTATTAAATATTTACCATCAGAATAAATAAAAACTACACTATATACAATTACACTATAATTGTGATTATTCTAAAGTAATTTCTAAGTACATTGAACCATCTGTCAGTGCTCAGACATATGTTTTTCAGATTAAAAACAAAATTGTTAATATAGTAGCATTTTTTAAAATATAGACAAAGATGTTGTCATTGTTTAGCTAAATTAGCAAGGGAAAATCTGGAAATGCATGTTTTCCAAAGAGTAAAATCAGAGTATGTAAAATATTCTTTTTGGAAGGATCCATCCACTTGTTCATCCATTTTCCATCCATCCGTCCGTCCGTCCATCCATTCATCAATCCATCCAAGAAATATTTGTGGAAATCTGTCATGTCCTAAGTACAGTTCTAGATGCAAGAACAAAATAAAGCCTCTGCTTATATACTGTGTTTCCCCGAAAATAAGACCTAGCTGGACAATCAGCTCTAATGCATCTTTTGGAGCAAAAATTAATATAAGACTGGGTATTATATTATATTACATTACATTACATTACATAGATTTACATTACATTACATTACATTATATTATATTATATTATATTATATTATATTATATTATATTATATTATATTATATTACATTATATTATGTTATATAAAACCGGGTCTTAGGTCTTATATTAATTTTTCCTCCAAAAGACACATTAGAGCTGATTGTCCAGCTGGGTCTTATTTTTGGGGAAACATGGTAGGAATAATATATTTCCTATCAATTTATTTTGTGGTTGATTAGATAGAGTAGGCTTCTACACTTTCCAATATATATAGAATGCTAGGCGACAGACAGGGATATAGGATATTCTGGAATTGTTTGACTTACCTTTTTATCTTTGCCCTCTCTCCTTTCCCTCTCTTCCTAAATCACACCAGTTATCTTTTCCTGTGCCTTCTGTTTGTGTTACTCTTACTTACCTCGTACTGAATTAATTTATTTTACTATTCACACCCTTATAATACATTATTTTTTACTTTCAGCAATTTTTCTTACCATACCAAACTTTTCTTATAACAGATGTTTTTTTTCACTACAATTTGATTTCATTTTATTGAAAGTATAAATTGGTTACAGTTAGAAAAGTTGAGGTAAAGAGGTTACCTTTTGTGTTTTCTCTTACTGTAGTTGTTAATTTTTAAAGTTCCTTCACACATAGAAGAGAAAACCACAATAAAAATACTGTACAGTTTTAGCTTTTAAAAATAAAAGGACAAAAATACAGTGGTAAAAATGTTTGTCTAGAGGAGTACAGTTCTTAGCAAGACAGTATGGTTAAGCATGGTAGACATTTTCTCCAATTTATGTACTGATGGCTGATAACTATATGTTTCGGAACACTGAACTTGTGTGTCTTTGCAATTGGCCTTGAAGGCAGGCCTATTAAGTCTGAGGTGAAATTCGCCAGTCATTTTCAGTGCCGTATTTCCCTGCTGAGAATGTTCCAGGTAGGCATGGCATGAGACCATATGGATTGCATTCGATTGTGTATTGGAGAACAAATAGGAAAATGCTTCTATTTCTTCAAAGGAAACATTTAAAATGACTTATTGTTATGCCTCTATGCCCATTAGACCCACAAGCCTTAATATTGCTCCTCAGTGCATATGTGCATTGTTAATAAATATTAACAGTATTTCCAAAAAAATGACTACTAGTTTTATCCAAGAAAAGTATGGCATTGTAATTTAATTTATTATTCAAAAATTATGTGCTACATTTTGATTTCATTTATGAAATTGTAAGAGGACATTAAAGAATAATATGAATACTTTGTAAAACTTTATAAATCACATAATTCTAATTTCCAAAAAAGTCATGCATATTTTACTAAACATTGTTTTTATTCTAATAAAGACATTTACCTATTTTTTAATATCATTCAACATTCTTCTGCTGACTATCTTTGGGATGCTTTTTTAGCCTTTAATGATTTAGGTGTGTGGAAACATCAATAACCTTTAATGTTTAAACCGAAGCATAAATACTTCATACTTAAAGCCATAAGACAGATTATTATTAGAATTATGTTTTGGTTGCCATATTGTTGTATCAGTTGTTTCCTGCATAGCTCTTTTTACCTATCTTAACACAAAATATGATGCTTGATATCAGTTGGTAATTTAAATTGCAGATATGTGGGTTCTACTTTCAGGTGTGTCTACATGGAGCAAAAATATTTTAATTTAAAATCAAGAAGCTAAAGAAGTTGTTAGTAAAAGTCCAAAATAATTAGCAGGAGAAAACTCAAAACAACATTTAATACAACACATTGAAACACTATTCAAGTAAAAATAAAATATTAAATTTGTCCAAACACTCCCATCTATATTAATGTGAAATAGTTTATTTCCTAACAGAGTATTAATGCCAGTATTTGTCCATACTTCAATCCCTAAATTTGATAGTCTAACCTCGCTTCTGTAAATCAACTAATGGTCAACTCTAGAACTGAATTTTGCACTAACTTAAGCAGATAAGCATTACGGCAAAATTGATGTCCTTGTCTGGACATGCAGTTAGGCAACATTTCTTCCTTTGTAGTTTGTAGGTGTGACCATTTGAGTTTTTGTGATTACAATGTGAATTGATGTATCTAAAATATGTATTAGAATAGATATAGTATATAGGAAAAAAATGTCACTTTTGTAAAGGTAGAGTTACGTTATAACAATTAAAGCTCCCAAAGGCAATAAAAATGTATTGTCACTTCAAAAACTTGCCCTGTGCGTTCCCACCCCCCCTTCCATCTTGGTGAAGGTAATAACAGGGCCCCAGGCGACAGTGGAACACCACTTGAAAAAAGCATAGGTCTCTAAATTACTCGTGGAAAAGAACCACTCAAGGATTTATAACACTTCTTTTTGTCTGTTATGTAAATAATAATCTATTTTGTGTACATATTTTGAAGTAATAATTCCACTTACATGGGTGAACACACACATTATTCTGGCTGAGGAGAGGTTCCCTAACAAGTCTGACTATGTAATAGAGTGTATCTCTGGCCCCATAAAGGTGCAGAGAGGGACTCAGCATAGCATTCTCCTTAAGAGGGTAAGCCTTCAAGTTAAGTCACCCTGACTTTATTAGTTGTAAACTATAAGTTGTAAGTGCCCTAGTGAAAGTTTCCAAACTTACTTGTTTCCATAGCTTCAATTAATATTTGAGTTTATCAGCTATAACATGTTTTTTCCATTGTAATGGGATTTCCTATTTATCTTGTGTCCAGAAAAATGTGCCTAGAAAACTGCTTTAGACACTCAAGAAGCATTTGTTGAGGAGTATAAAGAATATATAAGGTTTCCTCCAGTTCAGCCTTCTTAAATATATTTCATTTGAGCCTTCCTAATGATTTCTAATGTAATCTCCCTTTTTAAGAGTAGTGTTTACCAGTTCCACAAATATTTCACTCATTAAATGGTTGGATAAAATAATCATAGTAATGAGAAAGTAGTAAAAGAAAAATTGAAAATGCACATTTCTTTTTTGTATTGATATGTAACTGACATATGACATTATATTGCACATTTCTATGTGTAATTCTCAGAATATTATTGCATCTTTTTTGGAATCTTCCTAAGTGTTTAAAAAGACTTCACATGTGAATATAATAATCAAAAGTAGAATTATTTAAACAATATGCTAAACAGTAATTCTCTCCACCTCATTAAAAACTATCAACATATAATATTTTAATTTTGGTAATCATAAATTATTTATGAGTGATATTTTAAGCAAGTCTCTCATATTTAATGTTTAACTATTTTAATCATTGTAGGCAATTTAAAATTATACAACACTTTTTAAACACTTTTTAAATCTCTATATTTTGATGAGAGATTCTTCTGCCTTTTAAGCAGTGTTACTGAAAAATGCATATCTAGGAAGTATTTCAATTTAGTGGAGAAGTGAATTGTTTAGTAAAGTTGCTGACACAGAGTTATTAGTCATCTAGAAGAAAATAGTTTGACTATTAAGTCAGATATATTGAAAAATAAATTGTAATAAATAAAGGAGTTAAGTTAAAAAAAACGTAGAGGAAACTCTGGAAGGGAAGTTATATCTATGTTAAAATAAAAATTAAAATTTTCACCTTTAAAAAATATTTTTGTAGAAAGTATACCATTAAATAAAGTGAAGTAAAGATTGATAGAAAAAATACTGCAACTCTTGGTTATATAAATAGTTTATAATGTACAAGTCTTTGAAATTACAAAAACAAGCATAAGATATTTTATGGAAACAAAACAATTTTAAAAAGGCATTTAGAGAACAGCATATATAAATGATCAATAATAAAATCACATACAACAATAATAGGGAAATCCATTGTAGAGTAAGACATCTCTTTTTCACTTCTTGTAATTTTTAAAATTCAGGTGTGAAAACACTTAGAGCTATAGGACTCTAATACATTATGGCTGGAAATGCAAATAGGCACAGATATTTTAGAATATTATCATACATTAGCTATTAAGTCAAAAGATGCGTAAGCTTTCTGACCCAGAAATCATATAAGATTCTGTCCTATACAAATTAAGCTACCAGTATGTATTATTACAGGAACAGACATATTTATTTTAGAATCATTTCCAATGGAAAAAAAAAATGGAAACAATCTGAACAAGAGAATAGAATACGGTGTCTCATACCATGGAATACTCTGTGGGCAAAATAAATGAGTTAGAACTCAGAAGTGTTGTAATGTTGTATTTGTTGAGTGTGAAAACAGAGATGCAGAATGTTGTGGATAAAATTAACCATTTTTGTAAAATAATACATTTCTACTAAGTGCATATTGAAAAGGTACATGTTTAAATTATCTTATTTTTAGTTGATGGGTATTGTGGGCAGATTGAACCTGTCAGCAAGAAAATAAGGAAAACAAATTCAGTTCATGTCAGTATCTATCGTATGAATTTTCTGGTACTGCACAAATCACCACAGATTTAATGGTTTCAAATACCACAATTGTATTATCTCACAGATTCTGTGGGTTAGTGGTTTGGGTATGTGTTGACTAGGTCCTCTGAGTCTCACCAGGCTGTAGTCAAGGTTTTGCCTGGGGTTTGGAATCCTTTTTGAAGGCTCTGGCGTGGTTATTGGCAGAATTCAATGCCTTGCTGCTATAGGACTAAAGTTCCTGTGTATTTATTTATTTTTTTTTTTCTTTTGCTGGCTGTCCACTGAGGGCGGGGTGGGGCAGCTCTCTCAGGCTTGAGCTTTTGCCCATATTTCCTTACCAAGTGTCCCTATAGACAAATCACAACATGGTGGCACTTTGATTTTGCTTTGGGACCAGCAGGACAACATATCTCTAATGCTTACTTTCTTTCAAAGAATTCCCATTGTTAGGTTAGGTCCACCCCAATTCTCTCTCTCCTGCTTCACCCAAAGTCAGCTGGTGGCTATCCTAATCACAGAAGTGAAATCCCAGGGTATTCCCTGGTCCTGCTCACACTGAAGGGGAGGGGATTATAGAGCGTGTATGTAGGTAAGGGGGCAAGAATAATGAGGGCCATCTTACTCTACCCGCTACAACTACCCACAGTAAAAAAAAGTGTTTATATGACTGATCTTTGATAGCAGCATATGAACACATATATAATTAGATAAACATAACGTAAAACAATGGCCATAAAATGTCATTGGTAATTGATTTAGGGTAGTGAAATTTCTCTTGTTTTTCAGATATTTGCTTCATTTTTCTCTAAGCTTTTCTATATAATCTAAAGTTTTATTTTGCTTTACAATGAGCACATATTATTTATGTAATCAGAAATGATATTTATTTTTAGTATTAAAGATAGAAAATCATGCTGTGTATTATGTGTGTATTTAGGTTACAAGTAAATATTTTAGGAAAGAATGTAATGAGTATAAATGGGAATATTTTGAGTAACATCCTTTGGTAAGTTGTATAATCATATGTTGCACTTTTTATTTAATTCAGGAGAAATTAAGAGTTCTATCAAATTCAGTTCTGCAATTTAATCATAGTAGTTCTCTTCCACATCTAAAATTTTGATCCTTATTTTCATTAATGATTAATACATAAGATCCGAGTATCCGTGAATGGATTCTTAGTCGGTTTTGATATTTTTTGGCAGAGTGGCACTTATGTATTATTTCTCTAAAACTGTGACCATTTAGTTATTTATTTATCAACAGATGGTGATTTAAACATAGACACATACAGAATTCTAGTTATACGGTGTACTATTAATTGGCAGGGCTAGTAAATTTTAGTGTGTACTGCATGTAACTTTTATCATTACAAAAACATTACATTCATTAAAATTGTCCCTATTAACAAAATTAGTAACAAATATTTTTTTAGGATGGCATGATAGAGAGTTAACTTAAAGAGTAAACATTTTTTTTTCTGAGTTGAAACGATTCATTTTTATGAAGTAGATGGATATGTGGTTGTATTAAATAGAAAATTATTTGTGTGTGTCTGTATGTGTACATGTGCACTTCTGGTGTTACTAGATAGAGATAGATTATTTTTAAAAATAGAGTTACTGTATATATTTCAGGTGAATATTTGGCATAGATCTTGTCTCATATTATTATCAATCTCTATTTAAAATTTATTTTTCTTATATGCTGATCTAGAAAGGAGGTAATTGGAGGAGTGGAAGGATTTCTGGGCCTCTATTGTTTTTATCTACTCAAGAGCCATTGTTCACCCTTGTGATAGTATAACCCCAAGTTTTGCTTTGGGGAAACATCTCCCCAGTAGAGATGCTTTAGAGGGGCTATAAATCAAAATGCCCATCCTACATTTGTCAAGGGATGTATGGGACCACCAACCTGCCAATCTGGGTAGTCCTATCCAACTCACCCTGAATACTCACTTCAGGGTAACAAGAAAGCTGATGACCATAAGAATTCATCCTCTGAATAACTCTTTGGTACCCTGTGAATGACTTATTGCCTCTCTATTTTCTGTATTTTTATAGAAAGCCAGGCTCTCTATGTCTTTCTTCAGTGTTCCTATGTCCATAACTTCTTTTTGTTTTTTCCCTTTTAGCTCATGCTTGGTAGTCCACTTTTTGTTATTAATAAAGAATCTTGTCTGATAGAAAATGCTGTGCAGAAGATACTTTGGCTTCAAGTAAAACATATTCACTTGGAAAACTTGGGTACTTCTGAGCCAAAAGAGATCCAGGGATTGGTTACATTTGCCATACTATACATGTGCCCCCAGTCTGAAACGAGCCTTGGTGTAAGATTTTTCCCAAAAAAATGTATGTGTTAAATTCATTTCAGTCACTTTTTTCTTTATCACATATCAGAATTACTGAATAATATCAGGACTTCTGTATCTGAAAGCATTGCTGTTATAATTTTAATTATGTACAGCCTAATTTGATTATATTAATGACTTTTTAATTATGCTCAGGATATTTTGTAATCATTTAATAGTTTGGCAGTCTTCAAATAAGTTCCCCAAGGATGCTTTCAAATAACTTGTTTTTTTTTTTTTTTTTTCTCATCATTCCTTAGATGTAGCACTGGGTAAAAAAATCATGATGTCTCATTCCATTTTAGAAAATTGGAAAGAATAAGTAAACTTTTGGGAAAAAATTTCACTTCAAATCCAACTGAGAGGAGTTGAGATTTTCTCTGGAGGCATGTCAATAGACACAATTATTTAAATCAATTATATACACAAATAACTTTAAGCAATTTTACAATGAAGTTATATATAGCAAGAACATATTTAAGTAAGAATTAAACCATGAAGACAACCTGTTTTGAAAATTAATTCCACAGTAACTCTCTACCAAATCAGTGTTTTAGCCAGACTCAACTATAGAAAGGAATTTGAACATTTCAGCTTATAGTACAGGAAGGTATATCTTCTAACAAGAAAATATTAACTTTGTTGTAAAAGAAAGATGAGACAAGCAATTCCTATCATAGAAATTGCAGAATAATTTATTTTTGTAATATTGTCTCTTGTCCTTCTGTTATTTTCTTTTAGAGGTTCTCATAAGTCATTGCCTCAGTTGATAAAAGAAAGGATTCAAAGTCAAGATATCTGAGATTCAGTTCAAGTCCAGATTTGTATTGATATGCTTTATCTTGATTTAAAGTCCTATTGTAATATGTAGAGCATTAATGCATGCATCTGATAAAAATGTTTTTCAAGAATTTATAAATCATAAAATAAATAATATTTGAATAGAGAAATAAAATAAATGCCTATGTCAGCAGATTTTAAAAATATGTTTATTTGGTTTGGGAAGCATAATAACTCTGTTTTATAGTCTCCATTTTCTGCATCACTTGCTTATATCCTATCTCAAAAATTACTCAAGACGAAGTTCAAGGAAGAACAGAGCATTAGCAAAAATGGTTTAACATATTTCAGAAATACATTTAAATTTGTGTCCTTAATTTTCAGTTGTAAAATGAGAAGGCAGGGCTAGTCTATATAATGTAAATAAACAGTTAATATGTACACGTTTTTAAAACAAGAATGTTGTCATATTCAGAAAAGGCATTTATTCAGTCACATAGTCATTTTTCATGAACCTGTCCTAGACCCTCCTAGACTGACAACATTTTTAGAAAACCAGAGATGAAGAAATACTAAGTAAACACAGATCATAAAAAGTTGTGGACAGTTTGAGAACTGATTGTAATGATATTTCCTCACTCTGGGTAACTGACTCTCTTTTCATAGTGAGTTTAATACTCAGAAAGTTATATTAATAATTTGGAATTTCAGGATAATAAATAATAATGAACTGTAATGATTTTATTTACCTTTTCAGTTAGTTATAATATGAATACTCAGGTCCAGTATTTAGCATATGAACACAATATGTATAGCTAATTAGAGAAAATGACCTTCCATTTTCTGTATGCTATTTATTTTTAAATTTTTTTCAGAACACACTGACTTTTCTATTGTTAGTAGTAAAATTTTCAAACATCATTATCTCTCCGCTTGAGATTATATGAACTTCTAAAACTTTTGATCATAATTGTTCAAAATTCACGTAACCTTCTCTTGAATTAGGCTTCACTAATATTCAAAAGAACAAAGAATCAACATATTTATTGAAAGCCTAATATGTTTCAAAGTCATAATAAGCACATAATGCTGTGTATGAAAGGTTTTTCTACAGAATTCATTACGACATTTTTAATGAAAAAAATATAAAGACAAATCTTTTAAATAAGAAGACAAAATATACTTTACACATTAATTGGCTTTACTTAATAATACATCCATATTTTAATTTTTCAAACTTCCAAGTTTATTTTCTGATATGAAGCTATTTTGTTTGTGTCATTGCTAATGCTGAGTAGTTGTTCTTTAATAGTGTCCATATTTTATAAAAGATTTATTCCAGATTTTTTTTCTCTTATTTTATCAAATTTATTGGGTGACATTGGTTAGTAAAATTTTATAGGTTTCAAGTGTATGATTCTATAATACATCATCTGTAAGTTACATTGTGTTCACAACCCGAAGTCAGTTCTCCTTCCATCACCATATATTTGACTCCCTTTACTTCTTTTACCACCCCACCTCCTCCCTTACCATCTGGTAACCACTAAACTATTGTCCATGTCTATGAGTATTTGTTTGTTTTCTTCATTTATTGCTTTTAGTTTTATTACCCACATATAAGTGAAATCGTGTGGTTCTCAACTTACACCAAAATTTACTCAAAATGGATCAAAGACCTATATAAAAGACCTGAAACAGTAAACTGCATAGAAGAAAACATAGAAATTAAACTTATGGACCTATGGCTTAGAGAAAATTTTATAAATTTGACCTCAAAGGCAAGGGAAGTAAAAGCAAAATTATATGAATGGGACTACATCAAACTAAAAAGCTTCTGCGCAGCAAAAGAAACCATCAACAAAACAAGAGGCAACCTACCAAATGGGAAAATATATTCGCAAACATCACATCCAATAAGGGACTAATATCTAAAATACATAAAGAACTCATACAACTCAATGACAAAAAGAAACAATTCAATTAACTGCATTATACACCTAAAGTTGAAGTAGAATAATATTGAAAGTCAATTATACTTAATATATGAGTGTATTATATATTATATATATACACACACACATATACATATGTGTATATATACACATATGTGTGTGTGTGTATATATGTATGTATGTATGTATATATATATTCATTAATTCACGGGATATAAAGTACAGCATAAGGGATATTTTCAATGGAATTGTAACAGCTCTATATGATGTCAAAGGGGTTGTAGATCAGGGGTGGGGGTTATCACTTTATGAGGTGTGTAAATATCTAATTATCAATTCTAAGTGATAACAAACTTTTAACATACTATAATAATAACACCTTAATCTGTAATTACTTGAATATTTTCATGAAATTTTCACTCTAACAAGATGAATGATTTCTGGTAATCCTCACTAATGTTCAGTTATCAACCTTTACTCTAAATAAAGACCGAGCCAGAAAGTGGGAGTGACTCACTATTTATATGCCTGTCTAGTGCAGTTTTTGGTTGTGGGTATGTTTCAGGGAGAATACCAGAAAGAGTAAGTCTGATGACTATCTTTGTAATTGTGTTTCTAATCTTGCTTCATATATCACAGTGCTGTATGAAGCAAGATTAAAATGTAAGTCATCAAATTGAAGACAAAAAGAATAAATAGAAGGAAGTAAGTTGTCTTGTACACTTAAAACTAATAAAAAATAAAAAAAAAAAGAAATGGGCAAAGGACCTGAACAAACCCTTCTCCCAAGAAGGCATATAAATGGCCAACAGATGTATGAAAAGATGCTCAACTTCACTAGCTATTAAGGAAATGCAAATCAAAACCACAATGAGATACCTCCTCACACCTATTAGAATGGCAATTATCAACAAGACAAGTAATAACAAGTGTTGGAGAGGCTGTGGAGAAAAAGGAACCCTCATACACTGTTGGTGGGAATGCAGACTGGTGCTGCCTCTATGGAAAAGAGTACGGAGATGCCTCAAAAATTTAAGAATACAATTCCCATAGTACCCAGCAATACCTCTTCTGGGTATCTACCCCAAAATCGGAAGACATTTATTTATAAAGATATATGTACCCCTATGTTCACTGCAGCATTATTCACGGTGACCAAAGCATGGGAAAAACTTAAATGTCCTTTGGTAGATGACTGGATAAAGAATATGTGGTGCATATATACAATGGAATATTACTCCGTCATAAGAAAAGATGAAATACTGCCATTTGCGACAACATGGATGGGTCTTGAAATTATCATGCTAAGTGAAATAAGTCAGACAGAAAAAGTCTATATGCTATTTAGAAAAGAATTGCTCTGTTGACTGTGTTTAAAGCACTTTTGAATACATACTTTACTATTTCCTCATCCAAACTTAAAAAAAGCAAAACCAGAAATATGGAAATACGTAGATTGTTCAAAATTATGAGACAATTGGATACCACAATTTCATGTTTTCAAGCTGTAACCTGCTTATGTTAGGAATAATTTTTACTGATAAATATTTAGAATTTTATCTTTGAATCTGACCCTACTCTTGGTAGTGCCAGAAATTAATGCTGTTATCTCGGAAATGCCAGATTATTTTATATAGCTTCATGGTTTTTTAATGATATGACAAAGAATTTCTTTTGCCACCTGAGCTTGCAGGCGGAAATAGTAATTAGGACTGCCATCAGAGAAGTCTTTTCATTCTAAAGCCACAAAAAGGACAATTTTATTTTAATGCCTTGCTAATTTTTCTGAAGGGCACAGATACAACACTGCAGCATATGTGGAAGCCACAAATATGAGGGAAGTAAATATTGGTTAGAACCAGGAGCAAAAAATCTAGTTCTGAATGGGAACAATAATAGAGAAACCTAACAAAGGAGTCTCTCACACGTTTTAAATAAATCATGTAGACTAGATTACCTCCTATGGTGCTATATAAGGTCCCTTTTTATAATATTTTAGCTCGCGTCAGTGTACAGTGTGATACAAAGAGCTGGGTTGATGAACTAGATGAATTTCATATAAGGCTCCAGGAATACAGGTTAAAAGCATTTAAAATACACTAAAGCTTTAAGCAACTTTTAATAGTTTTTTACAATTTACAGTGAATTCTTTAAAACTTTTGCTATGTTAAAGTACATAACATAGTTGTTGATACAAAGTAGTATGAGATTCTTGTGAGTTCAGGAGCAGATATCTAGAAAAGTGCTCAATAATTATTTGTGATTTTGCATTGATTTTCATATAATCAATTCTAAGTGATAACAAACTTTTAACATACTATAATAATAACACCTTAATCTGTAATTACTTGAATATTTTCATGAAATTTTCACTCTAACAAGATGAATGATTTCTGGTAATCCTCACTAATGTTCAGTTATCAACCTTTACTCTAAATAAAGACCGAGCCAGAAAGTGGGAGTGACTCACTATTTATATGCCTGTCTAGTGCAGTTTTTGGTTGTGGGTATGTTTCAGGGAGAATACCAGAAAGAGTAAGTCTGATGACTATCTTTGTAATTGTGTTTCTAATCTTGCTTCATATATCACAGTGCTGTATGAAGCAAGATTAAAATGTAAGTCATCAAATTGAAGACAAAAAGAATAAATAGAAGGAAGTAAGTTGTGATAACCCTTTGAGAAGTTGTTTTGGAGTCTTTGCATCTCTGAGAATAATTTTAAAATTTGTTTATGAAGCTTTGTAATGAGCATAATTTTCCAGAGAGGAAAAACTATGTCAAGCAGACTTGTTTCTGTTCATCTTTTATGAGCAACACTTTGATATCAATGACTCTCTCACCAGCTGCTTTATATTTTATTAGTGAACAGTCTCCTGGCTACTGTCACCTAGTGAAATGGAAGCACAATTCCTTTGCTTTGCCACATAAGCCATTCTTGAAATTTGGTCAGAGTTCATTATGCTGCTTGCGCCTCATTTAGGCCCAGGCGTGGAGGAACATAAAACTGAAAACTTAGCTTGAGGCCAGATGGAGTGGATTCGGTTTTGTAAGGAATTAGAAATTGCTTTAGGATAGATGAATTTGATACAGATAGGAAATAAATGTCCTTTAGAAAAACTAGCCGGTAGAGGGAAAGAGTGTAAAGTACAAGGAGAAGGCTGGCAGGAGGAACAAGCACAGGAAGAGAATGAAAATGACAAAAAGGTGTATATGAAAAACCATTAAGAAGGGATATTATGGAAGTGTGCATACTAAAACAAAAAGCAAATGCAGCAGTGGCGGTCTGAAGGAAAATAATGCTCGTATGTCTGGCCATAACTGCAAAAGGAAATAAATTGGAGAAAAGAGTCATTATCGAGCATGTATGCAAAACAAAATAATGGCAATAAAATACATGAGATTTGGAATCACATACACTTTGTTACATGAGTGATCGGGAGAGTAACTGAAATTTGACAGAAAAATGAATAACTGGAGTATGAATATTGCAAAATATGACTTATTTGGGAAGTACTAAGGGGTAATGAATGAGAAGATAGAATTCAAAGAAACACATACTCTTGCCATGGTTATTACTTTCATATAGGGAGGGATATTATACATAAGTTTTATACTCAATTGATTGCCTTACTGAATAAAAACTGAACTTAAGTTGGTTTTCCTGGTCAGGGTTAAACAGTAAAAGGAGCCAATATCCTAAACATACTTTTAATAGGGCTGTATTTTTAGAGCATCCTAAATGCACACTTCTCTTTTCCTGTGTTTGTGAATATTTATTTTTATCTTTCTCCATCCTTCCTTCCTTCTTTCCTTCCTTCCTTCCTTCCTTCCTTCCTTCCTTCCTTCCTTCCTTCCTTCCTTCCTTCCTTCCTTCCTTCCTTCCTTCCTTCCTTCCACATTTACCTTGTGATCAATTTCCCCTCATGTGTAACTTCACCATCACTGCTACTTTTTCATGGTTCTCCACTTTCTATCATTTTATCTGCCTGTCATCTGCATATGTATGTATTTATCTACCTATGATTTTTCTAATTCTAATTCCACCTATCATTTTTCTGATTATGTTTTCTAATTCTATACATACAGACATAGTATACATACATACATAAATATTTATTATTTTAAAATTCTGTTTATTCTTGTGCAGACTGAAAGGCTTTTAAATTTTAAACTCTTTCTGTAAGGAATTTAAGGACAAGATTTGAGAAGTTTCTGGAGTCCGTGAAGCTACCTTATGAATGAGATCCTACTGTAATTTACCACTGTCTCTGTAGTATTTGACCACAAAGTAGATAAACTTTTGTTTAGAGGTCTGGCAAGTAAATAGACTTGTTTTCTGTTCACACTCCACTTTTTAATTTTCTAATATAAATGTTTAAAAATCATCCATAGAAACCTGCACTGAATGTTATCTCTTTATAAGAATGTGAAAAACTATATATATATATCTCACATAGCATGGTGAAATCTGGTTTACAGCTTCTAATGGTAAAATTATATATACATATGTATATATATGTATATATGTATATATACATATGTATATATAACTCTCTATATAAACTATATATAGTTTATATATAAAACATAAAATATGATAAAAGTCTGGTTTATAGCTTCCAATCTTCCATTTTGTCTGAATGAGGCATGTAATTACATCCTTCTATGTCTCTGGTTCCCTCATATGTAAAATACAACATAAAATAAGAACTACTTTGAATATTATTTTTAATAAAACAGTAAATATAAGTGTTTGGCATGGTATCTGCAATGTAAAAAGTACTCAATGAAAGTTAGCTATTATTAGTAATATAAGGTGTTTTAAATTAAAATTTTAGACTTTTTTACTTAGGACATGAGTGAGGGAGACGTGCAGTGGTTTGCAGACGTTGTAGGAAGTTCTAGACAGAAGAGTAGATGGGTTTGATACAGTAGGAGAAGAATGTAGAAGGTGTTATCAACAAAAATATGTGGTGGATAGAGCCACAGAGACCGAGTTTAACATGCTGTGGTTCTAGAAGAATGAGTGTGTAGAGTGCTTTGGTTTTCAGCTTACTTGATTGCTTTTCTTTCCTGTTTTCTTTCTTTCTTTTTGTCTTTCTTTCTTTTTTCAATTAGAGTTTATTGGGGTGACATTGATTAGTAAAGTTATATAGGTTTCAAGTGTACAATTAGGTAAAACATCATTGTATATCACATTTTGATTAATAAAGTGCTGAATATAGTGATTGTATGTATCCTGACAATTTTGAATGTTTATTTGGGGCCAGTTGGAATCTTTGTAGAGTGGTCATCAATGTGCTTTGCTCTGAAAGATAGATGAAACATTTTTCCAATTGTTGCAGCACTAAGATTTTTCTTTTCTTTAATAATTTTCAGTCTGGTGATATCTCCAAAAACAGGTTATTTATCTTTGCACTGTTGCCTACCCCCCAAGTTTAAGGAAAAGGCCACATTTAAGCTTTTTTGCTTATCACTTTTTCCTGTCTTGAAACTATCTCAAGACATATCTTAGGGTTTTATTAAAATTCACTATATTGTAAAAGGTGATATTTGTCAGAAATGAGACTCAAGAACATAATGTTGTGTGTTGGCAAATTCTTGGATATTTATAATTTCATCAGAGTTGATAAGACACTCTTGAGAAAAGATGTAAGCAAACAATCATTGTGAAATATTCTGCTTCTTTTGTGATACGAAAATAGTTTCTTGATTCTTCAGAGCAGTGGTTGTAGGATATATCCTTTATCTAAACTCCAAATTTAAAAACTTTACAAGTTTGTTTCTCTGTAGTTTGAACTCTTATGTTACATTAGTTGCAAAAGCCTTAAAGTTGAAAGCAAATCGAGAAGTATTGATTCAGTGTAGGTTTACAGATTCATATGATTGCATCATAGATCTTTGTTCTAATGCAGTTCTTTCTTTGAACCAATGCACTTTCTAAAGAAGGCCTGAAAAAACTCTTAATACAGACCCTGTTTTTCTAAAAATGTAGGACTGTTGTGTAATACTGAACAGATTACTAATGTTTAAATACAGTATTTAATTTTTTTAGGAATTTGTATTTTTCTCTTTAAAAATAAAACTGCTTTGTACAGCTATGCCAGTTTGCCCGAGACTGAGAGGTTTCCTGCCCTTGGGTTTCAGTACTCAAACTGCATATTGCTGGTTGGTTACTCTAAATGTACCTTACAGAAAATAGGTAGTGTATATATATATATATACACTGTGTGTGTATTTATATATATATATACACACACATATATATACATATATATATAATATAATTTATATATAATAATTTATATATATAAAATAAACAACATCTATATGGTCTACATCTGTCATATAACCACAATTTAAATTAAACTACTAGTGATTAATTCACATTCTTAGATAAGATTCAATACATACTGATTATTATTCTTCATAAATATATTTCTATAAAGAGCAACTACTTGAAATATGTATATATGTACATTTTCAAATGAAATACATATAAACCAAGGAAATCAACATTTACTCTTAACAATAATGTTCATAGAGTTCTTCTATTTTAATTAAGGTAACATCACAATTGAATTATGAGTCAGATAAAAGGAAAAGTAAATAAATAGATGAAACTGAGCAGGTGGTGGTCACAGATATTAAAGGAAGAAAGAAGTAATAAGGAAAAACATACATAAGTAATAAGGAAAAACATACATTTTTTTTTCTGTTTATTTCTAAACTTCTATTTTATTTCTACAGTCCATTAAAAGTTAAGGTAGTAATTTAGGAAAACTTAAGACAATCAGATGCTTATCTAGGATAATTTGTTTCAGCTGGTACATTGATTGAACCATACAATATTTGTAAGCAAATGCTTTGCATTATTTATGAGCATTAGCAAGTAAGCATTTTATGTATTGCTTGAACTATACTAACAAGGAAAAATAAAACAACACCAACAACAGTTAACAGATGCTTAGTTCTGAAAGTCATTTAAGACAGATTTTTTATATATAAAATATTTAAAATCTCCCTTTCAACATCAATTATCCAGATACTGCTTCATTTCTTTGCTTTCTATTACAACAAAAATTTGTATATGTTCACAGATAAATCAACATTGAAAATATATTTTCTAATAATTTACCTTGTAAATTAAACAGAATCTTTAATAATAAGCCAGAATTGTTTTTATAGAGTTGGACGAGTTAATAAATTTCATGTTAAAAAACAAGCATGAAAGAGAAGATAGGAGAACACTTTAAAAGAAAAATATATGTAAAGGAGCTAATGGATATTAAAATATACTATGAAGTTTCTATAATTGAAAGTAGTGTTACATGGAAAGAAAATAAATTATTGAATTTAAATAAAAAGCCCAGAAGTAGACAAAAAACTATGGAAATACTGTGTATCGTATAGGTGGAATCACAAAGCATTTGCACACAAAAAAATATATATATTAAATAAATTGTGTGTGATTCATATCTCATACCACACATAGGATACATGCAAATGGATTAGAGATCTAAGGTGAAAAAAAAAATTAAACCATGCAGGTACAACAATAATTATTGGTGGGTTTCTGCTTAACACTGGTACAGGAAAAATATTTTCAAGCTATTACTAAATATTTAAGGGCAATAACATAAAATATTGCTATGTTTTACTTCATTAAAAAGTAGCATTGTAGATAATACCAAAAGCAACATCAAAACACAACTCAAAATAGCTAGAATATTAAAACACAAAGTTCATATCTCTAATATACAAGAATCCATTAAAAACTGATGGCCCTAGGAACAAAATCCAAAAAGAAAAATGGGAAAAAAATGACATGAACAGGAAATTCATAAACAGAAACACACACACACACACCATACACACACACACACACATACACACACACACACATGCATACACACGTAGAAATGGGAAAATCTGGAACTCTCTCATGTTCAGATTGGTAAAAATTTTAAGTATGTCAATTATGAGGTTGTAGGGAACAGGCATACTCATGCATAATTTGGTGCAATGTACTATGGTACACCTCTTCAGGAGGGAATTTGATATTAGGTTGGTGCAAAAGTAATTGCGATTTTTGTAATTATTTTTAACTCTTTAAACCGCAATTACTTTTGCATCAACCTAATAATACTAAACAAACTATATATGCCCTGACCCAAAGAAATAATTTATGGAATCCTACTTAAATAGCAATTATTTTTAGATCCATGGTCATGTTTTACATATCCCCCATACATAAATAATTAAAATCAGCAAGAATGCAAAAAAGAATTGACTCAGGATTTAGTATACACAGCAACAAATGCACCTAATTGCTTTACAGCTGAATAATAAAACAGTGAAGAGGATTGGGAAGAAAAGAACTAACCTGTATAACTTGAGAGAACAGTATTTTAAATGTATATTTTAAGGCTTAAAATTAAATATACTATATACATATATTTTACTCTAGTTAATAGATGTGTTTCTTATAGGGGAATTTATTTGTGATTCTGAAACACCTTCATGTATACTGCATATTTACTTATGTGTTTTACTACAGTAAGTAAGTATATTGTGCATGATAGGCAAGTTGCCCACTATCAGAGAAAATAGTCACAAATAAGGAAAGGAGGAAGGCTGGAATGATCCCTGTGGTGATAGATTAGAATCAGAGCTATCAGTGTGATATTGTATATACATGTGTATGTGTGTGTGTGTGTGTGTATATAACATATTATAAAAATATATATTACATAAAGTATATATTATACATGCATATACACCTGTATATATATATATATATATATATATATATATATATATATATATTTACACTATTATACACACAGATGGATATACAAATATATAATATACAAATATATAGATGCATACATTAATATGAAAGACTTAGTACTTAGAAGCAATGAGTACAACTACTGTCCAAACCTTGGTTTTTACATACTGTTTTTCAATTTAAGAAAATCAGAGCTCCTTGGAAAAATCTTTAATTCTAGAGTGAGGTTAGGGAAGGTACAAGATAAGCCTGAATATCTTGAGATGCTAATTAATGAAGTGCCCCAAAATATGACATAGCATAAATAAATAAAAAAGACACAAGTACCAACATGAAGAAGCTCCCAGTGGCCAAAACTGGACTCATTTGGGCAGTAAAATAAATAACATTAATTTATGAATAGTTTGTAATAATGTATGGATATGCAAATTATGGATAAACTTGACTAATTTAAATATTCTTTAACCTCCTTATAAAATGAATACCTACAAATAAATAAATGGAGGAGAAAAGCAGCTCTTTCTTAAAATAATAGGTAAGAGGAACAACAAAACTAGAAAATTACCATTTGTCAAACGCTAGGGAAATAAATATTGCAGGGAAATTCCATCAATGATGCTAAAATTAGTGGGTGAAAGATATGATATGAAACAGATTACTGCATATTATTGTATTTAGGAACACTGAAAAATTTACTGAGGGAAAAATGAACAAGGCTTAATTAAATGTAAGTAGGAGATATTGTTCAAGTGATTATGGGGAAAACATTTGATCAATTATTTGATACTGTGCTAGTATAATTAGGAATAAATATTTGGAAATATTTTAAGTAAAAAATGGAAACTCTCTGATATGAAAATATTGCTTAAAGATATATACCTTTTACGTGCATGGGGCTGAACAAAATAAGATCTCTCATAGTCAGATGTCAAAGGTAAAAAATGATACAATCTGGTGGATGCCTGATCCTAGGTTTCTTAGGTTAGCACCTTCACCAGAAATTGTAATGTGATAAATGCAAGAAAATTGTGAAAGCAAATTTTTAACTTTTGCTTTATATATTTTGTTTGTCAATCTTTTCATATTTGATTCTAGTTTTCTATGCAATATATTTTTTGTAAAAGTATGTCTTTCTGTCACCTTAATTTTTAAAGCATTGCAAATGAAAAACATGATGTATGTAGTCAATTGCTCTCCCTTTCATAAAAACTATCTGAAACAGAAATGCATTGGAATAAAATTAATTAAGCATATCTTAAAGTTAAAATATAGTAAACCTTTCTTTACAATTATGCAGATTATTTTCAAGAAAGAAAAAGTTAAAAATGGAGATAATATTAATGAATTTATCTCATTCTCTTTGGACAAGTAAAATGAAAATGATCATAGTGAATTTGTTTAAAAGAATGTATTTTGTTTCCATATTAAAAATAAATACTAATTAATGAGTTAAACCCAAAGTAAGCCTGTTTTAATCTAGAACTGTCCATGTTGTATAAGAATGATATGTTGGAAGACTTGAAGGAATAAGTCATATATACAAAACTGTAGATATTAAAATATTAAACCCAATTTCCAGAAGGGAAGTCCAATGCCTGAAAATCCTACTGAGCATATAAACAGTAAAAACAATCTCTTATGTAATTAAACTACAAGTCCTAATAGAAGAGAGTAAAAATAAGAAGAAACATAAATTGAACAAATAAATATTAGATTATTTAGACTAAATTAAAAATGGTAATAAATAAAATAACAGATACAAAACAAGACTAAACATAGCATTTTTCTTTAAACAGAATATTTTATTTATATTTCATATAAATTATTAGATTTGCTCCATAAACTATCACATTGCATTCAGTCTCTCTTGTTAACTTCCTACTACAAAAATAGCTAAATGACACATTTGATGCTATTACTTCCCTAGTAAAAAACTTGTAAAGCCTCATCTTGTCTTGAACAGGCATGGCAAATAGGTTTCTACTCTTGGGCTAACTCCATTACTTATTCAGAGACCATCTTGGCTCAGTGTGAAAGTGTGCTTTGATCAGTAGCCTGCGTGGTTTATTTGAGAAGGTAGTGATAGTATGAGTGCAAGTATAAGCCATCTATGTCCTTCAGGCATGGATTGGAGCTCCTGCTAAGGGACACATTGCCGTCACATTTTGGTGTAGACCCTGAACAACATTCCAGCTTCATCTCCAGGAATGCTGTGTTTGGAAATATGTAACTTGCAGTACCCACCCTCGCCCCTACCCAACCCCCCCTAGCCCGCCCCCTCTCCTGCTTCATACCTTGGCTTGTGATCGTCTCTCAGTCTAACACAGCCTTGTCACAAACATACCCATCATTCTTTTATTTCAACCTTGCCCTCCCCAGAAAGTATTTTTGCCCAGCTAATTCAACTTAGACAGAACTCACCTTACTTGCTATTTATTTAACAAACAGAGTGCATATTTGGTTCTAGTTTAAAATCCCTTGCTGGACTCTGGAGGTAAAGCTGTCAAAAATAATCCTTTGTCCTGTCTTCTTGGACCTTACAATCCAGAAATAATAAATTTATACAGGCATTATACATTTATACTTGCGATAGGTTTTATTGATGAGCAAAGGTCATAAAAAAATCATTCTGAAACCTTCCAGGGCATGCTAAGAGGCTCTCTTCTATGCTCACATAGTTACCTGCTTTCTCAGTAGAATCTAGTCTTTTGTGGGACAGGTATAAAGTGCTGAGGGCAGTGCTTCATCACCAGCAGGTGTTTAATAAATGTTTAACTTAAATGTGTGAAGTGATCACCTGTAAATCATTAGTAAATAGATTTCCTCAATATCTTATTAATAAAAAATATTTATATCTTAAAAATCTTTGCAGATGATACATTCAGTTTTACTGAAGTGAATTCTCACTTTTCACTCTGCCCTGGGTGGGAAAAAAAATGCCGCTCTACCTGATGCTGTCTTCCCTCTAAATGAAACTTTCTATCAAAGACTGGCTTACACAAGTCTCAAGATAGGGACAACCTGGAGCATTTTAGAAACAAAAAGAGCGTGTCAGGACATAGCACTATCTGGAATACCTTTTTAAAAAAAAATATTTAAATGTAATTTGGTTTATTGCCTGAGGCACTGGAGACAAATATCTGAAAGAACATGATTGAACTCTGAACATTTATTGAGTTTTCTTCATTGATTCATTAGCAGAAATCACAAAATGGGCTTCACTATAATTACTAAGTTTGTTCAGTGTTGCCACTGGCAGTTATCTATTTACTAACACAGAAAATAAAGATACATTTGTTCATTTCTCTACAAAATCAGCCCTAACCTCACAATGCCCAAGTTCACAAAGGCATGCAAGCAACTCAAGAAGAGAGCGGAATGAAATAGGTGCAACTAAACATGGTTCAGAATATGATCAACTATTTGTCTGGTGTTTGATTGGTTCTTGCATCCATCTCTATATGGGAAAGAGGTCCTAGACCAGGAAGCCCTGCCTAATAATCTGCCTAGGAACTAAACATACAGTATTTGGGACATTTCCCACTACTATAGGACTGATTTTCTGTGGTATTTCTATTTCAATGTAAAATTGAACTCTTAGGACACAGTAAAATTTGGTACTGCAAACAATACACACTGTAACATTGCTGCAAAATGTAAACTTTCCAATTTAGTTATAATTTCAAAATTTTTAAGAGTATTGGGTATTAGGTGAAAATGTTATAGGATAAGTTTAGTGTATTCTGGATATAGGTGGTAGATGATACATTTAGGTACTATACTGACATTTATTGCAAACATTTGAATTAAAAGAACAGATAAATTAAGCCTATATAAGAAAAATATACTGGAAAAAATCTGTTAATAAGATACTAATTTCTATATAGTTGATTTAGACATTATTTTTTTATCCTGATTTACATTTGAAACTTCTAAAATGATTAATACAACTTTCATAACAGTTTAAGACAAATCTTGAGGTTCTAATATACAACAAAGATTTTATTCCTATCTGAGGGGCAGAAGTCACTTTTTAGATTAATTTTTAACAATGCTTCCAAGAAGATATCTTAAAATAATATACATACATACATGGAAAACATTTTCGTATCTATTCTGGTCCTACCTCCAGCCTCCACCTTCTAGATTTCACCTAAACTCATTAATCTCATGCAGTAAACCTGAGCCTTACATTTTTTTATTCTCTCATTTGCTTAATGCTTTTTAAAATTTAATCTATGAATAATGATATTTGATCAGTTATGTTACTAATGCTCTACTTGTTGGACTCATTAAAATCTAACTTTTCTTTCATTGCTTCATTAATTAATCAAAATACATAAACAAAAAAGTTAATTAAATATCAACTGAATGCTTGATATGTACTAGTCACTTAATAGTTTTGGGAGACCAGTCAGGGAACCATGAAGGCATAAGGTGACATTCCACCTCTACAGGAGATCATTTTTGCCAGATATATTGCATTCTATATTTTACATATGCAGCTCTCATAATAGTCTTTGTGTCAGTGTCACTTAATAAGTATATATCAAAATTTCTTCTAGAGCTTTTTAAAAGTATGATTTTTTTGAGGATCTGGTTCAGAGTTACATAATCACAATTTGGGGGATGAATTTCTGACCATATTTTAGTTAAGGACCACTAATTTTTTATTGTGGATCCATTTATAATCTTTCATATAGACCGTGTTTCGCCGAAAATAAGAACTAGTCAGACCATCAGCTCTAATGTGTCTTTTGGAGCAAAAATTAATATAAGACCTGGTCTTATTTTAATATATATTATATATAATATATGGTATTATACTATATTATATATAATATGTGGTATTATATTACATTACATTTTATTAAAATAAGACTGGGTCTTATATAATATAATATAGTGTAATATAATGTAATGTAATGTAATATAATACAATACCACATCTTATATCAATTTTTCCTCCAAAAGACACATTAGAGCTGATGGTCTGGCTAGGTCTTATTTTCAGGGAATCACGGTATATTATATATAATATTTTTCTATAGATTTAATTGTTTTAATTATGGACTTGAATACAAGATTTATATTTTAGAGCTAAAGTAGGTAGTGTTACATTGCTGTCAAGTTGTTTCATGTATGTTGGAGTCCATTACTCAATTAGACAGCAAGTATCTGGCTCAGGATAAAATGGTTTATGCTACTGAAATAGCTAACAATAGTTTAAATTCTAATTTATCTTAGTTTTTCTTGATTGCTTGATGCTCTCTTCTTAATAATGTATTATATTTGCCCTCCCACTTCTCTGTGCAATTTTTCTCCCAACTTGACAGAGGTTAGAGCTCTAGAGAACAAGAGCATACTGCCTCAGTAATTAATTCTAGGCCAATTTTCAGGAGGAAGAGAGCAATAGTTATTGATAATCACCAGTAGTATAGTTACATAGTTGATATCTGGAGTATTTGGAGGTCCTGCACTGAGAAAACAAAACTGTGCTTTTATCACTATGGTTTAAGTATAATTGATAAAAAGCTACTTTTGATACCAGTGAACGCAGAAGACAAATCCAAGTTCTAAGGTGTTGTTAAGGCTTTAAGAGTTTTCCTTCCGTGAATGATCAGTCAGGCAAGTCTGCCCCAGGAAGGTTTGTAGGTCTTCATATGTTATGGTTATATTACAAAATCACTTTCAGTAAGAATAACACTAATATTAAGTTCAAATACTTAATATTAGATCATGGGCTGGGACTGATGCTAGGGGCTCTATGTGCATAGTCACATCTTATTCTGACAGTATGCAGTAGGTACTATTATAGCTTTTATGAGTGTTTGCTCATACGTGAGACGGACACGAATTTTATGAAAGTAATTGGTCACAAAAATGTAGGTACTCTAAACTCATTGAACAAACTTTCATTGAGCCCTTTTATAAGTAATACATGGAAATAATGATTATTAGCACTTGAGGCAACCTGGGATATGTTTAATACCTTTTATCTTACCAGTCAGCCACTGTAACAGCCACAATACTGTATTCATAAAAGACAAGCATAATGGTGATATATGTTGGTAAATGTGACTCATTTCCCTTGCTTCAGTCCTTTGGGAAAACAATGAGAAGAACTCAGAATTGACATGAAAACTGAACATAATGATAAATCATAAAAATTACAGATTGATAGGGTGTATAAATAATTATCAAAATAATCTGGGTGGGGTGATTGGAGACATTGGTTGGGGATTTAGGTGACACAGTATTAGCCATGACTTATTAATTGTTGAAGCTGGATCATTGGTGTACTTATATAATTATCCATAATTAAATGTTAAAAATTAGAAAAAAATGATGGACTAATATGCAATTTAAAACTCTGATGAGTTCACAAGCAACTAAATAGATGTTTTGTCTTAATATTGTAGTTCAGTTTAGCAAGTGCATGAATTTCTCTTCCTTAACCAAAATGTAGTTAGCATTCATGAAATTATACAATTTCCCATTTGCCATTGCCAACCTATAATAATTGTGGCTAATGGCCATCTAAATTGTTAATTTTATATGGTGAACAAGTGATTATTCTTAAAACAGATCCCGTGCTATTTTAAATTGCTTTTCTTCATTCTCCAGTAGGCCCAGACTATTACTGAGTTAAATGTTTCTTAATGAAGAATACTGCCTCAGAGAACTTTGCTTTGTCGGCATTGCTGAAGAATAATTTGAAATTTGTCAAGTCCAGAAGTGCATTTCAAAATAAGATGGCAAAATGCTAAAATTGTGTATCTCTTCACTGAGGGCATTTTTCTGAAATGTGTGTGTGTGTGTGTGTGTGTGTGTGTGTGTGTTTCCCTTTTTCATTAGAAACAATACACTTTCAGAGGATATATATTATATTTAAATCTATAAAGCTAGGTACAAATTATGTGCTGATTATTCCAGGGAAGTTGATTTTATCAGTTAAGACATAAACAGAACTTATAAAATAAATAAAATTATGCCATATGAAGGGAGAGGGGCAAAAAGAAGACATAAGATAGTGTCTCTGCTTTCTTTCCCCACCTCCCACCTGCACTTTCTATAGAGGAGAAACTGCTAAGTCAAATAGCCAGAGCCCAAGCTATTGAGAGAGTTACACTTTTTTAGAAGGTGAGGTCACTGTGTTTAAGCCACGGTGCTTCTTTCATTCTTTCTATTTTCCATTTCCTTTGTGTATCATCCACTTCCATATGATTAAGGTTTGCTGAAGTTGGGTGTACAATTTGATGATGTCATTTGTCCTTTTACTTTGGTTCCCCTTAGGGAGGCAAATGAAGACAATAAAGTCAAAGTTTAAGAAACTGCATCACGCTGTTATGGAAGGCAGTGTGGAGGTTCCTCAAAAAATTATGACTACAATTACCATATGACCCAGCAATCCCTCTCCTGGATATCTACCCAAAAAATTTGAAAACATTTATCCATAAAGACACGTGTGCTCCAATGTTCATTGCAGCTTTGTTTACGGTGGCCAAGACATAGAAACAACCAAAATGTCCTTCTATAGATGAATGAATAAAGAAGTTGTGGTATATATACATAATGGAATACTATTCGGCGGTAAGAAAAGATGATATAGGAACATTTGTGAAAACATGGATGGATCTTGAGAGTATAATGCTAAGCGAAATAAGTCAGACTGAAAAAGCAGAGAACCCTATGATTTCACTGATATGTGGTATATAAACCAAAAACAACAAAAGAACAAGACAAACAAATGATAAAAACTCATAGACGCATACAATAGTTTAGTGGTTACCAGAGGGTAAGGGGGGTGGGGGAGGGAGATGAGGGTAAGGGGGATCAAATATATGGTGATGGAAGGAGAACTGACTCTGGGTGGTGAACACACAATGGGATTTATAGATGATGTAATACTGAATTGTACCCCTGAAATCTGTGTAATTTTGTTAACAATTGTCACCCCAATAAATTTTTTTAAAAAAAGAAACTGCGTCACAACCTTTATTAAACCCTGTGTCATAGTGTGAGTTTAGCCTACATGTTAATAATTTGGAATTTTAATTGGGATATTGTTCTTTTCATATATTCCTCTGTTCATGGTGTGCGTGTGTGTGTGTGTGTGTGTGTGCATGTGTTTTCAAGTGAGGGCCATCAGAGATGATTGGGTGAAATGTTCCTGGTATCTTGGGTCAAAATAACATAAAACTGACATCAGAAAACCTTAATTCTACAGACTACATGCACACTCAGAAATAGCTTTATTTTAAACACGATGTTAGTTTTTATTTAATAGCTAAAGATTTGGTTTATTTTATGAAATTATTTCAGTGAGCAAATAACTATTCTTAAGCTTGTGGGCTTGACTCAATAGCTATGTAAACGGTTGGTGCAAACATATCAAATTAGAACTTGAAAGTTACAAAATCCAGAAGCGTTTACTTTAATTTCATCTGTGTTTGCTTGAGCTTCTGGTTCACACAACATGTCCCTAAGATATGGAAATCCCTGCTTTTTTGCTCCCTTCAGGAGCCCGGAATTGATTTTGCAGCCAGCAGGAGCATCACGCCCTGCTGTGTCCTTTTTCATTTCTGCCTTCCCCTTGACTTCACCTTACAGTTAGTCAGAAAGCAATCACATAACCCCAACAGTGTCAAAATGGCAGTATTCTAAACGCATCAGCTATGCGTCTCCATACTTCCCCAAACCTGACTGATTTTATGATCAAGGACCCTTGTATGTTCAATCAAGTTCCTTCCTCCAGACACTCATTTAGCTAAATTCTTATGTGTTGTCATAACAGGCAATTATTTTAATGCAAAATTTTTCAAGATAGTGGTAAAATAAATATTTGTGTAATTTTTCAATACGAATTGAAACTAAATAAACATATAGACACAATTAATTGTAACTGATGCATGTAATGAATTAGCATTCTTTAAGTATACAACTTTTAAATCAGAGTCTTTTCCCCCCTTTACTTTGGTTATAATGGTGGAGGGGAAAACGACAATGTATTTAAACTTTTTTTAAAATAGTATATATGAAAGCATAATCAAATATAAAATTGGGCTTCTAAATATTTATTTGATCTACATTCATCCTCACTTGTTAACCAGAGCAATCCCTAAGAAAATAGACCTGAAATAAACAATGTATCAGCTCATGAGGATCATGAAAATCCTGAAAATCCTGTGGTGGGCAAATGTATGGGGTGCTTAAATTTTATATTCTGTAGACTTCCCTATGGTGGGATGTATTCTAGGAATGGGGATACTGCAATCCTAGTTAATATCTATCAGATGAAGTTGTGGATAAATGAAGTGTGCTGGTGGAAGGTATAAACGCAGGGCAAAAGCAGCCGCAGCTGGTAATTTCAATGCCTGAAAATATGATATTAATAAGTCTTCATCTCTAAACCTGCTGTAGTTGCTACCTAAGAATTCATGCTTTCTCTTTATATATCTTTTGATTAAAACAATAAATTAAAAAGCCAGAAGTCTGAACTTTATAATTGTGATATCAGACCATACCTAGCTTGGGCTTACTGTATCTGACTGTTTTCAATGTTGTAGATCAAATGGAAAGTAAGCAAACTAATGTGTGGTGAGTGCTTAAGCAAGGATGGATACTTGGTTTTATTACTGGAAAATGTTCAAGTTGTTTTTTATTCTGCCAGTGTGCTATAGGTTTAATTAAAACAATTGGTGTTTTTAAGGTTTAAGAGCTGATGTATTTGCGAGAAACTCTCTGTCAGAGAAACGACACTTGATATATGCACCTCATATCCATTCACTTACATATTGCCATGCCCATGTGATCAGCTGGGAAACCTGTTATAAATGTACCCTTAATGTGTTAAAAACAAAGTGACAACCATTGGCTATAATATGAAAATATATATATATTTTTTTCATATATATATGAATATATATTTCATATATATTTATATATATACATATATATATACATATATATGTATATATATATAAAATGGGGACTTGGTTACCTTTCTAATAGTACTGAAAACAATTTTATGCCTATTGTTTATGAAAGGGGCATTATTTCAGAGGATTGTTTCTTATTCCATGTTGTAATTGATGCTGGCTCCAACCGCTTCCATCAGATCAAACCACTTGCTTCCTGTCTTCATCCGTCCATTTACTCCATGCACATGTTCCAGAATCATCTCTTTAAAATAGTTATTGATCATGCTCATTCTCTGCTCAAAGGCTCTCATGGCATCTCATGAATTGTAGCATGAATTCCAGTTCCCTACCAAGGAATTTAAGAAGACCTATAATCTGAATCTAATCTGTCTATCAGTATTTCTTTCCTACAGTCCCACTACGTTGGAGAAATGTATTGCTTTATCAAAAATATTTTAAAGCTGTACCAGTCAGGGTTTAATTTAAGTGATAGAAAACTCTCTAGGTGTGTTCACAAGAAAGACATTTAGTACAGGGAATTAAGTGACTACAAAACTGATGGAAATGCTGAGGGCCAAAAACCAGATCCTAAGTCAGGGCCCAATCCTACTTCCTATAACAATGAAGATGTGATTCATTAGGGGAGCCACTTCCTCTGATGCCACCACAGGAGGTAATGTCAGAATCAAAGGGTCCCTACTGCAGATAACACCTGACTCTTAGAATTCTATAAAACTGTCTGTTGGAACAGAGCTGCAGAAAAACTACCACCAAAATTGGGCTGAAAAGTGGTCTCTGCTTCATTTCCTCCTTTCAGTTATCCTTTCCGTCATCACTTTTGGGAAAATCAGCTTCTTCCTTTCAGCAGAGAACACAGTCTCTGGGAGACAATGGTTCGAAACACTTCTATTTTATTAAGAGAGTTTCTTTTTCAGATATATCATCATTTTACTGAATGAGGTCCCCAAATATTTATCATACAATATCAATATTCTAAGGGGGGAAAGTGTTCTCTTGTAAATAATTTAAAACACAGATGAAGTTAAAAGAGAGAGATCAAGAAACAATTCATATCTGAAAATTTTAATTGATTTTAATTGATTTTATTTCTGTTTCCTAATACTTGAACACGATAAGAAAGATCATCTGTGACCTGGCCACTTAATACATGTTATCTCTTAATCTTTTCAGCCACTTTCTATCCACCACCCTTGTAGTTATCTTTATCTCAATCTGATAGATGAAGAAAATTAATCTTAGTGAGGTACAAATTTTGCCCAAATTTGAATGGAAAAGGTTAGCATTCAAAGTTAATTATGACTGCTACCAAGGCTCTTTCTTCTGTAAAAATAAAACCATTTTTTTATGTTTAAAATTTATGCCAGTAAAAAATGTTTAAAATCTATTGTGGTTTTGCATTGTTTAAGAATATGAAAGGTATAAAACAAGTCCTGAGGATGTAACAGACAGCATAGGGAATACAGTCAATAATATTGTGATAGCGTGGTATAGTGCCAGGTGGTTGCTGGACTTATCATGGCGATCACGTCTTTAGGTATATAAATGTTGAATAACTATGCTGCACGCCTGAAACTAATATAGTACTCTGTCTTAGCTATATTTTAATAAAAATCTTTTTAAACTTAAAAAAAAAGAATATGAAAGGAAGTTAAATTGAAATAAACATGTTTCAGTTAAACTTTAAAAAAAAAGATAATTCTAAGTATAAATTATTGTGAATAAATAATTTACATTATTTTGTTCCTGTAATATTACATTACTTATTTAAATGATGTAGAGAAAATTATTTGGTAAGTATTCAAGTTACAGGGGAAAAGCAACCGTATTTCATATCCTGGACAATTATTGTACAATGTGTATTTTTCCCCCTTAATAGTCGCATGCTCTTTTTTGTCACATCTGCACAAGACAGACTAATTAAAGTACATTAGCTGAGTTGTGGAAGGGACATTTGGTTTTAATTAATATTGGACCATAAGAAAGGCAATTTGCTTTATACTACCATTCATTATTTGATACACACACACATACACACACACACACACACACTCACACATACAGAGTCTGCACAGAAAGGCATGTGAAATGTTACAAAGCTTCTCAATCTGGAATTATACTAAATTTATCTAAAAATATACACAATGTTTTATGCAGAAAAATTCCTTTACTCCCTTTGATGTTTTAGACAATTGTGTAGCATTCTAATGTAAAATGACTTATAACCAGAGTTAGTTTTATAATGATTATTACAAAAGTAAACTGGGCAACCAAAAAAGCCAGCTGGTGTCCATATGTCAGAAGCAAAATTCCAGAACACACTGGAAACTAAAATGACAATGTATATTCATTTTAAATTAGACCTTAAAGAAGCACGACTGAAACCTTGGACATATATAATACATTTTGGTGAAAAATAAATTTATTTTACAATTGAATAATCTGTCAATTAAACCTATTTCATATAGGGTAGGAATGCATTTAGATTGCCTGTGTGATAAACTAAGGTAACCTTATTCCCCCACCAGGAGAATATTGACCATATGTATCAGTTAGCCATTGCTGCATGACAAAACACTTCAAATCTTAGTGGTTTAAAATAACAACCATTTGTTTAACTCATGATTCTGTTATTTAGCAGTTGAGCTGGCCTTATCTGGGCAGTTTTTCTTGTTTCAGTCGGGCTTACATATATATCTGAGCCTATGAATATATTAAACAGTTAAGAATTGCAACAACAAAAAAATAAAAGACCTAGAAATAAACTTAACAAAGGATGTGAAGAACTAATATACTTAAAACTATAAGTTATTATTAACAGAAATTGAAGAATATAAAAAGAAATGGAAAGATATTTAATGTTCATGGATTGGAAAAATCAGCATAGTTGAAATGGCCATATTACCCAAAGGAATATACAAATTTAATGCAATCCCCATTAAAATCCCAATGACATTTTTAAAAAATAAATAGAATAACAACAATGACAACAAAGTATCAGATTTGCATGAAATCACAAACGTCCCCAAATAGCCAAAGCAATCCTAGGAAAACAGAGCAATGCTGGAAGTTTCACACTCCCTGATTTCAATTTGCACTACAAAGTGACAATAATCAAAACAGCATTGTATGGGCAAAAAACCAGACACACAGACCAATGTAATAGAATTGAGAACCCAGAAATAAACCCACATATATATGGGCAGATAATTTTTGACAAAGGAGCCAAAAACATGCAATGGAGAAAAGACATCCTCTTCAATAAATGGTGCTAGGGAAATTGGAAAGCCACAGGCAAAAGAATGAAACTGGACTGCTATCTGTCACAATATACCAAAATTAACTCAAAATGGATCAAAGACCTTACCATAAGACCTGAAATGATAAACTGAAAAGAATAAAGCATAGGTATTAAACTATTGTCCTTGGGTTCAAGAGAGGATTTTATGAATTTGACCTCAAAGCAAGGAAAGTAAAAACAAAATTAAATGAATGGACTATATTAAACCAAAAAGCTCCTGCACAGCAAAAGAAACCATCAACAAAAACAAAGAGGCAACCTACCGAATAGGAGGAGATATTTGCAAACAACACCCTGATAAGGTGCTAATATCCAAAATATATAAAGAATACATACAACTCAACAACAACAAAAAGAAACAATTCCATTAAGAAATTGGCAGAGGACCTGAACAGACATTTCTCCCAAGAAGCCATACAACCAACAGATATATGAGGGTGGGGGGGCAGTTGCTCAACCTCACTGGGTATCAGGGAAATGCAAATCAAAACCACAATGAGATACCACCTCACACCTGTCAGAATGGCTATTATCAACAAGACAAATAACCATTGTTGGAAAGGCGGTGGAGAAAAAGAAACCCTCATACACTATTGGTGGGAATGTAAATTGGTATAGCCACTATGGAAAACAGTATGGAAGTGCCTCAAAAAATAAGAATAGAATTCCTATATGACCTAGCAATCCCTCTTCTGGGTATCTACCCCCCAAAATTAGAAAACATTTATCCATAAAGATATATATATATAACCCTATGTTCATTGCAGTGTTATTCACTGTGGTCAAGACCAGGGAACAACCAAAGTGTCTTTTGATAGGGTAAAGAAGATGTGGTACATCTATACAACGGAATATTACTCAGCCATTAGAATAGATGAAATACTGCCATTTGTGACAACATGATCTTGAGATTATCCTGGTATGTGAAATAAATCAGAAAAAGTCAAGAACCATATGACTTCACTCACATGTGGGATATACAACTTAAAACAACAAATGAATCGGGCAAACAAAGAAACAAAAACTCAGAGTCACTGACAACAGTTTAGTAGTTACTAGAGGGTTAAGGTGGAGAAAGAGTGGGAAAAGAGGGAAAAGAGGGTCAAATATGTGGTGATAGAAGGAGAATTGACTCTAGGTGGTGAATACACAAGAAATATATAGTTGATGTATTATAGAAATGTACACTTGAAACTTACATAATTTTACTAACCAATGTCACCCCAATAAATTTAATAAAAAAATCTTTAAAAAAATGAATGGTTTCTGACAACCACATTCTCTGTAAAACTTGAACCATTTGAGAAGTCCTTATACTCTTTGATCCCACATTACAGTCAGTTTATTTGACCTTCCTCCCATGTTAATGAGTAAATTCTTTTTTTAAATTCCAATGAATGTTATAGGTACTTCTGTTTATACTTATCGCTGTGCTATGATTATTTGTGTGTGTTCTTTTGTCACTTTTTTCTGGGTGAAGCTGTTGCGTGCAAAGACATTATGTCATTTTTTTTTCATGTATTCATTTTATTTATACACTGAACTATACTTTAATCAATGAATATTCTCGATGAATGTTTATGCTTGTTTTCCTGAAGATTTTTTTGCCATTCTTTCTTATTGAACAAAATACTACGAATTAGAGAGCAGTAGACTACAATGGCTATAAGTATTAGATAGAAGACAGCTTTCCTGTAAGAGAACACTTTCTTCTAGCCTCTCTCTCAAGATATTAACTTCACATACTCTTGTTTTCCTTGAAATTTGGAGTCCCTTAAATTCAATGGCAGACAAGTATTTGTATAAATGATGTTCCTTTTCTTCCTTCTTATTAACACAAGCCACTTTAGTGGGAGGCAGTGTGTTGGATAAGTTTCTTGATCTCTCAACTTTTCTTGCAACTAAGGGAGGCCTGTGCTGTATTATTGCCATTGAGATGTAAGCAGACATTGTTAGTTAGAACTCAAGAAGTCATTTCAAAGGAAGACAAAATCAGCTGGTTTGGATTTTTGTTTCTTTTAGTTAAAGATAGTTGAGTAGGAAGATAAAAGGCTGTGTCATAAAGCTGCCAAATCTCCCTGAACTGCTCTAAATATTTACTGGGTAAGCAACATAAATCTAAGTAGGTTAAAACATGTTTCTATTTCATGAAAATCAACCATAAGAATTTTTTAGTAATTAATGCATTTAATAGAATGAGTAATTGCGAAATCTAGTTTATGATTTTTAAAAAAATCACATTTCTAAATGACTTCGGCTTGATTTAGTAAAGATAGTGTTAAAAAGAGAGGAAAATGTTTCTAGTTGTGTTTTTATGATATTGATAATAAGAAAAGATTATCTCTTATATTTGTGAAAATATTATTCATTATATTTAATAATAGAACTCAGAAATAGCATAGGATGTACATTAGAAAATACTTAAAATGAATATATAGATATTTATTTTTTTAAATAACCCAGCATAACTAATATCAAAAGGATAAAAGTGACTATTTAACAAAAGAAACAATAAAGCACTAATTGCCATCATAAAATTAAATTGTGCAAAATATTACTTGCCAATGGAGAAGCTATTTCAATAGCTGTAGGAGACAGAAACTATTATAACGCACAAGTGGAAATTTTCAAAGACCATCGGAATGGAAGAGGAACCCATGCCGATATCATATTAGATACTGTCTGAATCATGGATGGCGAGGTGAGTCTCTAAAATATCCAAAAGAGAGCTCTACTATCATAAAAAATCCCCTGTGATGAAAGTTTCACAATCTCTCTCTGAAGCCTATCTAACACTTAAAAATTAATAGGAGTCTATTAGTCTGTCTGTTTTAGCGGAACAGCTTTTATATTGTTTGAATCCATTGTCATACAGGAAATTTGTACAAGTATTTGTTCTCAAACCATTTTCAAAATTATAGAAATTTTGATCTCTTGATTATATCTTCTCAAGATTATATAAATCTGAATTAATTTTTTATTAAATTTAAAATTAATTATTTTATTTACTGTCAGTGTTCTCTCCAAATAAATTTTTAAACATGAGACTGATAAAGGATGATAAAACTTTAACAGAGTATTATGATTCTAGGTTTAAATATAATATGGAGAATCATTTGAACTTGAATATTATACGATCGCCAAGAAATCATCAATATTTAGTTTCTAGCTTCTGGATAGATTATTTAGTGAAGGATTATGTACTGTTCTCAATTCTAAATGAATCAAAATTTTGCCTCCGCTTCCTTCATCCTGTTTTTATTCTCTTTGTCACATGCTAGCCCTCTATCTTATCAGTCCTCTGAAAACTTCTTCCTGTTCTTTAGGCTACGTTTCAAACAATCATCTCAAGTGCCTGTAACATGAAGAGGGTTTTAAATTTTTTTTAATGTAACATTGGCCCTTTGGGAACAAATGTGTGTTGTGAAAACTCTTTTTTTTTTTTAAAGTGTGCCCCCCCTCTTTCCTGCATGCTTACAGTAGATTGCTTGAGCCCAATGTCATAATTCAGATGAATCATAATTTTGTTTTTTGAGGACCTTACTTCCTTGCTCTTGCCAGCACATGGAAAGCCATCAATAAACATTATTGATGTTTATGAATACACATTGCTGAGCAGAGAAACAAATGGATGAAGGAACCAAATAATAAATTAGTTTTCTATGACCTCCTCCAGGTAAAACAAGTTGGCCTCCCTTCATATTTGCAACCCTTTCTAAATAGAAGAATATTTTAAATTTTGTATCACTGAATTCTTGAGAATAATGGAAATCTCAAAATTTGTCTTTTGGGAGTTACACTCTGTCTTATCAGAGTTATTTTTCTTCATCTCCAGTGTTACTTTAGCTATCTCATTCCCTATTGACCTCTTAGTTCACTGTGGTAAGTTTAGGTATCTTATCTCTGCATTACATTACTGTGGGAATGTAATTTGCCCAAGTCAGTATATTTAAATCCATGTGTCTTTCTTAAGGCCGTCTAGTCTTTTTAGGACTCAAGCTCCACCAAATACCATTTATCTCTTTTACAGCTTTATGAGTATTCTTCTGGACAAAATAGAAATGAAATGGGAGCTGAGGAATTAATTATGTTTTCTCTCTTGTTTCCTTTTATTACAGCATTTATCCCAAGCTGTAGGCAGAGGAATCCCTTATATTTCTGCTTTCCAGGAGGGTAACTCATTATGCTTTATTCTGCTTTCTAGTTACTTTTCTTACATGTTAATGACAGTGGTCCATCATGCTTCTGAGACTCATCATCTCTTTCTGTATTCTTCAAAATTTCTCAACATCGTTATAATACTATCGCAGGTTCCTCATCAATAGCAGGAATAAAGTGTTCAGTCCCTCCAGATTAGTCTTACATTGTGATTTTACTTCTCTTTCTCTCTCCTTTCATTTTAACTCAAATAGTCTGTGATGTTCCTCCAAACTCCTATTTTTGATATATGTCAACATCTCCTCTAATAAGTCAGTTTTATTTAACATGGTATACTTCTTTTTGGCTTCATTTCTTTTTTTTTTTTTAATTTGGCTTCAATCTCTTCTGACTCTATTTGCTAATTATTGTGCATTCAATGTATGTCTTATTAAGTGTATATCTTTAGTTTTTGCATATGTGTACATTCAGTGACTAATCAGATGGATTTATTTAACATTTACTTCACTTAATCTTGATTGAACACCTGTGTGCAAGAATTTTGCAAAGTCAGACATAAAAATGAAAATGACAAAATTCCTGACCTCAAGAGTCTATTAGAAGAAGATGAAAAATTTGAACAAATATAATACATATGCTATTCTTCTCTGTTAAAAGTATGTTTCCACTTTAGATCTTATTCTTATTTTTCTGACTTGGCTTAGTTTTCGTATAAACTCAGAATTATTTCTCTCTCTGAGTTTGATGATCAACCTTTGTGGTCTGACAACACCCCATGCATAATATAGGTAAGCTGCTTATGAATTATAATGGCTGGTTTGCTTTGAGCTGTGGGCTGCTGGAATACATATATACATCTCTGTATCCCCAGTGCTTAGAATGCAGATAAGATACTCAATACATTACTTTAGAGTGCCCAAAACCAATATATACTATAATAAAGGTTTTGAAGTACACACCATTGGGATGGATTATCTTCTGTAGCACAACATTTTAATTTGCTTTTTTATTAGAATGAGTTCTTCATTTAGATCATAATCATACTTTTATTTGTGCATATCAAATTTTAGAACTATCCTCTGCATTGTGTGCAATGGAGATTTGTGGACTATTTATATTATGTTTCTTAGAGTTATAACATGTTCTAACTGAAATAATCCTGAGAAATTTTGAACGTTATTATGCTATTGGACCAATTATGACCTAAATTAGATGTCTTTGTTTACAATTATATGAGTCCCTCCCAGTTAAAACTCTCTCTATTTATTCTGTGGATATCATGACTGTCAGTCAAAGATGAAGGGTGATCTCATATAATTTCATTATGTTAATTTGCATTTTTAAAAGTCCTTTTAGCAATTCTCATAATAAGCCCTTCAGATAAACACCAGGCCCATCTTACTCTGTCCTGAATTGTATGAATGTTTCTTCCATATTTTATATCCCACTAATAGCATCATTCAGTTGCTGGTTTAAACTTGTCACTACACATTATTATAAGTGGCCTTTGTGGAATTACTATGTACTAGGAAGTACTATGGTAATTTTCTGTCAATGAGGTATCTGAAAGGAGACTCCAAGAAAATGTAAGGGGCTGCATTTCATTTAGAGATCTGTAATGAAAAGTTGCTGGGATGAACAAACTTGTTTCAGCTTTTTGTGAATATAAATCTAAGAAATATATTTTGATTCTCAAGATTTAATTCTATCCAATTAATGAGCAAAGTAAAATGACGCTGATAGATCCTAAAACGCATTTGTGCCGCAAATTTAAGAAAATGTTATTAAGGTTAAAAGGTCTGTGGTTTATTTTTTATGTCTAGTCTCATCAAATATTTGTAGTTATATATCTAAATATTATTATTTGCTAAATGAAGCATCTTCATATCCTGAAGCTATGACTGAATCACTAGTTCCTACCTTGCTACATTTGAAAATTAATATCTAAGTTAAGAATCGGTAAAGAATCGTAACTCGGGCCCTTTATAGAATGATTTTCATTAGCTCAAAGGTTTGGAGGAACTATTAGAATACCAACAACTCTTGAGCACTTGATTCACTTGTTGGGTACAGGGACATTTTCCCCTGCTATCACCAGCCCATTGAGAAAGTCAATAGTATTTTAAGAGCAAGACTGCAGGAGAGTTAAATTCCACGTTAGATTAGGAAGAGCTGATGCAAATAGATTGTTTACATGTCAAATTCTTTATCCAGCTCTGAGCACAATGTTCTATCTAGCAGAAAGGACACATCAAGTTTGAAGATAAGTAAACATTTGCTACTGCCAAAGAAGTGATCAATTAAGGGGATAAAGTGCCACAGAGCATATTCCTGTTGTGAGATTTTCACAAATATAAAGAGACACAATAAATCCAGGCAGATTTCCTACACTGTCTTTTAGTTTAAAATAAACAGGAGTAAAATTGGATATCATTACCTCTCTTGCCCTACTGACTAGAAGATAAGACTAATATCATCAATACTATTACTACTACTACTGCTGCAACTATTGCTGACAAAAGTAATTTAATTATACTATAGAGCACATATTTTCAGCTTATGACATTTTGCTTGAAAAACTTATAAGCATAACAATTTTTTATTCATTTGAGTCATACATTTTAGTAATAACTTTTATTATTAGTATATATAAATATATATAAAATATTTAAAAATATATATAAAATATGCATTAAAATATATAAAATATATATAAGAAAAATATATTAAAATATATATTTGTTTTTTAATACTGGTAATTTTCTTCAATTTTTCCATCTATATTTTTTTCCATCTATGTTTTAAGACATTAAAGCAATTTGGGGAAAAGAGAATATCTTAATGTGGTAAAAATGATAATTTTTTATCAACATGCATCCTAACACTTTTCATCTTATCTCCTGTAACTACTAACAAGTCCTTGTTGAACATTCCTCTATCCCTAAATATTATTTAACTTGTGGCAATTTTCCTTAAATCTTTAGCTTACATATGCAGAGACATGTATGCATAAAAGAGGCAAAATCCTTTAGGATAAAAAGGTAAAGTTTTAATTAAATTTTATGAAAAATGTTATCCTATTATCATTTGCTAAAAGAATATCATCACATTTTCAAGTATATCAAATAAGTATTGACAAGTATTAAAACCCGTGTGTAATTTTATTTTGAAATATTTTAAAATGTCTATCAAATTAACAAAGATAAAAGTGATTCTCCAATCTGTTTTTACTTTAATTGTACACAGCTGCCAATATTTGATAACTTTTGATTTCCAAAAAATGGCATATTTACTTTATTTAAATACACACATTTATACTTAGGGGAACTAATAAACATGATATTTCCAAATATAATAAGGGACCTTAGTCATTTTGACTTAAAGGTTGTTTCTTTCCAATTTTTCAGAAAGTGTAATGTTACTATTGCAATAAGTAATATGTCCTCTTTTGCTCTAAAACTTTTCCAACTTTTAGATGGAGAGTTCTCCCATCTAAAGAAAACTCTCCGTTACCATTTTGAGACAATTTGCAGGCAACTCGGTATAGAAGATATATGGCTTGGTCTCTGTAGTCAGAGAAAGACAGGTTAGGATATTTTCTGACATTGTGTGACCTTTGTCCTCCATAGTTTTGACCTCTCCAAATTGCATCATTGCCAGTATTTGTTTAAAGAACACCAGAATCTTCCTCTGGGATTAAAATGAGTAACAGCTATCCGATACCTGGTCCCATGCTCAGGACAGTATAGGCACTGCATCCCACTAACCTAATTGATACGCACTGAATGCATCCCTGATGCAGGCCATGCCTTCTATTATCTTTTGTTTTGGTCTCCGTAAGCTAGAATGCTCTGGGCATAGCTTTCTTTACAATAAAATGCAGATAGCATTCTCTAAATTGGCATTTTTGTTTTGTTTTTGTTTAATGTCTTCTTTACTAAGAGCAATGAATATTGACTCGAGAAAGACCAAAATATTAATAGCACCATTACAAGTAACGAAGTGAGCCTCATGTGGCCAATGCAGACCTGGAGATGAGCGTGAGCTATACAAGTTTCAGATTTCTGAGAGAATGAATCTGGAATTCTTTTGTGCTAAGGTTTCTGGGGAAATCTTAGTCTTTCTCTACCTAGAACCCTAAACGATGAGGCCTATTTTATAATGAAAATATTTCAGCCATCTTGTTATCCCTATTGCAAATAATAGCAAACCCTATTCAGTGATCATCCTATGCTAAGTGCTACATTAAGGCATGATTCCATTTATTCATCACAATAACCTTTAGAGTTAGTTATATCATTATCATTGTAAAGATGCAGAAACAGAGGATTAGAGAGTCTACACACGTTACAGTATCAGAACTTTAGCCCAGGATTTAGCCTGACATCATAATAGCAAGCCCTTAATTATGTCATATTCACTTTCTTATTACAATTGAATATCTGGATCCCGTATGGAGAAAGGATATTTCTCCTTCAGGGAAGCTGTCAAATTCATCAGAAGAGACCACATTTTGCTTAGTTTTATTTATTCTTTTATAAATAGTTTTTAAAATAAATGTGTGCAGCTCTTTCTGGGAAAACATGGTGTCATCCATGCTGCTCATGACAGTCCAAGGATTTGTCTGCCTCGTTTTACAGAAAGCACAGTGTTTCCAAGGCAATCTGGGAAAAATTGCAGTCTACACCATTAGCAAGGATGGGACCTTGTTTGCCTGGGGCAACGGAGGAAAAATAAATATTACCAATGTCACCAACAAAGGACTACTGCAGTCCTTTGACCTCCCACAGGCAGTTTGCCTTGAGTTCTTGCCAAATAACTTTGTCCTGGCAACGTAGCTGCCTTACACTGATGGCACAGCTGGGATTCCCAACCTACAACTTTGTGATGTAAAAACTGGGACATATTTGAAGTCTTTCTTCCAGAAAGAAGTGCAAAATTGGTGTCCATCCTGGTCAGAAGATGAAACTATTTGTGCCGGAAATATTAACAATGAAGTTCATTTCTTTGAAAACAACAATTTCAATACAATTGCAAGTAAATTGCATTTTCAAAAATTAATGATTTTGTGTTATCACCTGGACCCCACCCATACAAGGCGGCTGTCCATGTTCCAGGAAGTAAGGGTACACCTTCATTTGTTAAAGTATATCCATACCCCAACTTAGATTAACCTCATGCAGCTGTAGCTAATAAAAAGTTTCTTTAAGGCAGATACGGTTACAATGCTATGGAATAAAATAGCTGTGTTGGTAATAACTCCTACAGATGATGACAAGACCGGAGCTTCCTACTATGGGTAACAAACGCTACACTACATTGCAACAAAGTGCTGTAGTGCAATTACCAAAAAACGGCCCCATTTATGATGCAGTTTGGGATTCTAGTTCTATTGAGTTTTGTGCTGTTTATGGCTTTATGTCTGCCAGAGTGACAGTTTTCCACTTGAAATGTGATCCTGTGTTTGACTTGGAACTTGTCCTCGTAATGCAGCCTACTAGAACCCTCATGGACATATATTAGTACTAGCTGGATTTGGAAATCTGAGGGGACACATGCAAGTGTGGGATGCTAAAAACTTATTTCTAAACCAGTGACCTCTGATTCTTGATGCCTAGATGGTGAGCATATTTTTACAGCCACATGTGCTCGCAGGTTACGTGGTCATAACCAGTACAAGATATGGCATTATACTGGCTCTGTCTTGTACAAGCATGATGTGCCACCAAATACAAAATTATGGCAGCTTTCTGGGCAGTCATTTTTAGATTGAATATTTCTAACAAAAGTACCCAGTGAAGAGCCTAAAACTTTAATTGCTATAGACCCCAGCTTTAATAAATAAACCAAACCAATCCCAAACTGCGTGAGGAGTAACCATCACAGAATATGAAACCGCAACCAGGAAATGATAAGCCATTATCAAAAACAGCTCTTAAAAATCAAGGGAAACATGAGGCTAAAAAAGCTGCAAAACAGGAAGCAAGAAGTAACAAGAGCCCACAATATTTGGCACCTACTCCTGCCCCACAGAGCTCAGCACAAGATGTTATCTCTCAGTCAACTTCTGGAGACCTTGAGAGAGACAAAAATATCAAGAACTTAGATAAGAAACTGAAATAGAACAACTGAAAGAAGGAGCAGCAACTGGAAAACAGCTAGAAAAAACTCAGTGGAGAAAATTCAAAAAGTAAAAGCCCTTTTCTAGGAGGTGGAAGATTTGGAATTGGGTATTTAAAGATTCACAGAAAGCAAGTTTGTTACCAGAAATGAGTGCAGACACATTGTCTAAGGGCACAGAATATCCCTGTGCCCACATTTAGTGTTCATCTATAATTGTAACCATTTATCTAAGATTCTGTATATGTATTAAATTATTTAATAATGCCTATTAAATTAATTTTTGCATCCTACATCCCCTATCATGTCAACATATGAGTATGATATGAAAAAAATAAAAAAAGACACATGGATTTTTGTAGCAAACTTTGATCAATTGAAAGACAGTGTCATTGTTTTGTTAGTATGGACAGTATTTACCATATAATAGAATAGAGACATTTTTAATTAAAAGTAAATAAATGCATTCAGAGACCATATTTTCGTATACCAAGAAAAAGAATGAATTTGACTGTTGCTTAGAAGAGAATGTATAACAGAGGCAATCTGTTTAGCCTATTCCATTTCATTTAAAAAACAATTTTATTAAAGATATGCAGATATAACTAGGTTTAGCTTCAAAGAAAAGTGTCCCATGTTTCTAGTCTGTTCTCACAGATAGTTTTCTAAATAACAGCTGCTGAAGCAACTCCCCATAAATGTAAGATAACAGCTACACCGCTTTGTAACTCTCCATATCATTAAATCTCTGGAGCCTGTAGTTTAGAAGATCAATCTATGTTGTTTATTTTCATTAGCGATCATGTCAGAATGTGTTAGAATTTAGCAGATAGATCACCTTCAGAAACTATATAATACACATATTTTTTTGGTTCTCTTAGGAATTAACTTGAATATGTAACCATCTGCGCTGGGATTTTCTGAGGAATCAGGATTGAAGGGATGCTAAATTCTTGCCAAGTCTGGCATGGGGTGAGACAGAGGCTTCTTTCCCTGTGCTAAGTCTAAATTCCCTTCAAAAGGGCTCTTCTTGGAGAAGCTCTAGAGTCTAGACCAATGAGCCCTGCCCCTCTCTGTGCCTGTGAGTCAATCTTGAGAGAGAAGGTAAACTGTTACTGTGCCAACAGAAAAGAAACAAGCTGCCATGTGTGGAGGCAGATGATGTGCGATCCAGCCTGGTTCTGCCATTTGTTAGCTGTGTTCTGAGTTTCCTTATCTATAAAGTGATGGTAATAGCATCTGCGTTACAGGAGAGCTGTGGGGAGAGATAGACAAGAAAGGCAGCAATATTTATTGAATAGGTAATACATGCCAAGTATTGGTGCTCTTATGTGGATTATCTCATTTTCATTACCGCCACATCTGACAAGTACTGGGTAACCCACTCTTATAAACAAAGAAGCTGAAGGTCAAGCCTGTAGAGTCAGTGTTCGTGGTCGCGTACTAAGGAGTAACAGGTAGGATTTAAACCCAGGTTTGAGACTCTAAAGCTCGCATTCCTCCTCGCTCGACAGGGTAGCATATAGTGTAGGGGAGGGCTTACTATGTCACAGTTATTGTTTAACATGGAAAACAAAGACTGTATTCCCCCTGGAGGAAAAAGGATACCAATATCCTTGTTGACAGTGGAGCGCTGAAAGTCTCTATCTGGGCTGAAGCCAAATACAGAGACCAGGATTCTTGCCTGAGAAGTTATGGCTCTGGGGAAAAGTTTAACAGTATAATTTTAGGCACTGGCTATCTAAATCTTGTAATTTGTTTACCACTTTAAATTTCAATTTGCTTTTTTTTTTTTTAATTTGCTTTTTAAGCTTTGTTATAACAATCACATCTTCTTTGGGAGAGTGCCTGTTATTTAAAACAAAACAAATAGTTTATATTATTAAGCAGCTGACACCAGTAACAGCCTTTATTCATAAGAAGTCTGGATTCCTATTCTGTCCCCCATCTTCATGTGGCTCTGAGAAACCTGTTTTCTGACCCCCGACTCCCACAATCTCTAACTTCTAGCATGCTCCCCTGGGCCTTCTGGAAATCAATAACTTTTGGAAATCGCTAAAACTAGGGTTTTGGCTCTTCCCTAAGAATAGACATTGTTTTTCCTGCAGCCTCCTTATGTCAAATGTTTTTGTTACTGTTTTTTTTTTGTTTCCCCACATTCCTCAAACCTTTGGGTTGACAACGGAGTATGAGACCTTTTAATTATGCATGGACGTCTCAAAAACCATTCTCCATCATTATGCTTTCAAAAACAAAAACAACACCACTCAGTTTTGATTTACATGCTATCAATAATAAATAAATGATAATAATGATAAAACAAGCCAAAAAATTTAAAATGATGATTTAATCAACAAATGGTGGTCACTTCAAGAAATATTTAATTTTACACATTGCACAACAACAAAAAAAAGACACTCAAAGAAAACCCTGAAATCTTAAAGTTCATGCATGAACGAAACTCTAAAGAGGTTTTGCCAAATTTTGAAACAACTCTAGAGTTTATATGACATTTCCATTAACAAGTTTGAAGCTGAGACTTTTCTAAATAATAACTAATGATAAAAGTCTTCATTGAACACGCTAGAAGAAACACTGAATTATATTTTTTATTTCTACATCTATGGTGGTATCACAAAATTGTTTTCATTCAATTATCAAGGATTATAGAATAGTGAGTCAGTTATTGTGTAAAATTACATTTTTTTCTGGATTTTGTGATCTTGCAGTATCTGCTAGTTTCTGAAATTGACTATTCATTGTGATTTATACGGTCACCTTTAGACTTAACAATTGTAATCGTGTTTCATTTTTCTTACAGAGGACACATCAAATTTTCTAAGCTTCAAAACCTGGATATACCTATGATTTTCTCTCTAAAGTAGTCTGTCTTAGTATGTCAGGAGGCATTTTATAAATATGTGTCCTTAGAGAAAGGAACAGCTTATAAGAAGGAAATGGAGAAAAGGTTTCTGAAATTTCATTAGGGCATGTTGTTAGTCAGCGTTTTAATCTTATGGGGCCAGTCAGAGAGCAGAATACTTTCAGGATCGATGGAAATGGATCTAAGAAATAGCAGATAGTGGCAGGATTGCGGGAGGAAGTTAAGTACCTGAGAACTCGCAGCACAGTGCAACCTGAAGCTGGTGTATGACATGAGGCCTTAAAGACTGTACTCCATATCTAGGATGAAGAATAAGCACCCATAATATGGACAGCATGGGGAGACGAAGGGGGAAAAAACAACACCGTTATTTATTATTTGCGTCTTTTTGTCAGTTTAATGTTGGCAGTGGATATTATAATAGTGCACATGATGATCCTTCTGTAATTTGTTAAAAAAATGAACTTAACTGCTATACAAATAAATGAGTACTTCCCAGAAGTTCAACCTGGTAAGAAAGCACTTTGAGATGGTCAAAACTTTGAAAGCAGTTTGTATCAGGAAAACTTGCAAATGAAAGCATCACTTTCACAAACTATATCTGTCTTTAAAATTCAATCATTTCCAAGTTTAGATATTTCCCTGATACTTTCATTCTGGGACAGTGCAAAGGGTAATAACAAGGGGCTTAAAGTTAATATCATTCTGGACATTAACTGGCCATCTGTCTGTTTGCTATGAGGAAAACTAACACGACATTATAGTATAGTAATAATGATCACAGCAAGAGAGAGAAGACTGTGGAGAAAATGAAGTGATTCTGAGAAATCTCATTATAATTATACTTAGAGAACATTAAATTTCCACAAGTAAAATTGTTTATACAGCATAATTTACTGGTTTTGTTGTACCTGATATCATGGTAACAAGTAATTATCAAATTTTAATATACATAAAATTTAAAGGCAAGTACAATTCAGTCCATGCTTTGTTTCATGTGCAAGATGTCTTCATGCCTATTAAATAGGCAGTTGGATATTTGTGCTTTGATGATTTAGATATTTTATAGTAATTTGAAAAAGAAACTTTAGTTTTTAAGAAATAGTAATAATACAAAAGACATCTTATTGCATAAGCATATATTGATTTAATTTCCTTATTAACTGACATCTATTCTTATACTTGATTTTTCTTAGTTGAGGAATGTCTTGTTTGATTTGAAGATCATGTATTATCTTCAAACTATATCAGATTTTAAGCTAAGGAGTGAATTCTTTTGAGCATCTTAGCAAGTCTTATATTGCATATTGAATATAACAGGTACAGTATTGTTTAGTTTATTATTTAGAGTAAACTAGCTAGACATACTATGGGAATACAAATGAATATGTTTTTTTTATAAGCCTAGAGACTTATTAGTGAGTTTATATCCATCTATATCTATATCCTGTCATACCCGTATAAGACTTTCCTCATCACAAGCCACGATATCAATCCTTAGAGATACTAAGCAAGAAATACAAATGTGAGAAGTGGTCAAGTTTCAAGAAAAATCAAGCAGACCTTTCAGTATATCTTTTGTTTTTCTCATTTTTCGATAAAGATATATGTATATAAACTGTTATCAGTTGAATGGTGCCCCCCCACACCCAAAAGAAAGCCCTAACACCCTCAGTACCTTAGAATGTGACCTTATTCAAAAATAGGATCATTGCTGACAAAATTAGTTAAGAAGCAGTCATACTGGAGTTGGGTGGACACCCTAATCCAATACCTTGATTTTTAACTTCTTACCTCCAGAACTGTGAGATAATAGATTTTTGTAGTTTTAAGCCACCCAGTTTGTGGTAATTTGTTCAGCACTCCTGAAAAATTAATAGGTATTTTGGTACTAGAATGGAGTGTGCTGCTGGGACAAATACCTAAAAAACATAGAAGTCACTTTGGAATTGGGTTATAAGTAGAGACTGCAAGAATTAGTAGGTGCATGATAGAAAAAGCCTAGATTGCCTTGAGGAGACTGTGGCTAGAAATATAGGTGATAAAGGTGATTGTGCTGAAAGATCAAATAGAACTGAAGAACGTGTTCTTGAAAACTGGAGGAAAAGTGATCCTTGTTATAAAGTGGCAGAGATCTTGCAAGCAAAAAACTTAGATATTTAGCTGAGAGGATTTCCAAGCAAAGTTTTAAAGGCACAGCCTGTTTTTCTGTTTGTTTGTTTGTTTGTTTGTTTTTGTTTTTGTTTTTTTCTTCTTCTTGAAAGATGATAGTACAATGCAAAAAGAAAGAAAGAAATTGAATAAGGAACTTCTAAGCAAAAATATAACAGCACATGATGGTTTGGCCTATCTAGATAGGATGCTCTGAAAACAGTGGAAAGAGTGCGGCTAGACAATTGTTTCCTAAAGAGATTAGGTATGTGATTTATGGATACAATCAACCATCTCAGCAGAAGCCAGGAATAGAGATGTGTTTATCTAGGAAAGATCTGTGAAAGCCCCTCTTGTCTGATGACTTGGACTACCGTGAATTGCAGAGGAGGCTGGCAAATAAATAAATAAATAAATAAATAAATAAATAAATAAATAATAATAAAAAATTGAGGATGTTATAACCTAGCAGAAACACTGCCAGCCTGGACTGAAAGAAACAGAGATGGGATGAACTGAAGAAAGGATGATACCCCAAGGCAGTCACTGATGCAGGACCTGTAGGTTCCACGGTTGAGTGGCAGGGCCAGCCCTGCAGGCCCAGAGAAGAGCTCATTCAGCCACAGATAATTATTCTTAGCCTTAAAATCTAATGGAATTTGTCCTGCTGTGTTGCCAACTTACAGTTAAGTCTCTTTTTTTTTTTTTCTTCCTTCCAATTTCTCCCTTTTCGAATGAATGTCTGTCCTATGCAGGTAATTTGTTTTCTGGTTTCACAGATTTACAGGAGTGGAATTTTGCCTCAGGATGGAGCATATAGTGCATTTTACTCACCTGATTTAGATAACATTAGATAAGGTTTTAGAGTTGATGCTTACATGGGTTAAGACTTTGGGGGTATTGGGACAGGGTGAATGTATTTTGCAAATGGGAAAAAACATGAATTTTGGGAGGCCAGAGGGTAGACTCTTATGGGTTGAATTGTGTGCCTCACCTCTGGAAAGAAGATATGTTGAAGTCTGAACCTGAAATACCTTAGAATATGACCTTATTTAGAAATAGAGTAATTACAGATGTAATTAGTTAAGAAAAGATCGTTCTGGAGTATGACAAGCCCCTGACCAATATGATGATCCAATATGAGGACAGAGTCACACAGGGAAAATACCATAGGGCAACAAAGGCAAAGAGATTGGAGTTCTGCAAACCACCACCAACCAGGAGCTAGAAGAGGCAAGGAAGGATTCCTCTACAGGTCTTAGAGGGAACACGGCCCTTCTAATACCTTGATTTCAGACTATTAGCTTCTAGAATTGTGATGAAATGCATTTCTCTGTTGAGCCACCCAGTTTGTAGTACTTTGTTACAGCAGCCCTGGGAAAGTAATACAGAAGCTATAATCTTCTATTAGAAAACAAAAATTCATACAAGAAAGATAACGTATACCAACAACAGCCAATCTGAGTGGTGGGAACTAGTAGGGACAGTCGTAGACTGTAGCAGGTGTCTAACAGGTGTACCATTTAGTAAACTCTTGGCACATGAAAGTTTGAGTGTAGACCATCCAGCTTGTCAAGAAATCTGAAAACTTGGAATTTTAAAATGAGATTTTCTTAATTGTAAATTATCAGTTAAAAAAATTACCACCCACTACATCAAATAAAACAGAAGTCAGTGAATATTTAAGTCCTAGATCATTGACTGACAACCTCCAAAACTAGTGTTTAAGGAGTAGAAAATCAAAACAGTCCTAGATCATGACCCGTGGCTATTAGAATTTGCTTGTACTATACAGCTATGATAATTTTTGCCAACCTTTTAAGTGTACCAAACAAAACATTCTTCTACAATTTTGATGTCCATGAGTGCAACCAAAAGTAATAGAAAGGAAGAACATTGTTTCACCTTGCCTGAAGTTTCGCTACCTGTCTTTCTTATTACAGGATAATGTAATTGTTATGCTTTGGGTTATTAAAATGCTTTTTTACTGTCCTATTCAGCTGACGGAAGCAAGATATATGAAAGAGTAACAACAGGTTAATTATCAAAGAGAACTATGGAGAGTAAATTCAGTATTTAATTATTCTTTTTTAAAGTAAGGCTCAACCTTTTTATTCTGAGCCATAATGTCTAAATCAGGGTTTAAACTGTGAGAGTTCAGTAAAATTTTGGCATGATTTCTCTATTTTCCTGACTCTACTCCAATAATTCATTGAATTTTCAGATTCACCTATGCCACAACTTCAGAAATAAATATACAAAGTCCATTCAAGACAGAAAATGGTCATGACTATATGGTTGCAAATAGCTTTCTGTTAAATACTGACTGCTGTCCATTATACCCTCATTTACAACTGTCTTCACAGGTGATTCCCTATTAAAAATCTCTTGCTGCATTTTCTTTGACTCTGGAGGGCATTTTTTTTTCAGCCAAGAAAACCTATGAACTGCTTGGCAATGTGATTTTGAGCAATTGGGGTGATGTTTACAAAGAGTAAATATGTAGCTCTTCAAGCAATTAATATTCAGACTGATTGTAGAAATGAAAAGTTAAATATTAATTCAATTTGCTTATTTTGAACTGTTAAGGAAAAACCCTTTTACAGTGGCAGCATTTCATTTGATTTGGTTTCAAATCTATTATTCTAATAAATCAGCATTTATTCATATAAATATTGATTTGAGCTTTGTTTTTGAAAAGAGAGAAAATGCACCTAAGTGAGAAAAACCAAAGAATTTATAACCCCTAGAAAAGAGAGGGGAAA